>NC_062566.1:137771166-138130666 GCF_022837055.1 Prionailurus viverrinus
GCATAGAAGAGGACGGAGGTGGGCAGTGTGGACACGCCAGGGATGTCTGCACACACGACAGCACTCGACTAATGGGCACGAAGAGAATCTGTGCTCCAGTCACGTGTCCTACGGACCAGACAGCTGGTGGAAGGGGAAAACTTTGAGGTGTGCTTGAAACCCCCCCCCCCCCCCCCAGTGCTGGTTGTGTCTTTTTTGTCCCCAGTTTGGGGCTCTAGGGTGACCCAGGCTGGCATTGGTTGGAGGTTCTGATGGGGAGTCAAGACAGCCAAGAGCTGCAGACCCGGCCCCTGTCGAGTGGGATCCCACCAGAGGATCCTTCTCTGGTCCTCCATTCTCTGCAGACTCCACTTTGCCAGCAACTTGCATGAGAAGCATAGAAAGGAGCAGCCGTAACTGTCTCTCCCGGCAGGTCAGCCCGGCAGGGATTTTGCAGCAGAGCTGAGGACTTCGGGGAACTGGGTGTGTCAGTGTGCACACAGCAAGGCCTGTTCTGCAGATGGCATCCTGGTCGCCTGTAGGGACACCTGACCCAGCGACAGAGACAGGGAACGAGTGGGGGAGGGGAAGAGGGAGAAGGAGACACAGAATCTGAAGCAGGCTCCAGGCTTTGAGCTGTCAGCATAGAGCCTGACGTGGGGCTCGAACTCACAGTCCGCGAGATCATGACCAGAGCTGAAGTCAGACCCTTAACCGACTGAGCCACCCAGGGGCCCCTAGATGTTGAATTTTAGGGGTCTGTGATTTAGTCCTCTGTGTTTTCCCTAGCAGAGTGATTTTCAATCTTTTTTTAGAAATGAGTCATAGTAAGAAATACATTTTACATCATAACTCATATGTATAAATATCAATTAGGTCAAGATGTGTTGGGATCTTCTGTCATTACTCATTTTTTTCATGGTCTAACTGTTCTATAAATTGCTGAGAGAGGGGTGTTCAAATCTCCTAGTATGATTATGGAATCATCTATTTCTCCCCTTTATTATTTTTTTAAAGATTTTTTTTTAATTTTTAAGTAAGCTCCACACTCAGCACAGGCCTCAAACTCACAGCCCCAAGATCAAGAGTTGCATGCTCCACCAACTGAGTCAGCCAGGCACCCCCTCTTTCTCCTCTTCAAAGCTGTCAGTCTTGCTTTATGTGTTTTGAGGCTGTGTTATTTGGCACATTTACATTTACTATGGTTATGTCTTCCTGATGAATCAACCCTTTCATTGTTAGGAGGTGTCTCTCTTTAGCTCTAGTGATAGTCTCTGTCCTGAAAGCCTATTTTACATGATATTAATAGAAGCACGCCAACCTCATCATACTTACTTTTGGCATGTTACACCTCTTCCAACCATTTACTTTTTTTTTTAAATTTTTTTTAATTTTAATTTTAATTTTTTAATTTTATTTTTGAGACAGAGAGAGACAGAGTATGAACGGGGGGAGGGTCAGAGAGGCAGGGAGACACAGAATCTGGAACAGGCCCCAGGCTCTGAGCTGTCAGCACAGAGCCCGACGTGGGGCTCGAACTCACAGACTGTGAGATCATGACCCAAGCTGAAGTCGGATGCTCAACCGACTGAGCCACCCAGGCGCCCCATCCAACCATTTACTTTTCATTGACATGTCTTTATATTTACTATGGGTCTCTCTTTTAAAAAAAAAAATATTTATTTTTGAGAAAGAGAGCAGGGGAGGGTCAGAGAAAGAATAAGAGAGAGAGAGAGAGAGAGCAGAAGAGGGGCAGGGAGGGGCAGAGAGAGGGAGAGAGAGAATCCCCAGCCTGACACAGGGCTCAATCTCACAAACCATGAGATCATGACCTGAGTCGAAATCAAGAGTTGGATACTTAACTGACTGAGCCACCCATGCGCCCCTGTATTTACTATTTCTGATGCCATTTATTCATTCATGAAGATCTGAGTTTTTTTTCCCCACTTCATTTTCCTTCAGACTTAAGAGCTTCCTTTAGCAGTTCCTTTATTTTAAAATGCCTTTATTTCAGGGCACCTGGGTGGCTCAGTCAGTTAAGCATCTGACTTCGGCTCAGGTCATGATCTCACGGTCCGTGAGTTCGAGCCCCGCGTCAGGCTCTGTGCTGACCGCTCAGAGCCTGGAGCCTGTTTCAGATTCTCTGTCTCCCTCCCTCTCTGACCCTCCCCCATTCATGCTCTGACTCTCTCTGTCTCAAAAATAAATAAACGTTAAAATTAAAAATAAATAAATAAAATGCCTTTATTTCATCTTTATTCTTGAAGCATACTTTTGCTGTATATAGACATCTGGCTTGATGTTTTCCCTTTCAACACTTTAAAGGTGTTGTTCCACTGTAATCTGGTCTCCATGGTTTTTGATAAGATGTCTGCAGTCATTCAAATATTGATTCCCTTGTGTGTAATGCATGGTTTTTCTCTGTCTACTTTCCAGGTGTTGCCTTTATCTGGTTTTCACCAGTTTGATTCTGATGTCCCCCAGACATAGCTTTCTTCACTGATCCTATTCAGATTTGCTGGGCTTCTTGAAATTATGGTTTGTTTTTCTTCAAGTGTGGGAAGTTTTCAGCTATTATTTCTTCAGATAGGTTTCTTGCCCGTTCTCTTCCTGTCCTCTGGAACTTTTAAAACTTTGATATTGTTTTATGTGTCCTTGAGGCTCTGTTAATTTTATTGTCTTTTTCTTCTCTCTCTTTCAGATTGTAAAATTGTTATTCATCCCTTTTCAAGTTTATGGATTATTTTTCCCTTCTCATTCTGAGTCCGCTCAGTGAAATTGTTTTCATTTCAGATACTAGGGTTTTCAGTTCTGAAAATTTCATTTAATTTTAAATGGACAATTCAGAATTTTTTGGTATGGTCACAAAATTGTACAATCATCACTACTATATCATTCCAAGAAATTTCATTACACCCATTTCGTTACAAGAAACCTGATATTCACTGGCAATCACTCCCCATTCCTCCTTCTCCCCAGCTCCTGGCAACTACTTGTCTACTTTCTGCCTTTACAGATTTTCCTACTCTAGAAATTCCTTATAAATGGAACCATAAAATATGTGGTCCTTACAACTGGTTTCTTTCACTTAACAGTGTTTTCAAGGTTTTTCCATGTGGTAGCCTGCACCAATTATTCATTCTTTTTAATGGCCAAATAATATTCCATTGTAGGAATATACCACCTGCCATTGACCCACTCATCAGTTGATGGACATTGGATTGTTTCTACTTTTTCACTCTTATGAATACTACTGCCAATTGGTTCATTTTTATATTTTAAATCTCCCGATTAAGATATCCTATCTTTTCTTTGTTAGGGCACACTTTTCTTTACCTCGTTGAATATTGTCATAATAGCTATTTTAAAGATCTTACCTAATCATTCCAATATCTGGGTCATCTTAAGGTTGGTTTCTGTTGATTGCCTTTTTTCTTGAGAATGGGTTGCATTTTCCTGGCTTTTCATATATGGAGTAATTTCGGATTGTATCCTGGACATCGTAGATGTTCTGTTGTAGAAACTCTGGACTCGGTGACATTGTTTTGAATAGAATTGATGTTCTCGTTTCAGTAAGAATTAACTTGGCTAGACTCAAACTTCAAACTCTGTGACACTCTGTGCTGGGTGGGGCCCCAGATCTTGGTTAAACTGCTTTTAACATGCCAGACACACGTGTGGTTTGGGGGTCAGCCAGAAACTCGGGCGGGGTTTACACACAAAGTGTTTTGGGTTCCTTCTCCGGCTCTCTCCTTTATGGGGTTCCTCCCCACTCGCCAACCACTGTGGTTGTCCAAGCTTCCTTTTCCTGGTTCCTCAGTCCAGAGGGAAAATAGGCCTTCTCCTAGAATTTGGCCACCTTGTCCCCCACCACAAATGTGGCTGCCTTCAAGGCAAGGCCACAAAAATTGGAAATTGTCCCATTTGGGTTGATTCTTCTGGGTTTTAATGCTACTCCCAAACCTACCTGCTTATGTTTACTCTCCAGGGCCCTCAAGATGTGGTTTTGGCTATTTTGTCCATAATTTGTAAGTTTGTAGATGTTATCTGCAGGAGGGTGGGCTTGTGAGGAATTTACTCCTCCACACAGAATATCTGTCATCTATCTGTCAATCTATACACACCCACATATATGTGTATATATGAATATAACATGTATGAATATATGTATACATTTGAATATATTAATATATTTGAATATGTAGTCACATACACATACATTTGAATATGTATATGAAACAAAAGCCTTATGAATCAATATTTACCCTACTCCATGTTTACACATCACATACTCTGATATTTTCTGCTCTGCTCCACGGTCTTTCTTTTTAAAATGCTGGTCTCAGTCCCCTCCTAAATTGATTTCATGACCCAAGAGTGGGTCACGACCCACAGTTTGACCCAGGGCGCTCTAATGCCTGGCAGGCAAGGGGCAGGTGCTGTTACTGGAAGAGCTCATTGAACAAAATGCAAGAGACTCCCCCTCCCCACCCCTCCGCCCCAGGTTTTCTGAACATACTGGGAGCAGTGTGGTCGTAATGCCGTTTTCACAGATGGGTGAACATCTGTGTCCCCTTCCCCTCCACCCCCCTCTGGGGCCTCCAGTGACCAAAGCCCAAAGTAAGAGTCCTCCAGGGTCCAGTCCTCGCTGCTACACATGATTCACAGACTTTTGCTTGCATGTCCCTGACCACCCGCCCCCCAAGCAGCAACATAAGGCTGCAAACTTTATTTTGCTAAATAAGGACATTTACAAATAAAAATAATGGGCGCACCTGAGTGGCTCATCAGTTAAGCGTCCGACTTCGGCTCAGGTCATGATCTCACAGCTTGTAAGTTGGAGCCCTGCGTCGGGCTCTGTGCTGACAGCTCAGAGCCTGGAGCCTGCTTCGGATTCTGTGTCTCCCTCTCTCTCTCTGCCCCGCCCCCGCTCACACTCTGTCTCTCTCTCCAAAGTGAATCAACGTTAAAAAAAAATTTTTTTTAAGCAGTAAAAAATAAAAATAATGATCATCTACTGGAGCTATCATTCCATTTAAAAAAAGATCACAAAAATGTCAGACGGACAATCTCTGAACAAGGCAAAGGCCTGAAATCAAACTCATTGGGTGCATCACAAAAACTCTCTGCACGTTTTCCTTGCCCCGTGGTTGGGTGTTTGGGAGCCTCTGAATCAGCCGGGGCCACAGGAGGAAAGCCCAGGGCTGGAAAGACACTGGGAGGTCCCACATCTGGGAGAGAGAAAACGTTTCCCAGTTTTCCCACAGGTAATCCGCCCAAATTCCAAGTAGCTCTGACTGCAAAGACGCGGCTTGTTCGCAGATGCCATCTGTGCTCTGTAGCCTCCCCAGATCACTGAGCTCATTTCACTAACTGCCGCCTGTCCCCTGGGGTGGCTCTCTCTGCCCTACTTGCCACCACCCGGAGACCGCGGGGCCCTGTGGCCCAGAGCAGGGGCGGGGATGGGAAGAGAATCCCGCCAGGCCAGGTGGGCGTGCCCCCCCTCACAGACCCGCCCTGCTCCCAGCAGCTCTGGAGGCCCAGAGGCCCATTAGTGCCTGCATAATGGATGGATGTCTCTCTTCTTGGAAAGCACAGGCCCATCTTGCTTAAGGAGGACGAGAAGAGGTCGGATGCAGGCGCTGTGCTCCTAAGGCTGGTCTCAGCGGGGAGCTCACACTGGGAGGAACTGGCCAGGTGTCTTTCTTCTGCCTGACAAAGGCTGGGTGAGCATCCTCAGGCCGTCCGGCTGAGGGCTGGGGTCGTGGGCCTGTGAACCAGGCTCAGGGCAGGGCGGCTGGGGTGAGTGGGAAGAGCTCGGGCTGGCGAAGGGCCCTTTGCAGGGCTCAAGGGGAGACCAGGTGGGAGGGAGGGAAGCTGAGCTCCAAGCACAGGGCAGAGGGCTTGGAGGTGGGAGGGTCGGATGCTAGGGATGGAAACTTCCCCAGCCCTCACCATGTCTCTGGTCACCAGAGACAGCCACGTGGGGGTGGCCGGTGACCTCGGCACTGACACACATCCGTGCCCTTCACGGGGATGTTCTTAGGCATCTTTAGGGCCTGGCTGGGCACAGAGTCAGCTCGTGCACCTGATTTGGTCATGGCGATGGCTACGATGCAAATATTTCTGTCCTGCTCAGTATTTCTGTAATGCTGCCTCGTCCCCCAGTCCTGGCCTGAATGTACCCTTTTGTCCTGCCAGCCAGCCTCCTTCCGGGACCCCTCAGACCTCGTCCCCGTCCAGCAAGGAAGGGGCTCCTGCCCAGCACATCAGGGGCTCCAGGCCCTTGCTCCAGTCCTGGTCGTGTGATTACTGCATAGTTTAATAAGTCCCTTGGGGCTGCTGTATGCTAGGCCCTCGGCTGTGTGACCGATGGCTGACTTGCAGCGGTGGGCGTGTGCCCTGCCCGCCTAGGGGCCATCCAAGGATGTCAGCCTTGTTCGTGGGTGACCCGCAAAGCTTAGGGTAAGGAGCTGTCTTGGTGCATCCACGGGGAGCCTCGGGTCAGGAGAAGCTGTGGGGAGAAAGGGCTAGAAGTGGGGGTACGTTGCTGGCATCCCCCTGAATGGCAAAGAAAGTTGGGAGTGCAAATTCTCATTGCAAATCCCACTGACAGCTTGAGTTTAAGGGAAGAGATGAGCTAAATTTAACCTAGCCAGTTAAAGAGCCAAAAATGCAATTTACTAATTAGCTTAAAATGAAAATGAGTCCAGTGATCATAAAGCGTTTCTCTAGTTACAAAATACAAAAAAAAAAAAAAAAAAAAGGAGGCTGTTCCTCTTTTCATACTGACATGCATTTTACATTCTAATGCTGTTATAGAATTAGGAATGTAGCCTGCTGGTACAGTGCTGTAGACAGGCAGAGCGTCACAGCCTTCTTGGAAAGTTCCGGGAAGCTCTGGGTCCGCGGCAAATCCCCTTTCTAATTGCAGAGCATCGGGGGGGGGGGGGCATCCAGTGTCTGTCCTCAGGGACTGCAGAGTGTACTGGGTGCAAGGGGCAAAGTCCCACATTTTGGGATTTCTCTAGACCGGATGCTGAAGGGCTCGGCGCAGGGAGAGGGCATCTGGCAGGGAGGGAGGAGAGGGTCCCTGAGTGGGTGGCATTTGAGACGACCCTTGAGAGACAGTGACTGGGAAAACGTTGACTGTGTTAGTTTGCTTGGGCTGCCATAATAAAATACCACAGGCTGGGGGCTTGAGCAACAGACATTTCTTTTCTCCCAGTTCTAGAGGCTGGATGTTGAAGGTCAAGGCAACTTTGATTTCTGGGGAGACTCTCTCTCGGCTTGCAGATAGCCACTTTCTCGTTGTGTCCTTTCGTGGAGGAGAGAGAAAGCTCTAGTGTCTTCCTTTACTTGGAAAGACACCAGGGGTATCTGGATGGCTGAGTCAGCTAAGCATCCGACTCTTGATCTCAGCCCAGGTCCTGAGCTCAGGGTCGTGAGTTCAAGCCCTACGTTGGGGTCCACGTTGGGCATGAAGCCTACTTAAAAAAAAAAAAAAAGGAAGGGACAGCACAGAGTCTGAGATGGAACAGAGTGAGGGTGTATCCAGAGAATGAAATGGTCCATCTCACAGGGCAGCAGGGCTGAGGCACCGGCAGATATGACATATCCCACACTGACCCCGTCACAGCAGCTCATAGGCCAGGTTTACTCTTCATCGGTGGGCAATGGGGAGCCACTGGGGACTTTGGAGCAGGGTAGTGATTGGATGAGAGCTGGGCTGTAGCAAACCGACCTGGCCACCGTGCTCAAGATGCATTTCCATTACGGTGTGATGTATTTTATTCAACATAATTTCTGTACCAATGTGAAAGGCATGCCTAAATCATGGGTACTGCTTATTAGCCCCTTCTGTTTCCCACATCATGGCAGTTTTGGGGCAGCAGCAAGGATGTTATAAATAGTCACAGCACAGGGGCGCCTGGGTGGCTCAGTCAGTTGAGCGTCCGACTTCAGCTCAGGTCATGATCTCACGGTCTGTGAGTTCGAGCCCCGCGTCGGGCTCTGTGCCGACAGCTCAGAGCCCGGAGCCTGTTTTGGATTCTGTGTCTCCCTCTCTCTCTGACCCTCCCCCCGTTCATGCTCTGTCTCTCTCTGTCTCAAAAAAATAAATAAAAGTTAAAAAAAATTTAAAAAGATAGTCATAGCACAAAAGGTAGCATTTGTGAGAAAGAGCATTTGCTTAGCCAATTTGCATGATACAGTTTATATATGTATACTCTTCCAACTAAAACAGGTGGTTTTCCCAAACTATGGCTATTTTTTAAAAATATTTCCTGCTGCTGTAATCTGATGCAATACAAATCTTTGGGCAAAAATAAAAACCTCAGTGGGTAAAATGGCCGTTCATATATTAAACATGTTGACGAGTCTGTCCTCAATGTCCTCACAGATGGAGCTGAAAGGAAGAAGTCATATCTGTTATAAATGGAGAAAGTGTAAAAAATCTGTGAAATTAATTAGTACAGAATCCCAGTGACCTATAGATGAACGTTTTACCACTCCATTCGTCGGATATGGCTAGTTTTTAATCAGTACATGACACATAATAAGGATGCACATAATAGCAGGGCGCCTGGGCGGCTCAGTCAGTTGAGCGTCTGACTCTTGGTCATGATCTCACCTCAGGTCATGATCTCACTGTTCCCAGGATGGAGCCCCGCATGGGGCTCCACGCTGACAGTACGGAGCCTGCTTGAGATTTTTTTCTCTCTCCCTGTCTTCCCTCTCTCTCTGCCCCTTCTCTCTCTCTTTCAAAATCCATAAATAAACTGGGGCGCGTGGGTGGCTCAGTCAGGCGTCCGACTTCGGCTCGGGTCATAATCTTGCCGTCAGTGAGTTCGAGCCCTGCCTCCGGCTCCCGCTGTCAGCTCAGAGCCTGGAGTCTGCTTTGGATTCTGTGTGTGTGTCTCTCTCTCTGCCCCTCCCCCACTCACGCTCTGTCTCTCTCAAACAGGAATAAAAAAAACATCAAAAACATTTTTAATTAAATAAATAAACTTATTTTAAAAAGAATGCACATAGGGGCGCCTGGGTGGCACAGTCGGTTAAGCGTCCGACTTCAACCAGGTCACGATTTCGCGGTCCGTGAGTTCGAGCCCTGCGTCAGACTCTGGGCTGATGGCTCAGAGCCTGGAGCCTGTTTCCGATTCTGTGTCTCCCTCTCTCTCTGCCCCTCCCCCGTTCATGCTCTGTCTCTCTCTGTCCCCAAAATAAACATTGAAAAAAAAATTAAAAAAAAAAAAAAGAATGCACATAATAATGTAATTAAGGACACACCACAGTACGTAAATGAATTCTAACTTGTGGTCATTAGTAATACTGGTCATAAATTAATTCTTCTCTTCCCAAATGGCTGTGTGTTGCCCCTAAATTTATTCTCAGACTACCTTTCGTGCTGCCACATCTGTTTCTCACCGAAGTGGCCACTATATGAAAATATGAGTTTATATAGTGGTACATTATGTGGATTGTATTTTCCCGACAGGTTTGTCATAAGGCCCTTTAAATCAGAAGCCCCAGCCACATCGTCCCAAGGCTTCAGTGGAATTACGAATACACGATTTAGAGTTCTTCGGAAACCCATCTACCATACAAAACAAAGTAAAATGGCACCTAAATCTTTAACCTCCTTGAAGTTTTTCTTATGAGAAGGAAAGGTTCTTTAGGGGCAGGAACTGAAACCTCCTCTTCCTCTGACACAGCACCTGACTTTCAGAAGAAGGTTCACACTCAATGTCTGTAGAATGAATGAATGAATGAATGAACGAACGAACTAAAGAGCAGGTTAACAAATCGAAGCTTAAGAAGTTAGATTGAAATGTGCATATAATTTTATTTATCTTTTTAATGCTTATTTATTTTTGAGAGAGAGAGCACGAGCTGGGGAGGAGCAGAGAGAGCCGGAGACAGAGGATCTGAAGCAGGCTCCAGGCTCTGAGAGTGGAGAGCCCAGTGCGGGACTTGAACCCACAAGCTGCGAGATCATGACCTGAGCCAAAGTTGGATGCTTAACTGACTGAGCCACTCAGGCGCCCCAAAGTACATATAAGTTTAAACTTAATTTCAGTTCATTAAGTCCATACTACACATAGTTTTTCTTAATTTTTTTAAATGTTTTTATTTATTTTTGAAGGAGAGAAAGAGACAGCATGAGTGGGGGAGGAGCAGAGAGAGAGGGAGACAGAATTCGAAGCAGGCTCCAGGCTCTGAGCTGTCAACACAGAGCCCGACGAGGGGCTCGAACTCACAAACTGTGAGATCATGACCTGAGCCGAAGCCGGAAGCTCAACCGACCGAGCCACCCAGGCGCCTCCATACTGCCCATGTTTGAAAAAATCAAGTACTTCTCCAGGGCTTAATACAAAAACAAAACAAAACAAAAAGTAGCAGTTAGCTTCCCTCATTTACTGTACCAACCCCACATTCTGACTTCCCAGACCCAACTGCCTCTTCCAAATATTGTATCCGTTCCTTTTGGTGTGCAAAGGGCACCTTTCTTGAAATAATATAAGTATCCTGATTCTTCCTGCTCTGCCGGGTTCAGAAACGTGTTATCTGGAATGCCCCACCACAGCGGATGAAGACTTGGTTCTCTTTCGCGTGACTCACTCCACACCCACACGTGCACACACATTCCCCATCTTTCCAATATAGTCACGTTATCATTTCTTCTTCTTCTTCTTCTTCTTCTTCTTCTTTCTTCTTCTCCTTCTCCTTCTTCTTCTTCAAGTACAAAAGACAGTGTTATATTAGTTTCAGGTTCATGATTCAACAGTTCTAGACATAAGTCGTTGCTCATCACGGGAAGTGTGTTCATATTCCCCTTCACCTACTTCACCCCTCCTCCCCCCCACCTCCCCTCTGGTAACCGTCAATTTGTTCTCTATAGTTAAGAGTCTGGTTTCTTTGTCTCTTCTTTCTTTGTTCATTGGTTTTGTTTCTTAAATTCCACGTATGAGTAAAATCATATTTTTCTTCCTCTGACTTATTTCACTTAGTATTATATCCTCTAGACTCATCCACGTTATTGCAAGTGGCAAGATTTCATTCTTTTTTGTGGCTAGTATTCCACAATACTACTCATTTTGTGAGTAGTATTCCAATACATATATATATATATATATATATATATATATATATCTCCATCCATCTATAGATGGACACTCGGGCTGCTTCCACATCTTGGCTATTGTAAATAATGCTGCTATAAACATAGGGGTGCGTGTCTCTTTTCAAATTAGTGTTTTTGTTTTCTCTGGGTAAATGTCCAGTAGTGGGGTTACTGGATCGTACGGTAGTCATATTTTTAATTTTTTTGAGGACCCTCCATGCTGTTTCGCACTGGCTGCACCAGTTTGCATTCCCACCGACAGTGCACAGGGGTTCCTTTTTCTCCACATCCCTGCCAACACTTGTTGTTTCTTGTGTTTTGGATTTTAGCCATTCTGACAGGCGTGAGGGGATATCTCATTGCAGTCTTGATTTGCATTTCCCTGATGATTAGTGATGTTGAGCAATTTTTATGTGTCTGTTGGCCATCTGGATGTCTTCTTTGGAAAAATGTCTATTCACGTCTTCTGCTCATTTTTAATTGGATTGTTTGTTTGTTTGTTTGGTGTTGAGTCGTATCAGTTCTCTATATATTTTGGATATTAACGCCTTACTGAATACATCATTTGCAAATATCTTCTCTCATCCAGTAGGTTGTCTTTTTATGCTGCTGATGGTTTCCTTTGCTCTGCAGAGACTTTTTATTTTGGTGTAGTCCTAAGAGTTTAATTTTGCTTTTGTTTCCCTTGCCAGAGCAGATGTATTCAGAAAAATGTTTCTATGGCTGATGTCAAAGAAATTACTTCTTATGTGTTCTTGTAGGAATTTTATGGTTTCAGGTCTCACATTTAGGTCTTTAAACCATTTTGAGTTTATTTTTGTGTCTGGTGTAAGAAAGTGGTCTAGTTTCATTCTCTTGCATGTTTTTGTCCAATTTCCCAGCACCACTTGTTGAAGAGATTGTCTCTTTTTTTATTTCTTTATTTTGAGGGAGAGAGAGAGAGGAAGAGCGTGCACGTGTGTGCTCAAATGACTGTGGGTGAGGGGCAGAGACAGAGGGAGAGAGACAATCCCAACCAAGCTTTGCCATAACATCCCAACGCAGGGCTCAATCCCATGAACCATGAGATCATGACCTGAGCCGCAATCAAGAGTCGAACAGACACTTAACTGACTGAGCCACCCAGACGCCCCAAGATTGTCTTTTCCCATTGCATATTCTTGTCTCCTTTGTCATTGATTAGTTGACTGTATAAACAGGGATTTATTTCTGGAATTTCTGTTCTGTTCTATTGATCCATGTGTCTACTGTGCTAGTACCAAACTGTTTTTTTTTTAAGTTTATTTCTTTATTTTGAGAGACAGAGAGAGAGAGAGAGAGAGAGAGAGAGATATTGAGAATCCCAAGCAGGCCCAGTGCTGTCAGCATAGAGTCTGACGTGGGGCTCGACCCCACAAACCCATGAGATCATGACCTGAGCTGAAATCAAGAGCTGAACGCTCAACTGACTGAGACACCCAAGTGTTCCAGTACCAAACTGTTTTGATTACTACACATTTGTGGTATGTCTTTTTTTTTTTTAATGTTTACTTATTTTTGAGAGAGAGAGAGAGAGAAATCCAGGAAGGGCTTGAGAGAAAAAGGATCCGAAGCAGGCTCTGCACTAACAGCAGTGAGTCTGATGTGGGGCTCGAACCCACTAACTGAAAGGCCATGACCTGAGCTAAAGTCAGCTGCTCAACTGACTGGGCCATCCAAAAGTCCCTGTAGTATATCTTGAAATCTGGGATTACAATACCTCTAGTTTTTTTCTTTTTCAACATTGCTTTGACTATTTGGAGTCTTTTGTAGTCAGTCCCATACAAATTTTAGCATTATTTGTTCTAGCTCTGTGAAATATGCCGTGGGTATTTTAATAGGGGTTGCATTGAATTTGTGGATTAGTTTGGGCAGTATGGAAATTTTAACGATACTCGTTTTCCCCGTCCATGAGCATGGTATATCTTTCCATTTCTTTGTGTCACCTTGAATTTCTTTCATCAGTGCTTTATGGTTTTCAGAGTACAGGCCTTTCACCTCCTTGGTCAAGTTTGTGTCATATCATTATTTTTTCACTTGATCATTATGTGTTTATATTATTGTGACAGTGAAATGCTCTCCATAGTTAAGCCATGTGGTACATGATTGAATTTCCTTTCTTCTACAATTTTTTGTTTTCCTGGAGTAAGTAACTGTCTTCTGTTTTGTATGTATCTATCACCACATCATCTCCCAGATACTCTGGCTCGTGTGTAAATCTCCTCTCAATAGTTTCCAGTTTCATCTTTTGGTGGCATTTCTCCAGCACCTGTGTCCTCTGGCTGACATCTGACTGGCTGCCTCCCGGCAAATTGTTACTGTCCTTTCCACAACTGATGCCTTGCGATCTCTCATCCCATATCATTGGGGATTCCTTTCACCTCTCTCCTGGATCCGATTCCTTGGTTTTTGGATCTCATGTCTTTTTCTCTCTTGGCAACTCCCTCACTTTGGTGGAACACATCCTGCAGTAGCTTCCTGAGAAAGGAGGCACAGGGCAGCTAAGTTTTTGAGAACTTGCATGACTGAAAACATCTTTAGCCTTACGTGCTTGATGGTTCGTCTGGGCCTGGATTACAGGCCCCTCCTTTTATCCTTTATTACTCCCCTCCCTTTATCCTTTTATATTTTCTCAAGTGTTTAGAGACCTCAGCCCCTCCATCCACATTTTAGAGAGGGACCTTCAAAACCTGCCTGAAGCTTTGAGTCCACAGATGAGGCTTGTCAACAGGAGGACTCCCCTGTGACTTTGGACCTTCCACATCTCCAGGTCTGTCATGTTCCCTACAGAAGGGTCTCCCATGAGCAGACACTTGGCTGCCAAGATTGCCAGAGCTGAGGGTGGGAAGGGGGCTGGAGGGTGGTTCCTCGTTCAGCTTTAGGCAGTCGCTTCTGTCTCATCTTCAGGATGGCACCCCTTGGCATCTGTTGGTGCAGAGAAGCCCCTACTTCCCCTGTTGCAGAGATTAAAACTCTAATCTTCTGCAGGGAGAGGAAAGGCATCGGGGAGGGGTCTAACCACTTCTGTCACAGTCACTTTGGGCTGCCAAACAAAATACCTTTATGGGCGGGGGGCTTACGCAACAGAAATTTATTTGCTCCCAGTTCTGGAGGCTGAAAGTCCCAGCTCAGGGTACCCACAGGGCCCTCTTCCTGGCTGTGGACAGCAGACTTCTCACTGTGTCCTCACATGGTGGAGAGGGAGAGGGATTGGGGGGGGGGGGGTGTGGAGAGAGAGATATTCCTCTTCTTATAAGGCCACAATCCTATCAGATTAGGGCCCACCACTATGACCCCAATTAACCCTAATTACTCCCTTAAGCCCTATCTGCATATACAGCCACGATGAGGTTAAGGCTTCAACATAGGCATTCAGGGAGACGTGATTCAGTCTGTAGTAGCTTCCTAAGCATACTTTTGGCTAATCCTCCTGTTTCCAGCGTCTCCTGTGCCCCTCATTTCCATAGGTGCTGGTGCTGTCAGTCCTTGAACCTTTGGGGGGCTCTGTGGTAGCAGATGGGGTGCTTCTTGGTTGGGCCAGCCTTACTGGCTTCAGTGGCAGCTTGTTGGGGGCAGATGAGCCCATACCTGTCCTGTCCTGCTCCCCAGCCTGTGGTTCTGTGGACATCCTCTCCTTCCATCCCCTCTGCCTGTGGGCATGAGAAGCTTCAGCAGAACGTGCTCGGTCCACCGCCTTTCCCTAGAAGGCCGCTGTTAAGTCTCCATTACAAGGGCGATTATGTTGCCAACAAAATATCTGTTGAAGAAATAAAGGAAACCTCACGTTTTTTGTGGCTTTCCATGCATCTCGTCCTTCTGACCCTCCCTCCCAGAAGACGTGCCCTCCATCCTTCTGTCCAAGGAGACTCCCCCCGCACACCACATCCTCCAGAAGCCTGTCCTAGCAGCCATCTCTTGCCTCCTTGAATTGTCACCAACTTCCCTTCCTCTGACTCTTCCCACCCTGACAAATACCCTTCCCCCCACCCTGGCCATGCTGCCCATGAGGGAGTCACATGGTCTCCCTGTGTGACTGCTTGATCCTGGCCACTTCTAGCCCTCTGGCCTTGTCACTACTCAGCTGTCCAGCTTCTGGGTCCCCAGTGGTATCCTCATTGCCAAACCATGGCCTTCTCCCCATACCCACCTCACTTCCTGCACCGCCCCCCCCAACTCCCTTTCCCTTAGAAGACATCCTTCCTTGGTGTCCTCTGAATCAGCAGCCTGGTCTGGCCAGCCCATTCCTGACCCACCTGGGACGCCGGTGCCCAGGGTCTTACCACTTCACCCAGAGGTACGCCAGGGGTCCATTAGATTGTTTTCATGTCCCCAGTGTCCCCTGGTCCAGTTTGCACACCTTTTCCAATCAGCCTTCCTAAGGCACAGCCTAACTGTGTGGCGTCCAGGGACTTCTTGTTACCCACGGGCCAAGCCAACCGCTTAGTAGGGGCGCCCAGACCTTCCGCAGTGGGGCCTCCAGTTTGACCTCCTTGTCCCATGCTTGGCTTGAACAGAGCTGGGTGGCTCATCATTTCCCAGACATGCTAGCCTCTTCTTGGACAGCTTCCCCTTGTCCTCCCACTGTCTCATCTCCCAGGCCATCAGGGCTGGAGCTCTGGGCCCATCCACCCCTGGCTCGTCTCCATCTGCCCAGCCTCCGGGGATGCAGGGATGTCAGCTTGTATTACCCAGCTTCTTGGGTAAAGTCTTCCCTTCCTTCCCCCTCGGCTCTCAAATGTCTTCCCCAGCTGCAGAGATGGTCGTTGAGAACAGTACAATGAGAGTCTGGACTTGAAAGCACCAGATTTAAACCTTGCCTCCACCACTCACCAGCCCCGTGACCTCAAGCGAGGCACCTGCCCCTCTGCTCCCAGGGGAGTTTCCCTATGTGTAAAACTGAGGCAGTACTACCCACCCTACAGACATGTAGCATGGGCTGGAGTTCATGCATGGGTGGCAAGTGGCACATTTCCCCAATGAGCCTTGGTCCCCTCCTGTGTGTTTGGTGTGTTCCTGTGCATATGCTTCCTCCCGGACCATGAGACCCCCAGGGTTGGGCTGGTGCTTTACTCCCCCTCGTGTCCTCTGTTCCCAGCCCAGAGTGGTCACTCAGTGTGTGCAAAGGAGTGAGCCAATGGTCAGCACCCTGTCTGTGAGCAAGCCATGAGTGAGGAAGGAGCAGCAGTGTCTCACCACTGATCTCTCATCAGAAGACCCTTTAAACCTTTGCCTTAATCAGTGGGATAGCTGGAGTCTAAAGTCCAAAGGCAAACATTTTAGCAAGGCTTCCAGGACCCTGGGCTAATTACAAACAAGTGTTATGCGTCCAGCCCACAGAAATGTAAAAGCCTGTGATGGAAGTGGTGGGCAGGGACAAGGCAAACTTCAGAAGCAGGTCTTTTACTTGGCTTTCCAGATAAATACTCAGATTTCTGGCAACTTTATTTTTTGCAACTTTGAGGCCATGAGGCAGCTTAAGGTAGCGCTTTAAATATACTTGTGTGAATCTCAATAATTTTTAAAATATACAATATGGAGAGATTCTAGGTCTTTCCATGCTAGCTAGGACTGCCATATAATTTGTCTTCCAAACCAGAACACCCCAGGGCCACAGGGGGGCTCCGGCTGATCACCCAGGACACAGGGACAAATCCGGCTGCCCCAGCACTCTGGGATGAACAGCCTACCTGATATTGGTGTATTTACTCTGCGGTTAGTCAGTGGTATGCCAAAAACTGCCATAAAACCTTGCAAATATTCCTGAAAATGACACTGTTGAGTGGAGACGTTGCAACGGGGATTTTGTTTGTAATCTATTGCAACACCTGCATGACTGTATGAATTATAGACAGTCACAATGTCAAGTTTCCTAAATCAATGTCAAGAGTCAACATAACTCTAGAAAGGGAAAGCCAATCGAACATTACTCTAAATTTTCCACTTCAATTCAGACGCTTCAAAACTTGTAGATCATTTAGATGAATCCAGATCCTCAAGAACACTTTTGAGTGACGGGGCACCTGGGTGGCTCAGTCGGTCGAGCGCCCAACTTCGGCTCTGGTCACGATCTCACGGTTTGTGGGTTGGAGCCCCGCGTCGGGCTCTGTGCTGACAGCTCGGAGCCCGGAGCCTGCTTCGGATTCTGTGTCTCCCTCTCTCTCTGCCCCTCCCTCCCCCACTCTCTCTCTTTCTCTTTCTTTCAAAAATAAATTAAACACACACAAAAAAAGAACACTTTTGAGCAAATAACCTTCTGAGAGGAGAAAGAAAAGCCATGGGTTTCTCGGATAGTAAGGAGACTATCCGATAGTCTCGGATAGTAAGTGGACTATTCGTCCACTATTCTGTGGACGGCTCAGAAGTTCATGATTCTCCGGTGCCGACAGTCCTGTGATGGCAGAATGAGGCTGGAGAGAGGCCCCTGATAAGGCTGTGTGTGCTGTTTCCCAGCCAGTGCTTCTGACCCGCCCCAGCCCGTCCAGGACAGGATGTGCACAGGTAGTCAGGAGCCAGCTTCCCCGAGTTACAGCCGACTCACCTTTGGGCCTGCAAACGTGAGGACCAGGTTCCCAAGCGTGAGACCAAGGAGAACACTATGAGGACTCCACATTGGCTGCTGAGGGGGCTGGGAGGTGTTGGGAGCTGAGGCTTGGGGGCGGGGCAGGTGCACAGACACAAAGCCAAGAGCAGAAGCCCAGCTCCCATGGTGTCAACGGTCCAGTTTCTACAGAGTTTCAAAAGGCAGGTTGGTTTGGCACACGTGGACGTGTTGCCTGCCCTAAGCAGCGGAGGAGGCGGGGACTCTGGCAGGACTCTGAGGTTATTGTATCTCGTTCAGGAGAAAAGAGCCCAGTGGAGCGGAGCTTACAGACAGAGTGGAAGGACCCTTGCCACAGTGGGAACCACACAGGGGGAGCCCCAGGGACAGCTCACTAGGGAGGGTCTGGGGCAACGTGAGCTCATTGGGGCGGCAGATGCATGAGCAGGGGGACCAGGGGCCTTGGAAGACTCTGAAAGCTGTCTGCATATTCTGCACTCTGCCTTGTGGGTTTCTTTTTCTCCCACAGGGAGAACAGTTGTAAAACTGGAGAGTGTAGAAGAAACATCCCCAGAGGAATTGCCAAGAGCCCAAAGATAGGTGAGAAATGGTGGGCGCTCCTTAGTTACCGCGACCGCCTTCTCTGGGCCTTGACAAACCATCTCGAACCTCACCAGATGGGCATTGCAGAAAACTGGGAAGGGAAAAATGTCATAATTTTCCCCAACACGGAAGAAGTTGGCTTCTGGAAAATAACGGCTGATAAATTTGAGGGGTTTAATATGGGTTCCGAGCAAACATTTTAACAGATCTTTGAAGAGGTAGCATGTATGATCTTGGAAGGCGATGCGGTTCCTAAGAGCCAAACCAACTTTGTTCTCTCTTTTCGTGGCGTTACCAGACTGGATTTACAAAGCACTGGTAAAGATCTTCACAAAACACTGTGCATACTGAAGAAAAATAGGCTGGGCGAACAAACAATTGGGGCAATTGCATATTTAGTTGGACAAACATATTAGAGTATTGATAATTACAGCAACGGAGATGCGGCTGGTGAGGCGTCTGGATGGGTGCACGGAGCCCCACCCCCTCCTGTGCTGCTAACATGTCTGTTGATTACAAGGATGAAAGAGGGCATTAAAGAGTTTGTTATGGCACACGCCCCATCGTCAGAAAGCTGATGTCTTAGATGCCAGATATCAGAGCTTAAAGATTTGGGTTGGCTAAGAGGATGGGTTGAAACCAACAAAATGACATTTAACAGCGTAAAGATAAATCCTGTCTTTAGATTTTTCTTTTTTTTTTTTTTTAATCGATTAGCTCAGTACAAGATGGAGAAGACCCAACAGCAGTTCATTTGAAAAGACTGATAGGTTTGTAATTGACCGGAAGTTCAACATGAACCAAGAGTATACATCCTGACTGCTCAAAAAAAAAAAAAAAAAAAAAAAAAAATCAATACAAACTTCAGTTGCATTAATAGAATCATAACATCCAAGTTGTTAAAGGGAAAGGCCACACCGGTCGGTCTGCTGAGGTTATTGTATTCAGTTCTGGGTGCCAGGATTCAGGAGAAAAGAGCCCGTTTGAGCGAGGTGGGCATTTATTCAGACAAGGGGTTGAGAGACTACATCACAGGATGGATGGGGGGCTTCAGCCTGGAGAATGCAAGAGCTCTCTACAAAGCATTTGGAAGCTTATCGTGTGTTATGAGCAACCGATGTTGTCTAGCGGGTTCATTCATTCACTCATTCATTCACTCAGCATTCACTCAGCGCCAACTACTTTCAACATTATGTCCAGCATGACCGGTGTCTGGAGCATCTAATCTCCTGGGAGAGATGGATGGATACACACACACACACACACACACACACACACACACGCATACCGGTTAAGGCAAGGCCAACTTAACATAAGGGATACAGTAAAGTACCAGCAGATGTTGGAAGTATAGCAGACGGGATTACTCAGCCTCTAAGCTGGCGGGAGGGGAAGGCAAAGGCACACCGGGCTGGGGCATGGGCAGGGGTCCAGAGCAGTCAAGTGCATGGCATGACTGAGAGTCATGAACGTTAGCTGCCGATAGCATGGTGTGGCAGGAGCGTGTCAGAGGCCAAGGACAGCATTTGCTGCAGGAACACAGACACGCTTGAAAGTCTGTGCCAAGATGCTTGCCCTTCATGTGGTAGAGGCCACAGAGAATGAAATGACATCGTTAACCCCTCTCTGGGCAAGTTAACCCTGGAGTCACAGAATGGAGCTGGGGAAACCGGGACACAGGTTGTTACTGCACGATTCCTGAGCAGACAGCCTACACCGGGACACCGGAGATTCAGTCAACCGGACAAAAGTGCGGTCTATGAAGAATGCTTTGGGAAAGGCGATTCGGGATAAAAATAACCAACAATCTTTTCAATAATTCAAGCTCTTCCACTCTGAGGTGGCCGAGAGACCATTTATTTGTCAGGGACGTTGTAGAAAAAGTACAGGCAGGTTGGAGACCGAAGAGTTTAATGTTCTTTATTGATGCCAAGAATCTCTGGTTACCTCTCATTTTATGGAGTGACAATCTTATCATAGAGTGTATTTTATATTTTGATATCAGTAGTGAATGGTGTCTTGAATCCATGGGAGAACCAACCCTTGACTTCGGGATTCTATATTATGTCAATTTGCCAGGGCGGCTGTAACCAAGTAGCATGCACTGGGGGGTGGGGGGAGTGGGGGAGAGGGTCTTAAGCAGCAGAAGTTGATCACTTCATTGGTCTGGAGGCTAGAAGGCCAAAATCAAGGGCTTGTCAGGCTTGCCTCCTTCCGAGGGCCACAAGGGGAGGATCCGTCCCAGGCCTCCCTCCTTGGTTTCTGGACAACCGTCTTTTTCCTCTGTCCACTTTTCCTGTGTCCTAACCTTCTCTTCGTATATGGCCATCAGTCCTATTGGATTAGGGCCCACCCTAATGACCTCAATTTTTAGAAAATGTTTATTTATTTATTTTGAGACAGAGAGGGAAAGTTAGAGAGCAAGCAAGGGAGGGGCAGAGGGAGGGAGATAGAGAACCCCAAGCAGGCTTCTCATTGTCACCCAGGAGCCCCACGAGGGGCTTGAACTCATAAACTGTGAGATCATGACCTGAGCTGAAATTAAGTGTCAGACGCTTAACCATCTGAGCCACCTTGGCACCCCGCTAATGACCTCAGTTTGACTTCATGACCCCTGTGAAGACCCTGCATCCAAATAAGGTCACATTCCGGGGTAGTAGAGGTTAGTCCTCCAACGTACGAATTTTGGGCTGACACAGTTTAACCCACAACACGAAGTGAAGGGCAACTTTTCTTTGCTCTTAGAATATAATCAGACCCCCCCCCTTTTCAGTGCAGGGGTCAGCAGCGGTAAATACAATGATGCGGTCACGCGGCCATCACGAACATCTATCTCTAGAACTTTCTGATCATTCCAAACTGAAACTCTGTTCCTGTTAAACACCGACTTCCCACCCCCCTCAGCCCCTGGCACCCCCAAGTCCACTTTCCGTCTCTATGAATTTGACTCCTCTAGGGACCTCATACAAGTGGAATCATGCATTATTTGTCCTTCTGTGTCTGGCTTATTTCACTCGGCATAAGGTCCTCAAGGTTCATCCGTGTTGTCGCAGGTGTCAGATTTTCCTTGCTTTTAAAAACTGAAAAATATTCCATTGTACGTATATATCACATCTTGTTTATTCATTCGTCTGTGACAGACACTTGGGTTGTTTCCACATTTTGGCTGTTGTGAATGTTGCTGCTAGGAACAGGGCTGTGCAACTATCTCTTCAAGACCCTGCTTTCAATTCCTCTAGGTACATGCCCACTAAAGTAGAATTTTCTACTTTATTCTTTGAAGTGCACATATGACTCTTTAAGTCGAGTACACGGCCACACTGGCAGTTTGGAAAATACTGTGTTCTGTGGCTATATTCCCAGCCCCAAGCACAGTGCCTGGTACTGGATTAACTATTTTTGGAGAAATGCTGAATTAAACAATAGACACACGAGGCCTACGTTTCTGGGCAATTTCGTTTTTTATTACTTCTCTATGAATAAAGGCTACAGAGCTTCTATTTTCCTGTTTTCCACACATTGTACAATATGCTTCTATTATGCCACTAAATGCTTTGGTTCTATTGTCCTTGAGAGTATACATCGCTTATTACAATGACAACAGTTTCTGGTCCTGGGCCACCAAGAATTTCAAAATGACACAGAACAACAGACTGTTTAAGTGTTTGGGTGCAAAACCCATACATCATTAATTAAGTGCTCAGAGATCTTTCTTGGACTCTCCCCCATGGATCTTTTTCTTAAGTTGTTTTTTTTTTTTAATGTTTATTTATTTTTGAGAGAGAGACAGAGCATGAGTGGGGGAGGGGCAGAGAGAGAGGGAGACACAGAAGCCCAAGCAGGCTCCAGGCTCTGAGCCATCAGCACAGAGCCCGACGCGGGGCTTGAACTCACAAACCGTGAGATCATGACCTGAGCCGGAGTTGGAAGCTCAATCGACTGAGCCACTCAGGCGCCCCCAAAACATAGGGGGCGTTTCATATTCTAGGTTAAGAGCATAATAACGATCTTTATCATCTCAAAAGCAAGTGGACTGAGCTCCTGTTAATTGTAACTTTGCTCTAGTGCAAGTAACATCTTCTCTGAAAATCTCCAGCTCATTTTTTCTCCTGCCCCACTTCTGAATTTTCTTTCTTCTTAACTCTCCTTAGTTGTGGTCAAAGATCATTATCTTTAAAGTCATAAATGAAGAATATTCACATTCTTCAGAAGAACCCTCTTTTAATCACTTATTTATAATTATCATTTCCTTTCCAAGTTTAAGGATGCCACGGTCAGCTTTTTATACCAAGTCTCTGCTGTATCCTAATATGTAAAACTGCAGCGTGGAGTAAGGGTGGGGTTAGGATGGGATTCGAAGGCGGAAAGGTGGGAAACGGGAAGACAGACAAGGGTAAAGGTCACAGTGCACCTGCGTTAAGTCTTGTCCTCTAAAACCCCCCTCTCTACAGCACCTGCCTCTTTTTTTCATGCACCTATTTTATTGATTGCTTGATTTGATTTGATTTTTTTATCATTAATTTTATGCTGTATTTATTTTTTTAAATATGAAATTTATCGTCAAATTGGTTTCCATTATAGCACCTGCCTCTTGCAGTCTACCTGTGCTGGTCGGTGGCCGGGGTGGCTTTCTGTGACCCTGCTGCCTCCATTGCCCTCTGTATTTGGCCCGCATTTCCTTTTCCTGCCAAAATTCTCAAACACGCATCTACGTGTGCTCATCTTTTGATGACCAGCAGGCCCTGGCTCCTGTCCCCACTGGTCACCAAGATGCTCCTGGCCACCCAGCAGGCTCTTTGCTACCAGATGGAGGCCTCATTCTCCATGATCCGTTCTGCAGAGAATTCTGTGAAAGCGCCCACCGCTTTGCAACGCTCAGCGCTTACAGTTTCTTCATTGATTTTTTTTCAGATGCTTGTGTTTTTTTTTAAAATTAGATATAATCTATTGTCAAATTGGTTTCCATACAACACCCAGTGCTCATCCCAACAGGTGCCCTCCTCCATGCCCATCACCCACTTTCCCCTCTCCCCCGCCCCCCATCAGCCCTCAGTTCTCAGTATTTAAGAGTCTCTTATGGTTTGTCTCCCTCCCTCTCTGTAACTTTTATACCCCCCCCCTTCCCCTCCCCCGTGGTCTTCTGACAATGTCCCGTTAGGTTTCCCTGTTTCTCTTTCCTGATGCTCCTTTGGAATTTCTTTCTCTCCTAGCTACCGCTACCTGTAGTCTCTGCCCTGCTTCTGTCGACTTTCCATTCTCACCTTTGGAAAGTTCATTAACAACTTCTACCCAAATCCCATTCGTTCACTGGCAGGCCCTCTCCAATCTCCATTTGCTCCAGGCATTTTGAGTGGGATGCTTGCTCTCTGTCTTGGCTTCCCCGCCTCTCCAGCTGTCTGCCCTACAGGCACGTCCCTCTGGCCCATCCCTCTGGCCCACCCTCAGTCTCTCTTTCTTCCCTCTGGCCTGGCCTCACCCTGGGCCACTCCAGCTCCAGGCCCTGCTGTCCTCTCCACACACAGACTCATCTCTCTAATGCAGTCTTAGCAGCCACTGGCTTGTGTGCAAGCCTCCCACCTTCCTCCTGCCGGGCTGTGTTCAGGCTCCTCCGCCGGCCCTCCGGGCCTCTCCTACCTGGCTCTCCCCCACCTCTGTGCAATCTCATTTCCCACCTGTCTGCAATACAAGCCATTCATTCCTATCAGACCAGCCCTTTGGCCCGTAGCAGACCCCGGATCACTCATGCCGTCTGTCCTTCCCATCATCCTTCAAGCACTGGGACCGTCAAACCAGCAGTGCCCGCAGCCCTTCAGGGTCCCACACGTGTTTTTCCTGTGAACAATCCCTCTTGTCCCCCTGTGCTTGGTCTTCCTGACCAGGTCCGGGGTAAGGTCTTCAACCTCCCTTCTGCCCACGATGTCCAGTGATGTCACTTGCAGGGACACTCGCAGGGACAGAGCCCCCGCCCTCACCACGCCCTCTGCTTCTGCCTCTGAACCCAGTGAGGCCCACACACCGCCCTGATGGAAACTTTTTACTCATTTCACCCACAGTGTGTTCAACCCATGCAGGCGAATACTAACAACTTGCAACCCTTCAGACATGTAAGTGAATTCGAACATGTAAGGGAATCACATGCGGTTATATCGTGTAAGTGAATGGTAACAATTGTGTGACAAGGAGCTCAAATGTTGGCAGTCTCTCCTGCGCCCGGGGGACCATCCAACGGAGACATTCTTCTCTCCTGCTTCCTCCTATGTTATTTCCCAGCACCGGTACTTGACGCGGAGCGTGGTGGAACTCCAGTCATTAATGCAGTGTGTGAGTGTGTGTGTGTGTGTGTGTGCGTGTGTGTGTGCGCGCGCGCGCTGGGAAAGTTACACACTGGTGGGTCCGGGTGCCTCTCCTGCTATGGAACTTGTTCGGAACTCGCTGTCTTCCCGAGACGGAATGCACACGGCTCTCTGGGCTCCTGGAACCAGTTAACAAGTGTGTAATGTGACAAATCTGTACCGCAGGGGCCGATCAGAGGGGAAGGAGCCGAGCAGATGTTGTGGCTCCTTCCCAGGCCGCCCAGACTGTGCGGCCCCAGGTGCCCCGGCCTCCATTTGCAGCGGCAGGCCGCCTCTCTCCCCGCCGGCGAGCCGACGGCCGAGCGGAGTCACCACCCCGCGCTAATCCTCCCCGGAGGCCGGGCCTCGTGGCGGCGGAAAACGTGTGGGGAGAGGGGCGCGCCGCGGCCGGAGGACGCGGCCAAAAGCGGCGCCGCTGCGAGGGGGAAACGCGGCCGAAATGGGCTGGCACGCAGTCCATGTTTGGGCCTGGAGCTGCAGGCGGGCGCGGGGACGGGGCCTTCGGGGAGCGCGGGCCTCCGCGCCCGCAGTGGGGGTGGGGAGGGGCTCCCCCCGGCCCGGCTCCCCGCGCGCCCGCTCCGCCGCTGCCTTTGTCCCCCGCGCCCCCCCACCCCAACCCCTGCGTCCCGCCCTCCCGGGGACGCCGCGGTCCCGAGAGGCGGCGGGGTCCGGCCCCGGCGCCCCCGCAGGCCCCCAGCGCTCGGGCACCCGGCCGCCCGGCCGCGTCCCCGGCCCCCGGCCCCGCCCCGCCGCCCCGCCGAGGCCGCCCCCTGGCGGGCAGCGCCGGCAGCGCCGGCGTCGGGCCCGCGCGGCGGCGACGGCGGCGGCGGCGGCGGCAGCGGCGGCGGCGGGCCCGGGGTTGCCATGGTAACCGGCCGCGGCCGCCGCCACAGCAGGGCCGGCCCCAGCGCCAGCGCCGGCCGCGGCTCGGCTCGGCTCAGTGTGGGGGTGAGCGGCGGCGGCGCGGCCGGGCCGGGGGGGAGCGGGCGCGGCCCGGCGGCCTCAGCATGGAGGACGGCTTCTCGAGCTACAGCAGCCTGTACGACACGTCCTCGCTGCTCCAGTTCTGCAACGGTGAGGGGCGGCGGCCGGGAGGGCGGGGGCCGCGGGCGGCGGGGGCCGGGGCCGGCGCGGGGGCGAGGCCGGGGCCGGGAGGCCGCGCAAAGTTGCGGCGGAGGCGCGCGGTTCCCGCCGCCGCGGGCGCATTGTGCAGGCCCGCGGGCCGCGCCCGGCTCGCCCCCGCCGCCCGCGCCCCGCGCCCCGCGCCCCGGGCCCCGCGTCCGCGCCCGCGCCGGGCCCGCCAGGGCGCGCGGGCGGCGGCCGGGGGTGCCGGGGACCCGCGGAGCGCACGGGGCCGGGCGGCGCGTGGGGAGGCCGGGGCGGCCGCGGGCGCGGGGACGTGTTGCTCGGGGCCGCCCGGTTCGCGTCCGCCTGGGAGGGTCCGCGGGAGGAACTCGGAAAACAGACCGCCGAGTAGCACAGCACTCCCTGGGGAGGTGCGCGGTGCTCGTGGCGGCCGCTGCCTGCGACGCCGGTCAGTTCTACTTTGGGGAAACCGCCGCCGTGCAACGCGGTGCACAGGAGCGGCGAACCTGGCTGGAAAGTGCTCGCACTGTTTTGTTTACGGGCTGGTAGATCTTGTTGCATTAAAAAAAAAAATTTTTTTTTTACAGGAAGGAAACGGTAAATAACTACCAAAATGACATCTTTAAAAGAAAAATGTAATATTCTCGTGCTTGAAAGGCTTTATTTAGTCTCACTAGCAGGGTTGAAAAAGATTTTCACACCACAGCATATTTTATGAGAACCCGACGTATGATAATTCATGCACAAAAGTTAACCAGTTTTTTTTTTCTGACGTCGGATTTATTGCTTTATCAGAGGGTCCCAAAAGTTTGTCAACGAAGAAACAATGTGTGTTGTATAGAATTTGCGAATAATTTGGCATTCTAGGTGCTTTGACAACTTGAGCAATTTATTTTTGCCATTGTAATTGTGGTTTAGGGAAACTTTTCTAGCTCATCAACACCTGCCTGCAAATAGGAGGTATTAGCTGTAGCAATGAAGATCCCTGGGTGTGTTGATTCTTCCTCTATAATGATAGTTTAATTCCTGGTGGAATCGATCTCTTTTTCGTGGAAGCGTTTTCCTGATGGTTTTAGCAGCCTGTAATTTTCATGTTAATCACATGCAGGCCTTCATTAACTTAGTAATGCGCTCTTCAGTGGAATGAAAGTTTTGACTCTCCAGATGTAACAGCAGTTTCCCAGAGCAGAAGCCCTGTGTTTTCGGTCCTCAGGAGGTGTTGAAGGCAGATAGAGTGTATCTGATGCTCTGGGAGCCACTGGAATCCCTCACAGTTTGCAGTCGTGGGTCTGATTTTGCTCTCCCATAGGTTGAATAGAGTTCTCGGCAATATTTTGAATAGTTTCCTTAAATGACCTACAATCAATCCTATTTGAATTACTATTTTTTAAATAATGTTTATTTTTGAGAGAGAGAGAGAGAGAGAGAGAGAGAGAGCGAGCGGGGGAGGGGCAGAGACAGAGGGAGGACACAGAACCTGAAGCAGGCTCCAGGTTTCCCTTGTCAGCACAGCGCCCGATGTGGGGCTCGAACCCACGAACTGTGAGATGATGACCTGAGCCGGTCAGACACATAACCGACTGAGCCATCCAGGTGCCTCTTGAATTGCTATTTTTGATGTGAAGGTCGTACAGCCTCCTACATGTTTTCGATAAAAATCCTTTTATGTTAGTTGTGAAAAGCATGTGGCTGAAAATTACATTAAGTGAATTTCAGGCAGGAAGGGTTTTGAAACATTAATATGTGGGCATATATGCTGACAGTTTGATTTAGGTTATGAAAACGAGCCTAGATATTTTTATTTGAGCAGTTGTTTGGGGGCCTGGTCATATGTTCCTAAATAGCAGCTCAGTTGTAAAGTTGACCTACACATCTCTATTCATGAGTGTTTTGGTTTTCGGCCTTTTTTTTTTTTTTTTTTGCTGTTAATTGCTCGTTTAGCAGTATTGATAAAGTATTTTACTGGAAATGATGTCTAGAAGCAAGTAAAGGCCAGCTCTTATATGTTGCATGGGTAACAGTTTAAGAAAAAATCACATTAAAATAGCTAAACTCCAACAGTAAGATCATTTCATCACACAAGTGAATGAATCATAACTGTTGAATTTCTTTCCTCAGACAGTTCTTAGCTCTGTTTTTATTATGTTTTGGTTACCATATGAATAAACTTTACAGCACAAGTAGTTTATGGGGGCAGAAATGGACGTTAACGGATGATGTCTTAAGCAACAGATGTTTTGCTGTGAAATTCTTCACTTTAAGAGGCTTCCATTAAGTGAAAATATAAATGAATACAATTCAGTTAATGACTATGATGATTCGATTAAAACACTGGATCGTAGCAACACTGTTTCCCCAAGAACTAAATTAAACATGTGGGTATTTCATTAGCTGCCTTGAAAAACAGATTTTTTTTTTTTCTTTTTAAATTAGAGATTTACACGACAATGGCCAGGCCACAACAGTGTCATAGATGAACTCCTCCGTTTTCGTATGTTGCTGAAGCTTCCAGCTTTTGATGGTGACAGGAGCTGAAAAGTCATAGTTCCATGTTAGCTTCAGAAAATCCAGGCCATCCCTCTTCGTTGGGGGACGGTCACAGTTAGCATCCTCCTGGCAAGATAAATATATAAACGAGCGGGAAAAGAAAGCTTTGTTCGAATGAATGAAATTTCCGTCTTCCTCTGATCTGTTTTTTCTCGCTGTGTCCCCTAATTTGCAGCGGATACTACGTGTAAAGCCAGGCGATGTGTAGTTCATTCTCTTCTTTCAGATATTGGTACCTTGATGTTAGGAGAAAACTTGGGCAGCGTTTTTTGTGTGTGTGTGTTTTTGTTTCTCTCTCTCTCTTTTTTTCTCCCAAGTACTTAGAACTCTTGTCAAACGAGCTAGAAACCGCAGACTTCTTTTACTGCTCCGGGAAAAACCGCACCAGTTGAAAAGTGAAGAAAAGTTATCATTGATAAGCCAGTTTAGGATTTGGGAAATACTTAACCGTTCTCTACTCCCTGGTTTCTCCAAAGCCTCCCGTTGAGGTAAGTGGTGTTACCGCCCTTTCTGGCACAGGAGGAAACTGAGGCTCAAAGAGATTTGGTGAGTTTATGAAGCCACACGACTCGAAAGGCTTGGTTCCGAATCTTTTTGTTTGTTTGTTTCACTAGCAGCTTTACTGAGATATGACTGACGTACCTTTGAAAGTGTACAACGAAGTGCCTTTTCACGTAGTCACAGAATTGTGCCCGCTTCACCGGTATCTAATTTTAGAACATGTTCATCAGCCCAGAAAGAAACCCCCTTGTCACTTGTCCCCCCCCCCCCCCCCACCTTGCCCGAGACCCTGATGACCACTAATCTGCTTACTGTCTCTGTTGAGTCTGAATGTTCTAAGGTAAACGGAATCATCCCGACATTCGAGCTTTTGTGTCGGGCTTCTCTCACTAAGCATCGTGTTTTAAGGTTTGTCCAAGCTGGTAGCATTTGTCGGTTCTTTGTTCCTTTTTATGGCTGAATAACATTCCATTTTATGGATGTACCGCATTTTGGGGATCCATTGTCCAGCTGATGGGGTTTGGGGCTGTTTCCACTTTCTGACTATTACAGAGAATGATGCTCTGATCGTTCGTATACAGGCGTTTGTGTGGACCTGTGTTTTCACTTCTCTGGGGCAGAGGCCCAGAAGCGGAACTGCTGGGTCATATGGGAGCTCTGGCTTTAATATTTTTAGGGAACCAATCTGAATCTTTTGACGTCGAAACTGTCTACCTCTTTTTACATTGCACCTTGCCGATGAGAGGAGCAGAACTGGAGGAAGGAGGGAAGTGGGAGCAAAGAATAAAAAGTTGCTATTTCATTGAGTCACTTTGGATGCTTTCCATCAGTTGGGGCTCACCAGGAAGCATTGTGCACACCCTTGCTGAGAGGCCATGGGTTGGAAGATCTCAGCCTTTGAGGGGACCTAACAGGTTACTTCATCCTGTGGTTGACCTTCTTAAGCCTTTGACCTGCTTCTTCAAAGCACAGCTCACCCAGGAACCCAAATGGAAAGCAGATGAACACAGAGCTGCTTCCACCGAGGCAGCATGAGAAGAGCACCCTGGCCCTCCTCACCTGCCCCCTACCCTTACCCTGGTCCGGTGCCCCCCTCCCTCCAGGGCTTGAAATCTTGGTTGGATGGGAGGATGCTTCAGAAGGTATATAGCTACTGTTTGAGCCGTTCCGAGGGACTGGAAAGTCCTCTCTCTCCATGCAGTCCATTCCTTCTTTGGACAGTTCAGGCTGCCGGTTCCTATGTACGCTCAAAATTTGGCCCAAGTTCTGCATCTTGGATCCGCAGAGAATAGGTTTAATCTCTTCTCCATACACGAGGTTGTCACATGTTTGAAAACAATTGTGGCTGCTCTTTCTGAAGTCTTCTTCCAGCTAAACATTACCATGGGAAAAAAATGTGCCTCATAAGATACAATTTTAATCATTTCGGATTGCCTGATCTACATGTTTCCTTTTGTCTGTATGTCTTTTAAACTTGGACATAACTGAATGTGGTATTCTAGACATGGTTTTTAAGCAGAGCAGAATAGAGTAGGATACTTCACCTCCCTTATTCTAAAGTTTATACTTCTCGTAATGCAGCCTAAGATAATAGCTCTTTTGCTTTGTACTTCTTACTGATCTTCACCTAAAATTCTTGTCTGTTTTATATGTGTGATGGGTAAACTCTTTCTTTTCTTGCTTTTACCTTTGCTTTTTGAGGGTGAGTTTCCTCTAGCACGCAGGGCCCCATCAAGTTACAACACCGTTGTAGTCTGGGGTGTGATGCTGTAAATAATCCTGGTGCTCAAAAAAGATGTTTCAGCGTTATCATAATATGGAAGCTGGTCATTGCCTTAAAGGGTTATGATTCTGGATAGTAGCCTTGTCTCTGTCTTCCCTTGGAAGGTGTCACGAGAGACCATCAAATTCCTTCTAAAGCCGGTACAGAGTTTAACTACCGGTTCCCTGATCTTCTCCTACAAGTGTTACTTTTTTTTTTTAAGTTTATTTATTTTGAGAGAGAGAGAGAGAGAGAGAGAGCGCGAGAGAGAGAGAGAGAGCGCGAGCGCACGGAGGGGAGGGGCAGCAAGAGAGGGAGAGTCCCAAGCAGGCTCTGCACTGTCAGCACAGAGCCCAGTGTGAGGCTGGAACTCGGGAAACTGAGGTCATGACCTGAGCCGAAATCAAGAGTCGAATGTTCAACCAACTGCGCCACCCAGGCCCCCCCCCCCCCGCCCCCCGGTGTTACTTTTTAATAACCGTGGCGGGTCAAGTCAATGGTACCTGCTACTCCCAGTGGTGTTGTGAAATCGCCATTATTAGTCTTTTGAGCTACTGCTGTTTATATTTTCTAGTTTTGAAACAGAAAATCTTTTTAATTTCTAAGGATTTATATTTTGAAAATTAAGAATAATTTGTTTAAAATCTTGAACATCTTTAAAAAAAATTTTTTTTAATGTTTATTTTTGAGACAGAACAAGCGGGGGAGGGAGGGGCAGAGAAAGAGGGAGACAGAGAATCCCAAGCAGGCCCTGCAGTTGTCAGCGCTGAGCCTGATGTGGGGCTCGAACCCACGAACCGTGAGATCATGACCTGAGCCACAACCGAGTCAGACGCTTAACCGACTGAGCCACTCGAGCGCCCCAAGAATTTCTTATTGGTACATTTGGTTCTCCACCCGGCAAGGAATTTATTTTATAGCCAAACCACAAGCATTTATGACATTATAAACAAACCCAAGCGTTTTGGTGGAAAATTCACAAAACTGTGCTTAAAAAGTAACCGTTAGTTGGTTATTGCTAATTTCTGAGATAGTGTGAGCCTTTTTATATATTCTCTTAAAAAATAAACACTTTAGTTGGGTGGAAGGTAGATAAGGAAAGAGGAGTAACATCTTTGTTGGTAGTGTTGTAATCAGGTCAGGCCGTAAAACTAGTAACGTGAAAAACTTAATCACAGCGGCGTTAAAAACCGTACATTAAAGCGTTGATTTTATTAGTAAGGGCTTAAAATCGATGGTATTTGGTACTACTTATAAAAATCTCTTTCAGGAAAAAAATCTTTAAGCTTATTTTGAGAGACAGCGCGTGCTCACACGCACGTGAGCGGGGGAGGGCCAGAGAGCGAAAATCCCAAGCAGGCCCCACTCTGTCAGCACAGAGCCTGACACTGGGCTTGAACCCACGAACCTCGAGATCGCGACCTAAGCCGAAGTCAAGAGCCAGGTGCTTAACTGAGCCACCCAGGCGCCCCGCTTTTGGAAAAAAATATTTCTTATTCATCTTTAAAGTCCTAGCTTATTAATGGGGGGTTTCTAGTATTAGCAAAATGTTTTAAACGCCAGCAGAAACTTCGGTAATCAAACAAAGTGTGCTGTAACCTCGCAATGCTATGGAACTGTCAGTCCAGCATCCTGCCCCCAGAAGCTTCATGCTTTTCTCACTAGATGTTTGACACATAGATTTAATACTCTGCTGGAAGCAGCAAGTGGGCTTGAATGCAGTCCAGGACTGGGGGTGTCCTGGGGTGCACACAGGAGCAAGTGCACATCCTCTTTGGTTTACTTTAAAGAAATGGCTCCTTGCAAGAGTTTCTCTTTCTCTAAAGAACTAATTTCTAAAAGAAGAGTTAGGGAGACATACTTCCAATTTTGTTTCTTCTAAAGCTGTGTCCTTGTTGGAAAATAGTCTTGGTGTGGAAAGCCACCTTTTTGCAGAATACTTAGTTGTGTCTTAAATTGCAATATTTATTCTGCCAGCTGTCTGGAAAAGAACTGAACTCTCCGGGCTTAATAAACAACCCTAGATTTCCCTAATAATCATCCTGGACTCTTCTCTCCCCCATTCTCCAGTCTCATTCGGCATCGTGGATTCTGCTGATCATCCATCCATCCCCGCTGCTCCGTTCAGAAGCTCGTCGTTCTCAGCTGGGTTTTTGTTTGTGTTTTTGAATGGCAGCCCCAAGGGGGTGCCTGGGTGGCTCGGTTGGTGAAGCATCCGACTTCGGCTCAGGTCATGATCTCGCGGTCCGTGAGTTTGAGCCCCACATCGGGCTCTGCAATATCAGCGTGGAGCCCACTTCGGATCCTCTCTCTCTCTCTCTCTCTCTGCCCCTTCCTGCTGGTTCTCTCCCTCTCTCTCTTTCTCTCTCAAAAATAAATAGATTAGAAAAAAAAATGGCAGCCCCAAACTTGTCTTTCTGCCAGTCTCAGCCCCCTTCAAGGTGTTCCAAGGGTGCACATTGTCAACGTGTTGCTCATCGGGAGCTAGACATTCAATGCTGCCTTCACAGTGAGTTACTTAATGACCCCAGGGATAGAAGGTGCTAGGAAGTCTAAGGAACCTTGTAGAGGGTTGCAGGGCCTTGGACTCGGGGCATGAGTATTGGCGTCTCCTAAGGAAGGCCTGTGTGAGTTCTTCTTTCCAGGATGAGTGGAAGTCAGACACTGCAAGGGGGTGGGGGGAGTGGGCAGGGTGCGGGGGAGAAGAGCCCTCCAGACCAGGGCGAGGGATTAGGAAGTGGAGAGTGGCAGGTCCTTTTGGAAACTGAAAGGCCTCCTACGGGGAAAGAAAAAGGAGCAGAGTGGCTTGAGATGAAGGAGGGAGGGTCCCGTGGGGCTTCTCGGCCACACTGAGGGGTTTGATCTTCTTCTGAGGAGCAGAGAGAACATGGCAGAGAATTTTGAGGCAAGGGAGTGACGTGGTCAGAGCCTCAGGGAGTTTTGGAAGGGGGCTCCCCCTGCAATGTGGAGGGTAGGCTAGAAGCAGAGGGGGAGGGGGCCGGAGTCCACTGCGTGAAGCCAGGGGATTGTGGTGGTGATTTGCACTCGAGGGGCACTTAGGGCCACCTCACCAGGACGTGCATCATCGGGGTCAGGGGGAAGAGGGAGCCAGGGATGACACCGAGACTCTGGCTCATCTGAGCGCCATTTGCAGAGCTAGAAGGAGCTAGAAGGATGGGCAGGCAGATGATGGTGCGGCTTGCGGGTGTGAGGGACTGTGGGCCATACAGGCTGAAGGGCTGCGTGGGCTGTGAGCTGTGGGCTGTGGGGCGCGGAGCTGGGGAGGCGTCCAGAATAGGGATACAAAATTCGAGAGCCATCAGTACATAGCAGCTGAAACCACGGTAGAGATGAGCTCACCTAGGGAAGAATTTGACGCTTGGAATGCTCTTTCTGGAAGGCAGACCTGATCACAACAGCCTCCTGATTGAAAGTCTTTGGTGCCCCCCTCCCTCCCCGGGCACCCAAGGCCCTTAGCGGGGGCTGCTGGCTGAGCCAGCTCCTTCCTCCCCCCCCCCCCCCCCCCACCTGCCTGAGTCTGGCGAGGCCTTTCCCCGGTGGCCACGTGGTCATCTAGTCCATAAATCTCTGTTACCACGATTATCCCAGAGGCCCGTCACTGTGGCTTATTTTCACGTGTCATTAGGCTGTCACCACCTTCTGGGCAGAGTCTCCTGGTGATCATCTCGGTAGCTGTGTTTCAGCAATGCCCTCCTGGTCCCTAACGGCTCTTCTGGTCAACGCTGGTTAAGTGGGATCAGGGACCACCGTCCTGGCCCCATCGCACCTCCTCAGACACACGCACGGGCAAAGTGTCTCACGTGTAGCAGGTGTACCCTAAATCGTGGTTGGAGAAAGCTGCCGGGCCACTTCTCTGTTTGCTTGAAATAAAGCCTGTGTTTATGTGTTCTTTATCGCATGTGTTTATAGATGACCACGTGGCCACCGGGGAAAGGCCTCACCAGACTCAGGCAGGTGGGGGGGCGGAAGGAGCTGGCTCAGCCAGCAGCCCCCCTAAAGGCCTTGGGTGCCCAGGGAGGGAGGGGGGCACCAAAGACTTTCAATTAAGAGGCCGTTATGCAGTGTGGGTGTATGACATCGTGTGACATCCAACTCTTCCCCTCATCAAAGGACGAGCGGACTGAGGCTTTCAGAAGACAAGGCATTTCAGGCGAGGGACCTTATCGGCAAAAGGCCAGACACGCCACTGGCCCGGTGGCGTCCCACTCGTCTGCACAAACATCACAGAATGCCGCTAGCTGGACGCCGGCTCTTGAATCCACAAGGAGAAACATTTGTCAAAAGCCCTTTGCGGTGCAGCGGGCTCCAAACGCATTATTTTCAGCCAAAGTAATTGACACAACGAGGTAGTTCTTGGCACAACCAGCATTTTTTAACATTACACGCGATTTGGCTCTTAAATCAGCCCCCCCCCCCCCGCCCCAAAGTTGTTTTATATAACGAGAATTTCACCATTCCTGGAAAAATACGCTCCAGTCGAGAAATCATCGGGTGGACTTCGGACTTGCCTCTGCTAGAGCATCCTTCCACATCTTAGCTGGAGTTACGGTGCCATCAACAGCTGCAGATCCTAGGAGGCGAACTGGGGGAGGAGGCTTCGTCTGCTGGGGAGTCACTCGCGGTGCTTAACCGTTCCGGGCGTAAGCCGCGCAGACTGCTCCTCGGGGACCGCGTGGGAGCTCTAATACAGATAATCATTTGTTAGCGTGGCTCCACCAAATTAGTCCTTTAGAAAGTAATTAAGCAGGACTGCCCACACACCAGTGCTCCCAAAGACTGAGATCTGGCCCTGTGTGTGATAGCTCTGCCTTCCTTGAAAATGGGCTTTTGCTGAGTCGCTGTAATTTAATTAGATGCAGATACGTGTTCATACCGCACCTTGTACATAATTATAACGCTCTCACCACACGCTTGTCATTCCCAGACCGGACCTTGTGCTCTGGGAGGTGGGGCCGGGGCCCCTGCGTCTCTGGCTGCCCGTGTAGGCCCCGCTGTCCTGTGTAGACCGTGGGGGGAGGGGAAGGGAAGCTCTTGGCAGGCAGCAACAGGCGGCTCGGGCCTGAGCGCTTTGCAAGTGCCCCCTTTCTCCTCGCCGTACCCCTTTGACGTGGTGCCCGTGATGATCCCCGTTTTGACAGGCCAGGCAGCAGAGGCCCCGAAGTTTGGGTGACTTTCTCAAGGTCCCCCAGGGGCGCCTGGGTGGCTCAGTTGGTTAAGCGACTGATTCTTGATTTTGGACCAGGTCATGATGTCACAGTCTGTGAGTTCGAGTCCTGCATCAGGCTCTGCGCTGCCGGTGAAGAACCTGCTGGGGATTCTCTCTCTTCCTCTCTCTGCCCCTTTCCTTCTCCTGCTCGTGCACTCTCTCTCTCGCTCTCAAAAGAAATAAACTTAAATAATAATAATAAAAAAAAAGGTCCCCCTGGCTGACACTTTTCAGAGCTGGGATTTGAACCCAGGCAGTCAACACAGCGTTGCCGAGTGCCCAGTTACACTTGATGCATAGTGATGGGAACCATCATGGACACAGAGGGGGCTTAGGAGACGGGTTCATTGTGTGCCTTGCATGCCACGTACTGGCTCAGACCTGCGTGCCCTTCCCTGGCTCGCGGTGGGGTCTCCGGACAGGTTTCCTTGTCTTCACCCCCGTTTCCCTTCCCATCGCCCCACTTCACTTTCTGAGACAGAAATCCCATTTATCTCTGATTTTCTCAAAGTCCCATGGAAGTTCCCCCATAGCTTGGAGGACAGGCCCAAATCTGGAACCGCCTCCCACCTGCCTCCCTGGCCCCCAGGGGCCGCCTCCTCCCCTCCCCCCCCACCAGCACCCTTGGATTCTGAGAAAGTCCAAAGGTGCTTGACATGCATCCTCACAGGCTGCGGCCCTGCCTTCCACGACCTTCTTCACCCGACTGCTCCTCACGTCCCTTAGAACCCGGCTCCCTGCCCGGGGAGGCCTGCCCAGCTCAGAGCTGCTTGAGGCCAGTTCACGTGGTGCCCCCGGGCCTCCGGTCTGAGTCTCGGTGCACTCCAGACCAGCAGCTTCTTTTCTAGAGGTTGCTGTGACACGTTCAGCACACTCCACTGACACGAGGGCCCACACCGCGGGCCTTGACCCAAGAGTGGGTCATTTCAGGCTGGTAACTGCCTACTTAGGAAGTTTTAACCGTCTCTCTGAGTAGCCCCTGCAGCTGCGTCCAGTCTTGGTGTGAACAGCTCTGTTACTTCCAGGCGCTCCCCAGCACCCTTATCCTGTCATCATTTCTGTTCTTTTCCTGGAACCGCTTTTAAGAACTTGTAATCGTGGGAAAATACACATGGCGAGAAGTGCCCCCGCCTAACCGCTTTCAGCCTACAGCTCAGGGGCACTAATCACTCTCCCACTGCTGTGTAGCCGTCACCACTGCCCATCCCTGGGACGCTGTCATCCTGCAGAACTGAAACTCCCGAGCCCCGCCCCCAGCCCCTGGTGCCACTCCCCCCCCTCCACCCCCCCAGCATTCACTTTCTGTCTCTGCGAGTTTGACTACCCTACAGATGAGTGGAATCCTGCCGGATTTGACCTTTTGTAACTGGCTTATTTCACTTGCTGAGCCCTTTTTAAAACCATTGTTTCATGAAGTTCTAGAATCCCAAACTGAACAACGTCTGACTAAGGGTTCAAAGCTGGGCTTAAAAAAAAATGGGATTATTACCTCGAAGTTCAAGGCTGTCAGAGCCCCTGCTGGGTGTCACCTGATCCCCCCTGCATGGGATCTAGCAGCTCTCCTGTCTGTGTAAAGTCTAAGCTTCTTATCTCTGGAATCCGTGTAATAAAAAGTGTATTCTTTCCCGGAGCTAGCATCAGTACAAGGCCAGGCTCCAGAAGGGCGGTGCAGAATTCGGGAAACAGGGCTCAGACTCTGAGCTGTCCTGTAAAGCCATCTAACAGCCACAGAGGCCCCTCTGACACGCAGAGAATGGTGACAAGTGTCTAAGCTCTCTTAGGGATGGAGGAGGTGGGAAAAAATGTTAGAGCAGTTTAGAAAAATGATGAGGGGCATATGTTTGCTACAGAAATTCCGTGACATATGCCTTCTGATCACCAATAGCATGCATTCTCTCACAACTAGCTAAGAATCTAAGAAAGGAAACAGCAGATGTGAGACCCATGATCTAGGAAGGATTTGGGCGGGAGTCTTGGAATATCTCTTGAGTTTTTTCTTTTTTAGAGATTGCTGTTACACATTTGGCACAGTCCACTGACATGAATGTCTGGTTGAGCATCTCATTTGCAGGACTGTTTAAAAAGATAAGCAAGCATAGGCTGCCTGTGTGTAAAGTGGATCGTTAGCTCTTGCAAATTAGCACCAACGATCATGTGCATCTCTTTCGAGACCCTCTGTAGCCTATCAACAAATCACTTTTCCCAGGGTCCAGAACGTGGGCTTTGGAGACGGACAGGTCTGGGTTGGACCTTCAAAGGAGCACGTTGCAGCACCCCGGTGCCCCCAGCAGCCTGCCAGCACAGAGAACGGGACGGAAGCGTGGAGGGAGGGTCTGGAGGGCAGGCGCCAGAGGTCCTGCAGCGTGGTCTAGAATGGAGAGGTTAATGCTGAGTGGTGAGTGTTGCCGTCCTGTTCTCTTGATGGTTGCAACAATGTTGTTCTATCCTGGTTCCTGATGCTAAGCAGGCGTCCCATCGATGTTGGATTTGGGGTCTTAGCACATCCCTCTACCTACCATTGAGTTCCTCTAAGATGCCGAGAATTGCCACGGCTGAGTAGTCAAGCCTTGTTGACCCTCATCCCCTCCTGTTTCCGTGCTGAAATACAGTTCATCCCGGGCCCGGCAGAGACGGTCTCCTTCCGCCTTCCTTCAACTTTCCTCTGCGCTTGCAGATTACGATACGTGCACCTCTGAGTGGCGCTTGGTTCACTCCATCTTGCATTGTGGCCGCCTCCGGTGCGGTCTTTGTTTCTGCCACCAGCTCGTGAGATCCTTTAGGGCAGGGTCCCTGCGTTGTCTGTTTACTTTGCTTCCTTCCTTTGTTGTGCAAGGTGCCTCACACGTAGGGTAGGTTCAGTAGACGCTGCTGAATGAAAACTCAATAGTAAAATTTTACAAAGGGCCTCGCTATCTTCACATTATCATGAAAGGCGAAGGGAGAACTTCCTGGTGCTGAAAAGCTTTTCAGTAATACCAAAAAACCCTTCTTCGTTGTTTACAGTAGTGAAATAAGTCAGTCGTGTGTAGCAAAGCCCCTGGATGATGGCCATCAGCGTGCAACCTTCCAACACGCATGGCTTACACATATCGGTGCACCTGGTTGGTGAAACACTAGACCTGCGACTAAAACTGCATACGTGTGCAATTTGAGTTTGTTTCTTACCCGGTTGTTATTCACCGTGGCCTCTACGCAGCGTCCAACCACCGGAGTCTGTTCCCACACCGGAGGGATTTATGGAGAGACGGTGCACTGTGGACTAAGGGATTTTTCAAGGGTCATCGCGAGGCGATCTTCGTCTCATTGACCGACCCGAAAGCGTAGCCCCAGTGTGAAACAGTCCCTGCTCTAGTGTAGAGTGCTTCAGATCTGTGTCTCAGTGAATACAGCCACACTCTAAGGTGAGTAAGACACTATCACACTCATTTCAGAGAGGATCAGGTAGACGGAGGGATGCTGGGGAGACTCACCGCGGCCACGCAGGCAAGTCTCCCACAAAACCCAGGGCTCTCTGAACCCTGCCGCGCTGCCTTCCGTTCATTGTCTCCGTGTTAGCATCTACGTCCAGCTGGTCGTGTACCTCTTTAAGAGTGCTTAACTGAAAAAAGAAGATAAGACCTAGATAATTGCACCTTTTATTCTGCAAGTTTTGGTGTTTTCCTGGATCTTGGAAATTATTTATAGATACACTCTGCTTTAAGAAAACCTGACATTTAGAAATCCGGATGTATAAAACATAAGGCATTGTGAGATTATTTACAGGATTCTATCTCAGTTTCTTTTTAATTTTTGTTTTAAGTTTATTTTTGAGGGGGGGGCCAGAGTGTGAGCGGGGGAGGGGCAGAGAGAGAGGGAGACACAGAATCTGAAACAGGCTCCAGGCTCCAAGCTGTCAGCACAGAGCCCGACACAGGGCTCGAACCCACAAACCGTGAGATCATGACCTGAGCCGAAGTTGGACGCTCAACCAACTGAGCCACCCAGGCGCCCCCGTGCATTTTCTTAAATGTGTGAATTTCCCTATCTTTTTAAATACCATATTTACCAAATGTTGACCTTCACCATCACATTTAGGTAAAGTGCTATGCCTTTTTTTTTTTTTAACTCCTGTTCCCCTGAAATCACAATCCAGTGTTTCCTAAAGAGGTGGAGAAACCACCAGTCTCACAGTAGCACATCCTTATGCATGCAGTTTTCCGTTCTCACCTTGAGGTGTGTCGGGCGCTCGGCCTGGTGCCCCGGGGCCTAGGCTGGTGCTCTGTCTGTTGGCCAGCTTCCGACCCTCGCGCGGTGCCCTGAGATCCGGTAGCCCTGAGGGAGCAGAGGCCGCTAACTCAGCCCACATCCCTTATCTGGGATTTCAAAATCCGCAAGGCTCTGCACACCAGATGTTTTTTGGTAACTTGTTTGTTACTTAGACGTGGCCTGATCTGAAATCATTTGGCAAAGGGGGAAAAACAAACAAACAAACAAACAAACAAACAAAAAGACTACAACTCCTCTGAATTTAAGCATGTGGTTTTAATGGTTTATGTGTATTTCTTTTTGTGTGAGAGTTCTGCTTTTCTGTGCTTTTGAGCATGTTTTTATGGTTGCTGCCCCAGGAGCCTTTGGGGATATTGGGTAATACATGTACCTGTTCCATGCTTCTGTTCCCAGGTCGGAATCTGTATTCAGAAGCGTATCAGGCACCAGGAGGTTGGGGGGGAGGGTTTGTGTGCCTGTGGGACCTGACGGCCAACCTGGCCCTGTGCACGGGGAGGTTGCTGCCGAGAGCGCACGGCTGGGCTCCCTCCTGTCCTGCATCCGTGGGCACTGGCCTGCTGCTTGGCCAACGTTCAGGGAAAAGCCTGGCTTGTAGGTGAATGGCGCCCCTGGAGGGAACCCTGAAGCCATGATACTGCAGCCACCTGTCACCGAGTCTTCTAGAGCCAGCCAGGTGCCTCCAGAGCCAGGCAGCCCGATGTGCCTAATGTGCTGACTTCTGTCCCGAGGAAGCAAAGCTCAGGGAGAGTCTCCTGACTTCACTATATTCCTCCCTCCCTCCCTCTGTCCCATCCACAGGAATCTGTGTGTCTCCTTTTTTTTTTTTTAAACATTTATTTATTTAGTTTTGAGAGACAGAGACAGCACGAGCGGGAGAGGGGCAGAAAGAGAGGGAGACCCAGAATCCAAAGCAGGCTCCAGGCTCCAAGCTGCCAGCACAGAGCCCGACGTAGGGCTCGAACTCACGAGCTGTGAGATCACGAGCTGAGCCGAGGTCAGACGCCCCACTGACTGAGCCCCCCAGGCGCCCCTGTGTGTCTCCTGTTAAGGGGCCTGGCACTTGGCTGTGACAAGTACCCCATCTGCCTTGACATCTACTGTCTGCGGCTTGCGTATTGTTGTAGTTTCTCACCCGTGCTCACACCGTTCCGTGGCACGGCTGGGCCTGGCCTTCTCCATAGTGAGGGTTGGGCGCTTCAGCGAGGAACAGCTCTCTATCTGCAGGCCCCACACCCCCTATTTTTCCTAGCCTGCTGCCTTCAGAGGTCCTCTGAAAATTATTTGTCGATTTGGGCCAAATTTCTACCTTCCGAGACTCACCTTTTCAAAACCCAATCCAGATGGAGTGGTGGCTCTTCTCAGATTCCTGGGACAAGGCACCCGACTTCAGCATGTGCCTTAGTTCTCTGTGCTGAGAAATGGGCTTCCTGATCCCTGCCAGCGGGATGGTCTGGGTCGTTGTGCCTTGTGGTGTGAACTCCAGCACTCTCCCCGACCCTGTGGGGAAGTGACGTTTCCCCTCCCCCACATGCAGAGACATCTGCGGGGTGTCCCCGATGGTGTTACCCCCCGTGCCTTTTGGGGTTCACCTTCTCTGCTCCTTTCTGACATGCTCAAGAGTGTTGCCTGGCTTCCTCAGTGAATGATAACTGTGCGTTGGAATTGATACAACAGAGAATAATTTTGGTGGTTTGGGCCTGCTGACTTTCTCAGTGGTGCCTTGGCAGGTGCCCCCCACTCCCAGGTCACATACGCTCGAGGGCATTTCCGAGGCTGAAGACAACAGACCCCTCTGGGGATAGATAGCCTGAGAAAGTCAATCTAATGAATGTTGTTTAACTTTATCCACATGATGAGTCCTTTTTTGATCTACTGTGACTAGAAACAGTAACTGTGAGGCTGGCGAATTAGCATCTGAACCTAGTGGCCTTTTGGAGGGACCAAATAGCATTCAGGTGTTTCTGGGAGTTTCTCCCCTGCTAGGAGCCTCTTGGTGACCCTTTCTGGTTGATTATGCACTCCCAGGGTGCACGGCCCTCTTCCCTGGCCAGACAATGGGTTCTACAATTTGTCTGGCTCAGGGATTTCTTCCAAACCAACGAGACTCAAGAGTGTCAAGATTTAGGGCCTGTTTGAAACGGGTGGGTTGGGAGGGGGAACACAGGCTTCTCCGCGGGGTTGCTGAAAGTTTCAAGGGTCAAGGAAATATAAACCTTTGAATAGAGGCTCCCGAATTGTTTGTTTGGAGTTCCCAGTGCCTAGCATCTCAGTTACCAACTGCTTTGTTACAAGTTGCTTTTCTTCAGCTAAACATTCTCACCGGAGGGATGAAGCTTTTCTAAGTGTAACAATTCTCTTTCCTGATCCATTGCTAGCAAGGGGAGAGTGGGCAGAGGGCCCTTTAGCCAGAGGATCTCTAATTCACTCTGCCAAAAAATCCGTTCCACACTGTCAGCCCCACGTCTTTCTCCTCAAGGCGGAATAAATTAGGTGCTGCCCTTGGAAACGAAGTACGCTGTTTGGCCCGGGACGCTTCGTTAGCTACCTTTCTTGAGAAAAGATGATTAATCTTGTTATGCCCCTCGAAAGGGTTAGGGGTATGGCTGAACCAGTTTTGCGTGCTTTTAAATACCAATTCTTGTCAATTTTGTGTTTCTCGGTGAGGAAGCAACACGTGACGGTTTTGTGCAAGAGAGATACTGGCTTTGATTTCAGGGGGAAAAATACAACAGTTTTGCTTAGCTTAAAAAAAAATCTTCGGGGGCACCTGATTGGCTCAGTCGGTTAAGCGTCCGCCTTCGACTCAGGTCACGATCTCATGGTTTGTGGGTTCGAGCCCCACATCGGGCTCTGTGCTGACAGCTCAGAGCCTGGAGCCTGTTTCAGATTCTGTGTCTCCCTCTCTCTCTGACCCTCCCCCACTCACGCTCTGTCTCTCCAAAATGAATAAACGTTAAAGAAAATTAAAAAATCTTCAAGGCAACAATTCAAATGGGTATACATTTGTATGGATTTTCGGTTGTAGAAGAGAGAATCTGATAGATTATCAGGACTGACAGATAAAACTACCTGTTAGAGAGAGAGGTATAGGGATGTAAAAAGACTGTAAACTTGGCATATAAGTTATTGCGTTGAGTTATTAATTTGCATACTAATCCAAATCAATAACTAGTTATCAACTAAAGTGAACAAAACCTTGGACATCCTGAACACTTAGGTTTATGCTCCAGAACATCTGGCCCAGGGTCCCCTTTGCACGGTGCATGGAGGGGCTGGTGCCCGGGCTTTGAGGCTCTGCGGACTGCCAGCCTGAGGGCCAGCCGGGACCCAAGGGGGCCACCGTCCTGTGTCTGACACACCTGTAGCCTTCTGCAGTGTTGTGTTGCTCCTAAGTAACTTCTATGAGACCACACTGTTCTCTCCCCAAACACTGAAGGATAAAGAGGGAAGGTGGCACTGTTTGCCATTTTCATGGAAATTCACAGAAGGAGAGGGCCTGCAAAGATTCAAGGCAGAGCTGATCTTCACTTTATTTCATTTTAAATGTTGTATTTATTTATTTTGAACAAGAAGGAGAGAGAACCCAAGCACGGAAGGGGCAGAGGGAGGGAATCCCAAGCAGGCTCTACGCTGTCAGCATGGAGCCCAACGTGGGGCTCGGTTGTACGGCCCTGGGATCGTGACGTGAGCCGAGATCAAGAGGTGGACGCTTAACCCTCTGATCCACCCAGCCGCCTTCCAGAAATTCATCTTTAAATAAGAACCCAAAAAGAAGGTCACAGGAACCAATTTTATTATAAAGCATTTTTTTTAATTAGTAAGTCTTTTTTTTTTAATATATGAAATTTATTGTCAAATTGGTTTCCATACAACAAGGAAGTCTTAAAAAAAAAGAATGGAGTCTGTTAAAATACAAGTTAAAGCTGTTTTAGAGAACATGGCGGCTTGCAACATGCAACCTGTTCAAGCCCTTCCAATTCCCCTCCCCTCCCCTCCCCAAGCTCCATGAATCCTACAGCACATGGACCAGTCAGCTCCCAGCCATGAGGATGTCTTTCCCCACATTCCTAGGCCATGACTGCACCTCTGTAGAATGGCCATCAAGCAGGCGGGGGTCTCAGCGGTCATTATAGCAAAGACAAACTGCGGGTGACTTTGTGCTAGACTCCGAGTGACGGTACTAGGCCGATAGGCTCTTTAATGTCCCGGCAATCCTGTGGTGGGCAGGCTGAGTTACTCAGGTTTACAGGTAGAACAGCTGAGGCTCAGAGAGGCAGAGTAATTTGCTCAAGGTCACACAGTTAGGGAGGCGCAGAACCAGCTGTTTCAGACTCTGGGTGGTTTGATTCCAGAACTGTCCTGTACAACCCACAGCTCCGAGTTTTGAGCATTGCCTCATCATTTTGAAATCCGTGAGTCTGAATTTCCCCCGGTGCTTAAACAGGTCTGTGAGGCTTTGTTTTAGAAACAAACTGTACGTCTTCAAATACACTAACACTGCATCCCCTGTCGTGCCACGGTGAACACAGACTTATTTTAGAGAAAATTGTAATGATCTCTTTTTCGTGTACAAACAATGGTTTCTTCTTGTCTGCCTTTGTTAAAATGGGAATGAATAGATATTTATTTTCAGGAGCAGAATAGCAGCTTTGGAATACTTTCTGCAGCGTTGACTGGATGGCAGAATTAGAGATTCGTAGACTAACTCCTAAGTGATCGATGGGGGGACATTTCTGAGTTGTCTCTTGTGGGGTTTTCATAAGCTAAGAGGATGTGTATGTAGGGTGTTTGTGATTTATCTCCTTTCTCTGCATGGTCTGAAAGGTAAACCACGTTGGTGATGCTGGCATTGCTTCTGTCATGGAGATGCTTATAAGAGGAGCATTTTTTTTTTCATTCATGTGAAATTCACATAGAGTGTTCTGTTAGTTTCAGGTATGCAATATGGTGATTCAACAATTCTATCCACGACTCAGTGCTCATCATAATCCTAACCTGTTTCACCCATCCCCCCACCCACCTCCCCTCCGGCAGCCATCAGTTTATTCTTTATATTTAAGAGCCTGGTTTTTCGTTTGTGTCTTTTTTCTTTGCTCGTTTGTTTCTTAAATCCCACACGTGAACAGAATCTGACTGACTTATTTCACTTGGCATGATATACTCCAGTTCCATCCATATTGCTGCAAGTGGCAAGATTTCATTCTTTTTGATTGCCGAGTAATACTCTCCCTTGTATATATAGACCACATCTTCTTCATCCATTCGTCTCTTGAGGGACGCTTAGGTTGCTTCCATATCTTGGCTGTAGTAAATAACGCTGCAGTAAACATAGGCGTCCATTTATCTTTTTGAATTACTGTTTTTGTTTTCTCTGGGTGAATACCCAGTAGTGGAATTACTGGGTTGTAGGGTAGTTCTGTTTTTAATTTTTTGAGGAACCCCCATACTGCTTTCCACAGTGGTTGTACCAGCTTGCATTCCTGCCCATAGTGCCCGAGGGTTTTTTTTTTCCTACATCCTCACCAACACTTGTTTCTTGTGTTGTTGATTGTAGCCATTCTGGCAGATGTGAGGTGATATCTCACTGTAGTTTTGATTTGTATTTTCCTGGTGATGAGTGATGTGGAGCATCTTTTCACGCGCCTCTTGGCCATCTGGATGTCTTCTTTGGCAAAATGTCTGTTCACGTCCTCTGAGTTTTTTTGAGGAGCGTTGAGTTATATTAGTTCTTTATATATTTTGGATATTAACTCCTTACCAGATAATTTCATTTGTAAATTCTCCCATCCCATTGCCTCTCTGTTTTGTGGATCGTTTCCTTAGCTATGTAAAAGCTTCCTATTTTGCTGTAATGCCAAGTTTATTTTTGCTTTTGTTTCCCTTGCCACAGCAGACATGTCTAGAAAGAAGTTGTTATGGCTGATGTCAGAGAAATTAGTGCCTGTGTCTTCTATGACTTTCATGTTTTCAGGTCTCACGTTTTGGTCTTTCATCCATTTTGAGTCTATTTTCGTGTATGGCGTAAGAAAGTGGTCCAGGTTCATTCTTTTGCATGTTACTATCCATTTCTCGGACTTTTTCCCATTGCATGCTGTTGCCTCCTTTGTTATAGGTCAATTGACCATAGAAGTGTGGGTTTATTTCTGAACTCTCTAGTCTGTTCCGTTGATCTGTGTGTTTACTTTTGTGTCAATACCAAACTGTTTTGATTATTACAACTTTGTAGTATATCTTGAAGTCTGGAATTGTGATGCCTCCAGCTTTGTTTTTCTTTTCTTTTTGAGCTTATTTATTTTGAGAAAGGGAGACTGTGAGCAGGGGAGGGGCAGAGAGAGGGGGAGAGAGAATCCCAAGCAGTCTCTGTGCTCTCAGTGCAGAGCCCATCGTGGGGCATGATCTCACGAACCATGAGATCATGACCTGAGCCAAAATCAAGAGTCGGATACTTAGCCAACTGAGCCACCCAGGCACCCCTCCTTTTCTTTTTCAAGGTTGCTTTGGCTATTTGGGGTCTTTGGTGGTTCTGTACAAATTTTAGGATTATTTGTTCCAGTTCTGTGAAAGGTGCTATTGGTATTTTGATAGGAATTACATTAAACCTGTGGATTATATTGGGTGGTATGGACATTTTAACAACATTGGTTTCCCCAATCCATGAACATGGTATATCTTTCCACTTGTTTCTGTCATCTTCAATTTCTTTCATCAGTATTTTATAGTTTTTAGAGTACAGGCTTTTCACCTCCTTGGTTAAAATTTTCCTAGGCATTTTATTCTTTTTGGTGCAGTTATATAAATAGTGTTGCTTTCCTCATTTCTGTTCCTGCTGCTTCATTGTTAGTTTATATAAACGCAACAGATCTCTTTGTTAATTTTGTATCCTGCAACTTTGCTGAGTTCGTTTCGTGTTTGCTGGGAGGTAAAAGGCGGCTCGTGGAAGATAGGGATCTGAAGGAGCGAGAATGTGGGTATTGCCCTGTGGCAAGTACTTCTCACGGGATGCCTGCTGACACTTCAGAGCACAGATGTCCACATCACGTGTTCTTTTACTTCTCACTCACCCTTGCCTTTTATGCCTCATTTCTCATACAGTGTTTGTTGCATGGGCTTTCGTTACATCCCGTCCTTTCGGAGGGTTATTACTGATATCAGATTCTGTCGGTGGAAGGTGAAGTGTGGCCTGGGGACATCTGTGGGCCGAGATCTGACTGGAGTCCCACAACACGCTGTCTGTAGGCAGACACGTACCCCCGGTGCTGGAGATGCACACCCGGAGGTCTTGGCCCTGGATGCTCAGCTCACCCGGCGCCTCTGGTGACATCTGGAGTCCACTTCTTGTGTTCCTGGTCCCCGGGTTTTCTCCACACCACCCCCAGTTTGGCCCAGCTTTGGAGGCTGTGTATTTTGTTTGAAATGAGGAGAGCTTAGGTTGAAATGGTACGGTTGTGAGACTCCGGTACAAAACAGACTTCTATCCGGGAGGCCACACAGCCAATTCCGAGGAGAGGAAGGAGTCCACTGCCTCGCGGATTTGTGTGCCCGTCTTTCTGCTCTGGGCCCTTCGCTTTGACACTGGAGGTCAGGGGTCACACCATCTGGTCCATGTTGCATCACCTGCGCGTGATTTTGTGACATCAGGCTTTGACCACTCGAAAAATACTGACTCGCTGGATTGTGCAGCTCTTGAGTTTGTGCAGACGCAGCGTGTGCCTCGGTTGTTCCTTCAAGTGGAAATGGTGTTTCCTGAAGAATGTTCGCAGCTCAGCTTTGCCGCGAGACAACCGGTGCGCTTTGGTCAGCGCAGCAAATGTGCTGTATGTGCACGCGCCGTTTGTCACTCAGAAGAGTAGAGACGTGCTCTTAAGGGTGGAGTTTCAATAAAATTAGTATCTCTTGCGGCTTCAGCAAGGACATTCTTACATGCACTTGGCATTTTTTTCTGCAAGTGGCGGCAAAGAGCACGGTGACCCGGTGCCGCCACCTGGACCCGTCTAAGGTACCTGAAGTTCGACCCACTTCTCCTTTTCATGTGTGGACACAGGGACAGAGGCCGATGAAATCGTGGTGTTACGATGGCAATGGTTTTGGCCTCATGGACTTCCTGAAGGGCTCTCAAGGGTCTTGGATCTTCCATTTATTGATTGATTGATCTATCTATCTATCTATCTATCTATTTATGTGTTTATTTCTGAGAGAGAGAGAGAGAGAGAGAAAACGAGCGAGTGGGGAAGGGGCAGAGAGAGAGGGAGACGCAGAATCCGAAGCAGGTTCCAGGCTCTGAGCCGTCGGCACAGAGCCCGACACGGGGCTCGAACTCACGAACCGTGAGATCACGACCTGAGCCGAAGTCGGACTCTTAACCGACTGAGCCTCCCAGGTGCCCCAAAGCCAATCTCTTTTTTATTTTTTATTAAAAAAAAAATTTTTTTTAATGTTTATTTATTTTTGAGACAGAGAGAGACAGAGCATGAACAGGGGAGGGTCAGAAAGAGAGGGAGACGCAGAATCCAAAGCAGGCTCCAGGCTCTGAGCCGTCAGCACAGAGCCCGACGCGGGGCTCGAACTCACGAACTGCGAGATCATGACCTGAGCCAAAGTCAGACTCTTAACCGACTGAGCCTCCCAGGCGCCCCTGGATCTTCCCTTTAGAACCACTGCTCAAGTGTTAGAAACAGCTCTTAATGCAGCACCTCCCTGAAGGGTCAGCTTTGTGGCGGGTAATGCTGAAGATCCCAAAAAGGAATGTCACGGTCTGTGTTTTCAGGGAGGTCACAGTCTGATGGAGACTGGGTGAAGTAAGTGTGGTGATCATGCTCAGCCAAGGTGATGCTCTGCAAATACGCGGAAGAATCACCCAGCCCAGCTCGCTGCTGTAGCGCTGGCCATGAGAGGTGTTTCTCTGGGGAAATAGCAATGATGAGATGAGCTTCGAAGAGAAAGAAGCCAGGTAAGGGATAGGGGAAGAAGGTGTCCCCCAAAGGCAGGTGGTTTGGGAAAAGGCTTGAAGTACTTGGGGAGCTAGAGGTGGTCCAGCTAGGGCTGGAGCCCAGGAGCTGGGTGGGGTGGGGGGTTGGTGGGGCTACACTTTACGCAGAAGCTGGGCCCCAAGAGCTGAGTATTTCATCCCAAAGACGTGGAGACGGCTACAGGATTTGGGCAGGGCTGTGAGGTGGTCAGATCACTCTGACGTTACAAAGAACGGGAAGGAGGCCGGTAAGACTCTTGGTGGCTGAGCCAGCTGGGGCGCCCCCGGGAGCCCGGAAAGCAAACGTCAGGACAAACCAGGTGGGGATGACAGACCTAAGATCTGTGGACATTGAGGACCTATTTCATAGTCTAAACACTGAAAAATTTAGCGTGTGCACGATTTGATGATTGATTTAATATTGAGGGGAAGAAACATGGCAACTGTCAAGGACACGCCAAGACTGTAGATTAATGACTGGCTGTCGGTGGTGTGTTCAGAGGTGAGGGAGCCTGGGAGGGTGGTGACAGGCAGGACGGTGGGTGTGACTTCACAGATGGTATTCATCTGCACACAGACACGGATATGTACACGTACGCCCACGTCCGTGCCTCCGGGTGACGATGTCAGTGGACTGATGGAGCCAGGCCTGGAGGTGGGGGCAGTTCTGGGCCCGAGATTTCAAGGAGAAGCGGCCAGTAGAGGACGTGACCGAAGCACTGAGAGTGGGCAAGAGCACCCGGGAGGAGAACGGCTCAAGCACACAGAGATGTCAGGGTGGGGCAGCAGGCTGGGGAGGGAGGAAGCCTGGTCTTCCTGGTCCTGATGCCTCTAGAAGAGAGTAGAGAGAATGTTGAACATCAGCATCAACTTCCACTGAATGCTGCAGCGTGATCTGAGTGTGCTTCTAAAACGTTTTGTAATGCTTTTGTTTTTTTTGAGAGAGAGAGTGAGCGAGAGAGAACGAGTGGGGGAGGGGCAGAGGGGGGGTGGACAGAGAATCGGAAGCGGGTTCCAGGCTCCAAGCTGTCAGCACAGAGCCCGACGAGGGGCTCGAACTCACTAACCACGAGATCACGACCTGAGCCAAAGTCAGACGCCTAACTGACGGAGCCACCCAGGCGCCCCTATACACTGTGTCTTTTGAAGTCAGAGGGGGGTTAACCCAGTGTTTTATCTTACTAATACATTATTCTCATGTTTGTGCTTACCGACGATGAATTGTATGGCACGTTATTCTCGCTGTGATCAATGCTGGTGCGTCCCAGAAAAACGGTCACCCACCTCCTTGCAGGGGGAGGTACCTTAAGAAAAAAACTTGCATGCTTCTTGGTTCTTCTGGCGGCTGTCAACGCTTGGGACGTGGCAGCTGGCAGGGAGAGGATCTTGACACCTCCGCGGACCTTTCCAGACTTTGCTTCCGTATCAGAGTTTTACTCTTTGGTTTGAAACGACTTCTTAGCAAACCAGTCCCACACATATCCAGCTAGACAAGGGAGAACATCGGATCATCGTTTTCCCATGAACCTAATACACTTTCTTTGAGCAGACTAAGTCCTCCCTGCCACGTGGCAGAGGGTACCCTCGCATCAGATGAGGATCCAGGGGTCGGTTCAGAACTGAACCTGCGGTTTGCCTGGGCTCAGCTCTGGTAACAATGGTGTTGAGGTGTCATGTGGGAGCAGTTGCTACAAAGTGGCCCGAAGGGTACCGATCAGGAGGAGATGAGAAGCTTGAGAAGAGACAGCAGTGCTTAGAAGACACCCAGAGCCCCGAGGCAGGTTTGGGCTGTGGATTTTTACAAAGCCAGCACACTTCCTAGCCGTGGAATCACCTGCTCCAGAAAGTTCCTTCCCCTTATATCCTTGGCCGATTGACGTCGAGGCTGGGTGATAACCAACCTGGTTAGGGATTCTTGCATGAACTTCTAAATCTGTCCTGCTTTTATAGAAAGTTCTTTAAATTCAGTGTCTCGGCATTGTGACCCCGTGAAATAGGGTCATTGTCCCTAATGTACAGATGAGGAAATGGAGTCTAGGGTTAAATGGTCCGTTCAGGGTAATACGCTCATAGCCTGGGTCTTTTATGGGCTCTTTCTGTTTATTGCACCTGCTGCCTTCTGTGTCAGGAGGAAGGGGACACTCCTCTCTTCCAACACAAGAGATTCTATCCCATGTGACAGCAAATGATGAAATGGAATAGGAACAGATCTAGAAATCACTTAGGTTAGGATCGACGATCACATTTCTATTTGCTTCCCCACGTGTTCTGTAATATACTTCTGTGGCTAACCACAGACCGTTAACAGCAAGTGTATCTGTGGTTAGAAAACTGCAACATTCCCTCCCTCTCAGGAGGGCCATGAATCAGGAAGGCAGGTTGAAGCTTTAGATGATGGCACATCACTGTGGAACACTGACTAACAGGAGCAGACAGACAGCCTGGTGTGCAGAAATGAGAGATTGGGTTGCTCTTTTTTGAACAAAGGCATTTTGCAGCCTGGGAGGTGGTTGCAAATGATTGCAAATAGGAACTCTGGCATCTAACCAGAGGGCAGACTATATATATCGTCAGTAGACTTAGGACTACTTACCATTCTAGGGTCCTTTGTCCAAAAAAATCCACTTTTTTTAGACCATGGCACCATCACTGACGGTGTTTTTTTGAGTATCAAATATAGGAGCTGTGTATGAGAATATATGTGCAGGTGTGTGTGTGTGTAAGGGGGGACTTGGTGGCTGACAGATAATTATTTAATGAGCTTGTTTGAATAGCACTGGTAATAATTACCTCATATTTATTAAGTACGGTGGCATTTTCTTCTTTTTTCTTTTTTAATTTTTTTAATGTTTATTTCTGAGAGAGAGAGAGAGAGAGAGAACGCGCAGGGGAGGGGCAGAGAGAGAGGGAGACACAGAATCCGAAGCAGGCTCCAGGCTCCCAGCTGTCAGCACAGAGCCTGACGTGGGGCTTGAACCCACAAACCGCAAATCACGACCTGGGCCAAAGTTGGATGCTTAATTGACTGAGCCACCCAGTCGCCCCTTTTCTTTCTTCCTTTTTTTTTTAAAGTTTATTTATTTAGTAACCTCTACACCCAACGTGGGGCTTGACCTCACGGCCCCGAGGTCAAGAGTTGTGTGCTTTTCCATCTGAGCCAACCAGGTGCCCCAGTGACATTTTCAAAGTGCTCTCACAGGTGTCACGGGGGGCAGTGCTCCCGCCAGGGCTCACAGAAAGTCAGGCCTGGCCAGGGGGTGAGGTGGGAGAGGAGATCTGTCCCCCCCCACCCCTTCTTGCTCTGATGCCCGTCTTCGTCCATATCCATTCTCCTTCTGTGGCCTTCTCTGCGCAACACCTCTTGGACGGGGACCCCCGAAACCAGTCGCTGTCCGTTTTGCTTTAAAATGCCGTTGATTTCCCTTTTGTTATGATGTGGGTCCCGCGTGGAAGGCATCGGACTTGAATTTGCCCACACAGGTTAGCGGCCGAGAAGGCTCATCGGGAGTGACCTGCTAGGTGGCCACGCTCGTCTGCTTTCGCTCGTGTTTCTGATCATTTCCATTCTTCGGTCCCCATCTCAGCCTGCTGAAACCTCCCTCTAGCCTCCTCACGTTTTTCAGCTCTCCCTCTTCTTGGCCCACTTTGCCCCACCAGACAGGCTGGTTGTCACCGGTCCAGTCCATCTGTGTTTTCTGGATTCACACCGGAGTGTCAGAGCTGTGACAGGCTGGGTTCCCGCATGCCTAAGTGCCGGGCCCTCCCGAAGCCACGTCCCCTGGGAAGAAGACCAAGGCCCCCCTCTGCCGTTCCAGCTTGGACTCTCCATCCGCCATGCCTCTCAGTCCCAGGGGGGTGGCGGGGGGGGGGGGGGCTGACTTGGGATGCGCAGCTAGCGTCTTTTTCTATTGACTCCATTTCTTGTTATAAAATTGCCACTCAGGGGACCCTGCTGCCAGCAGAAGAGCTTCTTTTCTTAGGCGTGTGCTGGCTCCCGGCTCCCGGCAGAACGTGCCATGTTCGAGGGCCTCGTTGGCTGCCGACCTTGTCCTGGCCTCGCCGTGTCCCAGCAGGGGCATGGGAGCCGAGGCCCTTTCTGGCGGGGTGTGGGGGCGGCAGAGAATCGCGGCTCTTGGTCTCACGCGACCCGGATGAGACCCTGGGCCTGCACGTGATACATCCTCTCCCGGCCTGAATTTCTATCATCTGTAAGATTGGATCCGGTGATCGGATAATGCCCATGGCTGTGCTTTGCTCGTGGTGCAGACCAGCGTGCGTGGGAAGACTGCGGACCAGAGGATGCTAGTTCTTGTCCTCCCAGCATGTATTCCCTGAGTGCCTCCAGCGTGCCTAGCCCACTTCTAGAAAGAACAGTGAAGGAAACAAACAAAACAAAGCGGTCCTTATAGAGGAGGAGCAACAAACAAACAAGTAAGCAAATAAACGAGCAGGTGATTTCCCAGAGTACAAGTACCCCCAAAGAAGGCAAACGGTGACTGAAATGACTTAGAGTGGGTGGTCCGGGTGACATTCCGTATCACTGAGGGTTAAGCACCATTTCCTCCAGGAAACTCTCCCGACTGCCCCAGGCTAAAACAGGAATCACCGAGGCTTTTTGGAAGGAGGACTTACAACACGCGTAACACTTTACGGTCAGGAGACCCAGGCTCAGAGAGATCCAGCAGTCGCCAGTATCTCATGGCCAGAACGTGGCAGAGCCGGGTGCCTGCCCGCAGCGTCTGCCCTTTGTTCCAGCTCTCTGATCTTCCCAGTTCCCCCGGGACCTTATGCCCACCTCCGCTCCCGCGCTCGCCGTAGCCCGTGGACGCTGATGTTTTCCTGTGTCTTTCCCTGTTAGCTTCTGCGCGCCTCAAGGATGGGAACTGTTACCCTTAGCATCTGGAGCCGGGCTGAGCACTTCCTGGGAGCTTCTCCCAAGGTCGCTGAATTCATAACCAGCTCCAGCCAGCCCATGGAAAGGGTGCCGTGGGTTTCCACTTACGGGTTCAGAACCAGAATTCTGCCCTGAGGACTGCAGTGGGAACCGTCAGGTGGGATGTGTTGGGAGAGAAAATAGGGGGAAATGGAAATGAAGTCTCTTTCACTTAGAAATAGTTGTTTTAGACCTTAGCATGTCTGTTCACAGGACCTATGACTTTTTTAACTGTCATACCTCTCAACTTTACTGTAAGCGAGCCGAGATCCCTACCCACGACGGCTGAAAGCCCTCGGCACAGTCGTCCAGGTGATTGTGTCGGCTTCAGCCAGTGTCCGTTCTTGCGAGGGGTGACCTTTTACACCTGGCAGGTCTGCAGCATTTCTTGTGTGCTTGCGCGTGTCGATTTCGAGCAGGGATAGGGTACAGGTGAGCAGTGTGGGTGCACCGAGCAGGTGTCCGGCAGGGCTGGGGCTCCAGCGTGGCCACTCCCTCCGCTGAACGCAGCCCCCCAGAGCATCCTAATGTGAGCAGCGTGTCACAGCCTTCCGCGGTTCCCACCAGTCTGTGAAGATGCTCGTGCCCCGCCACGCACGGACACTCAGTGCCTTTGTTCCCTGACTCGAGCAAAACCACCGCCACATAGCACCGTGGTGCTCTCCCCTGGTGATATCTCCCTGCTCCTTGGGAAAAACATCTTAGGGCAAATAAAAATGACTGTTTAGACTGTTGGAGAATTCTGTACTATAAATGGGATTGCATTTTGGAGGAAAAAAAGCTGAAGTCCGCCTGATGCCAAAGAGGGAAAGTGAGTCAGGGACAGAAGGCGTGCGAGAGCTTCGTTGTGAGCAGGGATGTGCTACAAAACAAAGAACTGTGTATTGACCAGGAACAGAATGTGATTGTGGTTCAGAACATTGGAGACGACTATTCAAGGTGGTTCCAGATACCGATTTCAGTGAGCTGAGAGTGTCAGGAGATTCACCCACTTGCTTTTTGATTCATTCCAAGCCAGGCACTGTACGTGACTAGGTGCAGAATAAGTGTGGCAGTGGTGAGCACTCTGGTGGTCCTTCTCCACGGAGACCCATTTCGCAGCCCGGAGATACCCTGGCAGACCAGCCAGGCCTGGTGGGGACCCTTGTGTGGTGTCTGGACCTGGAAGGCATGGTACTATGAATACCGTTTTTGTGGGCTGAATTGTGTCCCCCTCCCCCAATTCGTGTGTTGAAGTTCTAACCTCTGGCACCTCAGAAGGTGGCTCTGTTTGGAGATAGGGTCTTTAAACAGGTCATTACGGGGGCATCTGGGTGGCACAGCTGGTTAAGCGTCCAAATTCGGCTCTCATGATCTCACGGTTCGTGAGTTCGAGCCCCGTGTCGGGCTCTGGGCTGACGGCTCGGAGCCTGGAGCCCGCTTCGGATTCTGTGTCTCCCTCTCTCTCTGCCCCTCCCCCCACTCGTACTCTGTCTCTCTCTGTCTCTCTCTCTCTCAAAAACAAATAAAAACATCAAAAAAATTGATGTACAAGCTCATCAGCTGTTGTTTGGAACGGGGCACTTCTTTGGATGCCATTCTGTTTCTGTTTGGCAAATTCCTTTGGCTCCTTTAAAGCTCAGCCACTGCTGTGTTCATCACCGGGAAGCCCTCCAGACCCTCCGGGCCCACCTGAGGGCCCTCGTTCATGCCTCCTGGGAATGCCTACCTGTGCTCTTGCCCTTGCCCTCTTGTTAGTGCTGTTGTCTGCGCCCACGAGACTTTGCATGTTCACCACCCAGCACAGCCTCTGGCAGAGAGAGCGCGTGGATGCGTGAGAGTGTGGCTACGGTCGACTCCTGAAACACGGGTTGGAACAGCATGGGTTTTCTCGATGGATACAGCCCTGTAAATGTATTTTCTCTTCCTTAGGATTTTCTTAATAGCATCTTCTTCACTCTAGCTTACTCTATTGTAAGAATAAGGTATATATTACATACAACGCACAGAATATATGTTGACTGACTGCTGACGTGATCAGTAGGCTATTAGTAGTTAGACTGTTGGGGAATCAAAAGTTATATGTGGATTTTTGACTGTGGGGGTCGGCATTGCCAACCCCCTGTTGTTGAGGGCTGCATTGTATTATCCGTTTCTTGAAAGCCCATCATTCAAAATGGTTGAAAAATTGGGGTACGTGTTTAATGCCATGAAACATACATAAAAAAATTGGCAATTTTAACCATTTTAACGTGTACAGATCTGATGATGTCAGCTACATTCACAAAGTTGTGGAACCAGCACCACCATCCATTTCCAGGACTTTGTCCTAACCCCAGACAGAAACTCGGGCCCCGTGAAGCAACAACCCCATTCTTCCCTCCCCCACCCCCTGGCAACCTCTAATCTGCTTTCTGCCTTTATGAATTTGCCCGGGCTAGATACTTCATATAAGTGGAATCGTGTAATATGTGTCTTTTCATGACTGGCGCGTTTCACTTGGCGTAGTATTTTCAGGTTCCAACCACCTTGTAGCAGGTGTCAAAACTTCATTTCTTTCATTGCCGAGTAATACCCATTGTGTGGATGCACTGTATTTCCTTTCTCTGGTCATCAGCTGGTGGAGACCCTGGTTGTTTCCATCTTCAAGCTATTGGTTTGTTTGTTTTTTTTTAATTTTTTTCATTTATTTATTTTTGAGAGACAGAGCACAAGTGGGGAGGGTCAGAGAGAGAAGGAGACAGAATCCAAAGCAGGCTCCAGGCTCCGAGCTGTCAGCACAGAGCCCGACGTGGGGCTCGAACTCACAAACTGAGATCATGACCTGAGCTAAGGTCGGACGTTTAACTGACTGAGCCACCCAGGCACCCATCATCTTCAGGCTGTTGTGAATAGCAGTGCCCTGGACATGACTGTGCAGATACCTGTTCGAGTCCCTGTTTTCGGTTCTTTTGGGTGTGCAGCCCATGAGTGGAATGGGGATTCTATGTTTAACTCTTTGAGGAACCACTGCCCTGTTCTCCGCAGTGGCAACATAGGAGGTTTAATCTCCCCACATCCTTGCCAACGTTTTCATTTTCAGTTTTGTTGATTATAGCCATCCTATCCTAGTGTGTGTGAAGGGGTGTCTCATTGTGGGTTTTTGTTTTTTTAGAGAGAGAGAGAGCATGAACAAGGGTGAGGGGCAGAGGGAGAGAGAGAGAGACTCTTAGGCAGGCTCCACACTCAGCATAGAGCCCAACACAGGGCTCTATCCCACGACCCTGGGATCACGACCCGAGCTGAAATCAAGAGTTGGACGTTCAACCAACTGAGCCACCCAGATGTCCCATCACTGTGGTTTTGATTTACAATTTCCTAATGACTAAACTAGCGTTAAACATCTTTTCATGTGCTCAGTGGCCATTTTGTAAATCTTTGGAGAAATGCTTATTTAAGTCCCTTGCCCATTTTTTTTTTTAAATCGGGTGGTTTCTTTTTGTTATTGAATGAAATGGTTGAAACTTTAAAAAGTGTGCTTCTAGAAAATGTGTACCCCTCCTAATACTTGGCTTTCTGGGAAGCTTATTCAGTGAGGGTCTAGATGGACAAGGTCATTTTAATTATCTCCTATTCTTCCCCCTTCCCAGTCTCTTGGTTTCCCCCCACTTTTTTCTAGTATTCGCGTTTCAGATTAAACTTGAAATCGATCTTGAATAAAGAATCAAAATGCAAGGTTCACTTTGGAAAATGGCACAGCTCAAATGCACCCATATCCTTTTCACATGCATAAGAAACTAGAGAACTCATGTTATTATTAGGGAATTCGTATTATCCCAAAACACCCTTTAAAATAATAACATTACAGAAATGTACTCTGACCAGTATTTCTTTTTTTTTTTATAAATTTTTTTTTCAACATTTATTTATTTTGGGGACAGAGAGAGACAGAGCGTGAACGGGGGAGGGGCAGAGAGAGAGGGAGACACAGAATCGGAAACAGGCTCCAGGCTCTGGGCCATCAGCCCAGAGCCTGATGCGGGGCTCGAACTCCCGGACCGCGAGATCGTGACCTGGCTGAAGTCGGACGCTTAACCGACTGCGCCACCCAGGCGCCCCTGAGCAGTATTTCTCAACGTATTTTGGTTGGGCTTGGAAGCAGGGTTTTGAACGTGGAGAGGCAGATGTCTTCTTGGCTAGATCTGAATGCTCAGCTCCGTGGGTTGGTAGGGTGTTCAATGTTATTGTCCCCCTCTGAACACTCAGTGATGCAGCATGCTGTATCCCCAGCCCTGAGGGCTGCTCCCGTGGGACCATCAGCAGCTGTGAGCCAGGGGTTGTATCTTTTGTGGAATTTGGAATGAGCAATTTCCAGTGGGATTTTGAAAGCTAATCTAAGAGGGTAGAAATAGGGGTGGGGTGGAGTGGGGTGGGAGGTGGGAAATATATAGTTCTGCTGCGATTGCTGGAATATGTAATCACTGGCTTTGATTACAAATATTTTTCTTTTAGGGTGCCTGGGTGGCTCAGTCAGTTGAGCATCCAACTTCGGCTCAGGTCATGATCTCACAATTCATGGGTTCAAGCCCTGCATCGGGCTCTGTGCTGACATCTTAGAGCCTGGAGCCTGCTTCAGATTCTGTCTGTCTGTCTGTCTCTCTCTGCTCCTCCCCTGCTGGCACTCTGTCTCTCTCTGTCTCTCAAAAATAAATAAATGTTAAAAAAGTTTTTTACTATTTTCCTTTTTTTTCCCCCAAGGAAAAAGCTGCTATCACCTTTAGGTCCAGAAGTAGTCCAATGTATATTGTTTCTTTCTTTGTTCAAACTGAATATTTTCTTTTCTTTTTTTTTCTTTTTTTTCTTTCCTCCTCCCCTTCTCCTTCCTCCTCCCCTTCTCCTTTGCATCCTGCCTCATACTATGAAGTGTTTTTGATATCTTTTAACATGTGAGTGTTTTGAGTAGGTTTTCTGGAATCATTAAGATACTTTCCTCCTTTTTTTTTCTTTTTATACTGTTCTTTGTTTGTTTTTGTTGCTTCCTTTCCCCTTAGAAAAAAGAAACTTTCTGGGAGTATCATTGACATACGATAATCTGAACATATTTTAAATGAACAATTTGGTAAGTGTTGAGATATGCATATATCTGTGAAGCCAGAACCACAATAGAGAGAATGAACATTATCATCCCCTGAAGTTTTTTGTGACCCTTTATCGGCCCCCTGTCTCCCCCCACCTTCCGAACACTGACCTCTGTCACTGTAGGTTAATTTGCATCTTGTGTAATTTTATATAAATGCAATCATAGAGCATGTACTCTATTTTCTGGCTTCTTTTTGCTGAGCATAATTATTTTGAGATTCATCCATGGTGTTGCTTGTGTTAACATTAAAATGTTTTTATTACTGAGTCATATGTCCATTATATGCACGTATCACAGTTTGTGCATTCACTTAGTGATGGATGTTTGGGCTGTTTCCGGTCTGGGGCTATTACAAATCCCACTGCTCTGATCTTTGGTGTCCAAGTCTTTGTATGGGCGTATGTTTTCATTTCTCTTTGATAAACACCAGGGAGTGGAATGGTTGGACCAAACAGTGGGTATAGGTTTAACTGTTTTCCAAAGTGGTTGTACCATTTTGCATTCCCACGATTAGAGCATTGGAGATCCGGATAGAGTTGCTGTATGTGCTAACCCACACTTTTTGGTAATATATCTGTCCGATTTTGACATTAGAGTAATTCTGACCTATAGATGAATTGGGAAATAGCCCCTCTCTTCAAATGTCTGCAAGAGTTTGCATATGGTTTGTATGATTTCTTCCTGAAATGGTTGGTGGACTCCACCAGTGAAGTTATCTGGGTATGGGGTTTTCTTTGCGGAAGGGTTTTCAACTATAAATTTAGTTTCTTTATTAAAACTATTTAGATTCTCTATGCATTCTCTCATAAGCTTTGGTAGTTTCATCTTTCAAAGAACTCGTATATTTCATCTAAGTTCTTGAATTTATTGTACAAAGTTGCACTTATTATTTCCTTAGTATCCTTTTAGTAGCTGTAGACCTGTAGTGATGTCACCTCTTACTCCTGATACTAACATTTTGCCCCTTTTCCTTTTTTGGTTAGTAATTTGGCTACAGGGTTGTCAATTGTATTTATTGTCTCCAAGAACCAGGTTTTGTCTTCATTGATTTTCCCTACTGTTTTGTTTTGTTGTCCTATTTCATTGATTTCTGCTCAGAAGTATATCACTTCCTCTCTTCTGCTTCCTTTGGGTTTTCTAAGTAGAAGCTGAGGTCATTTTCCTTCACCTCGTCCTCTCCTTTGTCCTTCTTCTCTTCTAATGTAGGTTTTTAGTGCTATAAAATTCTAGAATTTTAGCTGCAGCCCACCAGTTTTGGTATGCTGTGTTTTCATGTTTATTCAGTTGAAAATACTTTGTCCTTTGTAGCCAATTTCAGTTAATTTTTGTGACAGTTTGTAAGATCTACATCTAAAAATTTTTTTCATATGGGCCTCCTGTTGTTCAAGCACCATTTGTTCAAAATCCTGTCCTTTCTCCATAGAATTGCTTTGCTCTTTTGTCAAAGACTAGCTGCCTGTATTTGAGTGGTCTGTTTCTGGGCTATTCGTTCCGTTCGACTATATGTCTATTCTTTTCCCAATGACATGATGTCTTGATTACTGTAGCTTTATAAAGCTCATAAAGTCAGGTAGTATTAGTTCTTCGGTATCGTGTTGGCTATTCTGGGTCTTTTGCCCTTCCAAAGAAACCTTAGACTCAGTTTGTCGATATTCACAAAATAGCCTACTGGGATTATGGTTGGGATTGTGCTGAATCTACACTTGATCTTAGCCAAAAGGCCGAGAAGCGATTGTGCTGAATCTATAAATCAATTTGACATTGATTGAATTGACATTATAACAATATTGGGACTTCTAATCCATGAACATGGAACATCTATTTCTTTAGATCTTTTAAAAAAATTTCTTTGTAGTAATTTTACAGTTTTCTACATACAGATCCTGTACCTATTTTGCTAGATTTATACTTACGTAGTTCAGTTTGGGGGCACTATTATAAATGACATTGTGTTCTTAATTTCAAACCCCACTTGTTTGTTGCTGGTATATAGGAGAGCAATTGACTTTTGTATATTAACCTTGTATCAAGTAACCTTGTTAGAATCACTTACTAGGTCTAGGAATGGTTTTGGTGATTCTTTCGAGCTTTCTACAGAGACCATCATGTCATCTGCAAACCGTTCTATTTCTTCTTTCCCAACTTGTATACCTTTTACTTCCTTTCCGTCTCTTCTTGCACTTGCGAGGACTTTCAGTGTGATGTCCAGTAGGAGTGGTAAGAGGGACATTGGTGCCTTGTCCTCGTTGTGAGGGAGAAAGCTGCCAGTTTCTCATCATTAGGTGTGGTGTAGCTTTAGGCTTGCTGTAGATGCTCTTTATCAAGTCGAGGAAGTTCTGTGTTCCTAGTTTGCCGGAATTTCTCTTTATCACTGGTCTTAAGCAATTTGATTTTGCTCTGCATGGTATGATTTCCTTCGTGTTTGTGGTGCTTGGGATTTACTGAGCTGATTGATCTGTGGATTTATAATTTTCATAAAATTTGGAAAAAACTTCAGCCTTAGTTTCTCCAGTTATTTTTTGTTCCCTCCTCCTCCCCGCTCTTCCTTTAGGGACTTGAGTTACATGGATGTCCGCACACTTGAGCTTGTCTTAAAAACTCCCTGGTGTTCTAGTCTCATATTCTCTCTCCCCCTCCCCCCATCTCTGCCTCTCTCCCAGCCTCCTTCCAGGCTGTTTTCTCTCTGTATTTCATTTTGGATAGTTTCTGTTGCTGTTTCTTCACGCTTACTAATTTTTTCAGTTAATCTCATCTAGTAGACTATAGTTTTCACGTCTAGTGGATTGTAGTTTGATTTTTTATTTTTTTATTTTTTTTTAAATTTATTTTTTTTTTCAACGTTTATTTATTTCTGGGACAGAGAGAGACAGAGCATGAACGGGGGAGGGGCAGAGAGAGAGGGAGACACAGAATCGGAAGCAGGCTCCAGGCTCTGAGCCGTCAGCCCATAGCCCGACGCGGGGCTCGAACTCACGGACCGCGAGATCGTGACCTGGCTGAAGTCGGACGCTTAACCGACTGCGCCACCCAGGCGCCCCGTAGTTTGACTTTTTAAAATACACACATCTTCCATGTGTCCATCTGACATGGTCCATCTTTCCTCTGACTCTTGTACATATAATAAGGTCATAATAACAATGTGATTGTCCCTGTGCACTCTTTTGTCATCTCTGTCATTTCTGGGTGAGTTTGCCTGCTCGATTCTTTTCCTTATGATGGGTCATGTTTTCCTGCTTCCTTGAATGCCTGGTCCTCATGTTTTCTTGGATACCAGACATTATGAGTTTTACCTTGTTGGGAGCTAGGTATTTTTTTTATTCCTGTAAATACTTTCAAGCTTTGTTCTGGGATGTGGTTAAGTCACTTGGAAATAGTTTGATCCTTTTGCGTCATGCTCTTAAGCCTTGTTAGGAGGGGACCAGCATCTTAGTCTAGGGCAAAACCCTCTGAGTTCTCTACCCAATGCCCTGTGGATTATGTAGTTTTCCACCCTGGCTAATGATGACAGGAACTATTCCCAGCCCTGTGTGGGCTCTGGTGGGTGTCCTCTCTATTCTCTTTGGGTGGTTCTTGCCTCAGCCCACGGTAGTTTCCTCACACTCAAGTGCTGATCAGTCCCCAGCTGAAGACTCACGGGTCTTCTCTGCAGATTTCCAATGTCCTGTCTTGTGGCTCTGTCCCCTTCAGTGTTGTGCCCCGTGAGCTCACGGCTTTTCTGGACCTTCGGCCCTTTCTCCCCAACTTAGGGAGACCTGCGGGTTCACCGAGGTTCTCTCCCTGCATCACTTCCAGGAAACTCTAGGCCGTCTGCAGGACAATTGTGGGGTCACGTCTTCTACTTATCATATCTGAGCGATCACGGTCCCTCATTGTCTTCTGTCCAGTGTCTTGAAAACCTTTGTATGACATATTTAGTCTGTTCCTCTTAGCTGTTTTAGGTACAATGGCACATATAGTGCCTGTAAGTCCATCTTGGCTGGAGGCAGGAGTTGATGGCCCTTTCGAAACACAAAAAAAGTAGTTATGTGATATTGATTTAAAAAAAAAAAAAGGACAGAAAAAGCATTTTCCAGTAACAGCAATAATCAGCAAAAGAATGTGGGTGGTGGAGGCTGGGCTCAGATGCCCTTTGGATTCTAACCCCGGAGTGTTGGGGCCCCACCTTTTGATGGGAAACTAAGAGAGAAGTCCTACAATGAAAACCTGGGTATTTTCCTTTTTAGTGTCTTCCAAGAGCCCAACCTCTCCACTGAAATATCCTGAAGACAGACCGCTAGCTTCAGTGAGTTGTACAAAGTTTTATCTTGGGGAACCAATTACGTGGCTTTGGCCCCATTCATGGGTTTTCAACTACTTAAACTTTGCTCTTCTGACTTTCATCCCAACTATGGAAGGACAGGCTGTCACGTGTCTGAAACTAATGGAAACTGTCCAGTCTAGAAGATGACCCATGTTATGGGTAATGGAACCATAAAGTACTTTAAATAGAAAAAATTGTACACTAATAGAAATTAATACAAAATCATAAAAACAAGATTAGCTTTTATTTTTATTCTCTTTGCTGAAATGTTTTGAAACTATCGTATCAAACAAAAATTTGTTGAAGTGACCTTTTTATTTTTATTTTTTTTTTTAATTTTTTTTTCAATGTTTTTATTTATTTTTTTGGGACAGAGAGAGACAGAGCATGAACGGGGGAGGAGCAGAGAGAGAGGGAGACACAGAATCGGAAACAGGCTCCAGGCTCTGAGCCATCAGCCCAGAGCCTGACGCGGGGCTCGAACTCACAGACCGCGAGATCGTGACCTGGCTGAAGTCGGACGCTTAACCGACTGCGCCACCCAGGCGCCCCGAAGTGACCTTTTTAGATACTTTCTGGTTAAGTCCATTTAGGACCTGACCACATCTCATCTAGACGTGAATAACAGGGGCGCCTGGGTGGCTCAGTTGGTCGAGCGTCCGACTTCGGCTCAGGATATGATCTCGTTGTTCGCGAGTTCGAGCTCCGCGTTGGGCTCTCTGCTGTCAACAGAGAGCCTGCTCAGATCCTCTGTCTCCCTCTCTCTCTGCCCCTCCCCCACTGTCTTTCAAAAATAAACGTTAAAAAATAAAATTAGATGTGAGCCACAAATGTAGCAAGTGAATATTACAACAGTCCCTTTGTAAAATGAACATTCGATGACAGCCTTCGGTCTTTTTCAAGTTCTGTGTTATGCTCATTATTTTGTCTGCTCTCCCCTTCCCCACCTCCGTGACATTTAAAAAAAAAATTTTTAACGTTTGTTTTTGAGAGAGAGAGAGACAGAGCACGAGCAAGGGAGGGGCAGAGAGAGGGGGAGACACAGAATCCGAAACAGGCTCCAGGCTCTGAGCTGTCAGCACAGAGCCTAATGTGGGGCCCGAACTCATGAACTGTGAGATCATGACCTGAGCCGAAGCCGGTGCTTAACCAGCTGAGCCACCCAGGTGCCCATCCACCTCCATGATTTTAAGTTTTCCTTCTGTGGTTGAGATTGGCAATCCTGCGTGACTTGTGTTAGTCCCCTCCCCCCTCCCCCTCCTCTCCCCCTCCCCCTCCTCTCCCCCTTCCCCAGCGGTCCCCGGGACTGGCTGTGACCTCCTGCCCTCAGTGTTCCTCGTGCTGCTGGACTTCAGAACAAAGGCCAAGTTTTAAAGCAGGTTGCTTCACACCTTATTGGGGGGTTCTTTTCTGCTCAACTGCAGGATCTCTTGTTTGCTTTAAAACTGTAAAGTGGGGGGCACCTGATCGGCTCAGTCGGTTAAGCATCTGACTGTTGATTTGGGCTCAGGTCATGATCTCACGGTTTGTGAGATGGAACCCCGTGTCAGGCTCTGTGCTGACGGTGCAGAATCTGCTTGGGATTCTCTCTTCCTCTCTCTGCCCTTCCCCCCCCTGCCAAAAATAAATAAATAAACTGGAAAAAAAAAACCCTATAAAGTGGAAAAAAAGAATTAACCATACAGTGTTTAGGTCTTTTAGTCTCTGACAGAAACAAGAAACAAAATCACTTCTGCGGAGGTGGTGTGTGTGTGCACGTGCATGTGTGTAAGTGTGCGTGCATGTGGGGGGTCACCAGTATGTGAGGTGTGTCTGTGTGTGTAAGCTCGTTGTGGGATAAGTGCATGTGAGTGCATGTACATGTGGCGGGCACGTGTGTGTGTGTGTGTGTGTGTGTGTGTGTGTGTGTGTGTGGTATTAAATAATCATTTCAAAGATTTCAAGGAAGGGGCACCTGGGTGGCTCAGTTGGCTAAGCATCTGACTTAGGCTCAGGTTATGATCTCACAGTTCATGGGTTTGAGCCCCTCGTCGGGCTCTGTGCTGACAGCTCGGAGCCTGGAGCCTGCTTGGGATTGTGTGTCTCCCTCTCTCTCTGCCCCTTCCTCCCTCCCTCCCTCCCCCTCTCTCTGCCCCTCCCCTGCTCATGCTTGCTCGCTTGCTCTCTCTCTCTTTCTCTCTCTCAAAAATAAACATGGGAAGTCTGTTGGCTTGATAACTCTGGTTAGGCAAAATGAAATGAGAGTATATTTCACGATAAAGTAATTAACCCATTTTCTGAATGCTCAACTGGAGAATTTCAAGGCTGTTCTTTCTGTGAGTGATTGTTTCTATTCTCCCTCGTTGCCTCATTCATTATTCACTAGTTGAAACCCAGAAGCTCACCTGAAATCCTGCTCTTCCCGCTTCACCTGTGAGATGATCCAGGGGTGTCTTGTCCTCACATTTCATCTCTAGCTGGGCTTTTTGCCAAGCTTGGGGCTGGGGGCAGAGCGGGGACTATTTAATTGCTCCCTCATCTAAGTTCCTACACTTCTGTGATGGTTATTTGTTGGCCAGTCTCCTGTGCTAGACCGAGCGGGCTGCAGTTGCGAAGGTCACGGTGTTCACTGCATCGCCCGCCCTAGGTCTGGTCCCGAAGGGTGCTCAGGAACATTTATTGAACTGGATGGAAAGTCTGTTAGCTTTAAACCTCTAGATTTAACGCTCTGAACCTCTCCAGATCAAGAGGCTCTGCTGAAGTTCCTTTAATCAATAGACAATGGCAGTGGTTTTTATGTCAGTCAAGGACTGCTGTAGATCCTTTCACGGCCAAGGATATGAAGTGATAGCACGAGCGTCCATAGAGACAGCTTTCCTGATGGACAGGGTCAGTCCTTGCAGGAAGCGATCGATTTCAGAGCCGGAGCTTAAGTGGCAGGTGCAGCCCAGGGATGAGCAAGACTCGGAGAGCCTGACGGACCCAGTGGATCACAGGAGAACCAGGACTCTCAGAGCAGAAAAAAATCTGGCGCCCTTCAGCCAGGAGTGGTGGGCAGGGCTGGGAATCTGACAGAGCTGGGATCCAGACCTGAAGATGACAGAGGCCGTGTTGCTTCTTACACTGTTTCTCTATTTCTTTTGCTATTGGGTGCTATAGCAATCAATGTAACATAATAACATGGAAGGCTGGCTTTCATTATGAAACGTCTGCCTGCAAATCATTGAGTGAGTGGTTGTTAGTCCTTACTGCTTGTACGATCTAAAATGCTAAAACCTTGTAGTAAGATCTTTTTCTTTAAAAAAAATTTTTTTTAACGTTTTTTTGTTTTGTTTTGTTTTTGTTTTTTTTTGAGACAGAGAGAGACAGAGCATGAAGGGGAGAGGGGCAGAGAACAAGGGAGACACAGAATCCGAAGCAGGCTCCAGGCTCTGAGCCGTCAGCCCAGAGCCTGACGCGGGGCTCGAACTCACGGACTGTGAGATCGTGACCTGAGCTGAAGTCGGACGCTTAACCGACTGAGCCACCCAGTCGCCCCTTAAAAATTTTTTTAAATGTTTATTTTTGAGAGCAAGAGAGACAGAGTGCGAGTGGGGGAGGGACAGAGAGAGAGGGGGACACAGAATCCGAAGCGGGCTCCAGGCTCCGAGCGGTCAGCACAGAGCCCGACGCGGGGCTCAAACCCGTGAACCGTGAGATCGTGACCAGAGCCGAAGTCAAGAGTTGGACGCTTAACCGACTGAGCCACCCAGGCGCCCCTTAAAAATTTTTTTAAATGTTTATTTTTGAGAGCAAGAGAGACAGAGTGCAAGCGGGGGAGGGGCAGAGAGAGAGGGGGACACAGAATCCGAAGCGGGCTCCAGGCTCCGAGCGGTCAGCACAGAGCCCGACGCGGGGCTCGAACCCACGAACCGTGAGATTGTGACCGGAGCCGAGGTCAAGAGTTGGACGCTTCACCGACTGTGCCACCCAGGTGCCCCAATCCTTATTGTTTTAAATAATTAACAGAGAGAACATCTCAAGATAAAAGGGACAGACTCTAGGTTAACTGTTGGAAATTAATAGTCCCCTTTGACTTCCAGGAACATGACGCAGACACCAGCATCTTCGTATCACCAGAGCATGTAGAGCCAAGAGCCTGTTTCTCTCTAGATGATGAGGTAGTCATATGAACAGAGGACGAAATGCGCTTTTCTGCTCGTTTACATAGAATCAAACAGACAAGTCGCTTGATCTTTTTGTGCCACTTTTTACCGTGAAACAGGAGTTTAAGCTAGAAGTTGCATCCACGCGTGGCTACTCGGAGGCCTAGGGCCAGGGAAGAGCCACAAGGTCATCTTCTTCTCCCTGGAACCGGAGGTGACGTAGGACCCACCTGGATCTGTGACATCACTTGAAACTCAGAAGCTGGCATTTGGCTCCTCGGGAGACTCAAGTCAGAGAGGGAGGTGTGGGTGTGATGCGTGGTCCACCCTCTGACCACGAATCGTGTGCCATCACGGGAGGGCTTACTTTTACGCCAGTGCAGGCCTCCCTCGTGGACCAAGCACTTACAGAATTTGTTCAGCAACTGTCGTGAACGCTGATTTCACCGAAGGCCGGTGTTTGCTTTCGGCTGCTACGAACAACGGTAGTCACAACGGCGAGCTACGGCGACACCACACTGCGCTTTGTGTTGAGCACCTGTCTGCCATCACTGTGTTAGGTGCTCGTGTATGTTACCACCTACCCTCACAAGGACTTCGGAGACGGGCAGTGTTCTTCCGGGAGCGGCCGAGCCATTCGCCAAGACTGCACGGCGAAGCGACGGGCCCAGGGATTGAACCCTCCACAATCTGAACCCCAGAGCCGTGCTCTTCCTGGAGTCCCAGGGCCCAGGCAGCCGAGAACCGGTGACGCGGATTGCCAGCCTTCCTGAGAACTGGTTTTCTGAACCGTGTTTGGCCCTCGACAAAATGCCATCACGAGGCTGGGATCTGTAGCCCTGAGAAGGTCTGTCGCTGGTCTAGGATACAGAGGAACTCGCGGAGCCCTTAGCCTGCTAAGACAGCTGCGTTACGGACTTCACGCCAGCGTGGGTTTGGTTCTGCGTCAGATTAAATCTCGTCTGTCGCTTTGCCCGTTCCGTCAGCCTGTGCAGCCTGATCGCGGACAGTTAGTTTCCTGAGGCTGAGATAAGGGACACCCCGCCTGTCGTGTGTAACCAGATCCCCTCGCCTTCCTCAGGGAATGAGCAGGTGCACAGTCCTGAAGGTTCCAGTTCATCCAGAAGTTTAAAAAAGCCCCAGAGGTGAAAATACAAAGAATATTGTCTTTTTCAAACCTCCCTCTAACTCCACAAGGTGCAGTGATGCTGGACAAGAATGCAAACACTTTGAAAAAAAGATAAAGCTATTCAGTTGCTAGCACTGTTTTAATGACCTCCGTGGGTACATTTTGGGGCTACAAGCTACAAGAATGAACATTACTTTAAAATATATAACTGGGTGGCTCCGTTGGTTGAGCGTCTGACCTCGGCGCTGTCTTTCTCTCAAAAATAAATAAACATTAAAATCAATCAATCAATCACATAACTTGGGGCACCTGGGTGGCTCAGTCAGTTAAGCTTCTGACTCTTGATTTTGGCTCAGGTCATGATCTCACAGTTCACGAGTTCAAGCCCCACATCAAGCTCTGTGCTAACAGTGTGGAGCCTGCTTGGGATTCTCTCTCTCTCTCTCTCTCTCTCTCTCTCTCCCCCCCCCTATCTGCCCTGCCCTGCTGTATGTGCGCACTCTCTCTCTCTCAAGTAAATAAACTTTAAAAATCTTTAAAAAAAATAACATACATAACTTGCTAGGGGGGTTAATCATCTGAATTGCCAATCGGATAAGGTTTTTCTTTGATGGAATTCAGATCCCCTCTCCCATCTTGTGCCCCAGAATGCTGGGAGATGTTCAGGGGCTGGAAATGGTTTGTGTTGGTTAGACCAAGCTTTGGGTTTTGTTTTTTCTTTCGCCAGTTTCTTCGCGAGCTGAATTTGAATTTGTAAAGTCAGTTGAACAACACTGGCCTTTTCTATACACACAAAGGTTAAGAACTACAGACAGCTGACACTGCCCCCAAGAAGTCCTCCAGTCTGTTCCTGAGAGTAGCTACCTGAGGAGCAGAAGTGAGACAATCCATGTAGGTTAGTTAGGGTGGCAGTTCCGGCAGGATTTTCAGAGCACTGGGATTACGTCACGGGGACCACTTCAGCAAGTCCTGCAAATAGAGGTTCTCTTAAGCAGACAGATCTTCAATGTTTAAAATTTTTCTCTTTAATGTTTATTCATTTTTGAGAAAGAGAGAGACAGAGTGCAAGCAGGGCAGAGAGGGAGGGAGCCACAGAATCCGCAGCAGGCTCCGGGCTCCGAGCTGTCAGCACAGAGCCCGACGCGGGGCTCAAACCCACAAACCAAGAGATCGTGACCTGAGCTTAAGTTGGACACTTAACCGACTGAGCCACCCAGGTGCCCCTGGACCTTTCGGTTTGTAATCACTTGTATTTGAAGGTAGATATTGAGGTGGTCGGAGTTTTGTGCTTTGGGTTTGGGGAGGTTTTTATTTTACGTAAAATATTAAAATTAGGGGTTTTTTTTTCCTGTACAAATTTGGCAGTATAATTAAAATGGAATCTGATTTCTGCACTTTTATGAAAGCCATCTATAGAGCACGCTGAGGCCACAGTGATCCTATTTTCCATTGTAAATTTTTAGATGTGTGTGGGGGTGTGTCTATGCAAGGTGGTGTGGTAGCAGCCAACTTTGTCCTTTTCAGGGCTGTGCCGGCCCCCACAGCCAATGTGCACTGTCTCTCACAGCTGCTGTCTACGCAAAACAGCCCCCGACTCACAGAAATGCGCGACTCTACGTGCCACATTCTTTTATGACTTGGAAAACATGTTTTATTCATAAAACACTAATTTCCAATTGATTTTTTTTTAATATTTATTTATTTTTGAGAGAGGGTAAGCAAGGGAGGGGCAGAGAAAGGGGGACAGAAGATCCGAAGCAGACTCCACGCTGTCAGCACAGAGCCCAATGCGGGGCTCAAACTCACTAACCGCAAGATTATCACCTGAGCCCAAGTCGGATGCTCAACCGACTGAGTCACCCAGATGCCCCTCTAATTAATTTTTTAGTGCTATTTTGCATAACAGTGTTCAGACAACACATGGGGATTTTGAAGGAAAGGTTAGCTTTGGTGATTTTTATCAGTGATAATAATTAACAATGACAACGACTATAGGCTGATTGTAGCCTGCATTTATTTACAAAGCATTTACAATATGCAAAAATACATCCCAAGAGCTCTATGTATATTAACTAATTGAATAGTACAGCAACCTGCTGAGGTAGACAACTGTTGTTGTCCCTGTCTTACAAGTGGGGAAACTGAGGCACGTGGAGATACAATAACTTGCCCTGTGTCACACACCTGGGAAGTGGCAGGGCTGGGATTTGAACCCCTGTGACCTGACTCCAGCGTCCGCACTCCTGGTGACTAGCAGTATCCCTCTTCTGGAAGTCCTGTCCAACACTACTTTGGCTCTGGAATGGCTTCACCCGATCCTTCTTCCTGAGGCCGGAGACCCTCCCGGTTAGGTCTGCCATGGCCCAGGTCCCCGTGCGACAGTTGCTACCCGGGCTTGCCCTCCCTTTGAAAGATTTTATTCAGCTCTTGCCTTGCTTCTCAGGGGGCAGACAGAGCTAACCTACCTTTATATCCAGCCCCCACTCCCCAACTTTTCCCTTCCACTTGGCTTGCCCTGATGAAGTGGGACTTCCCTGCTTTCCCATCCGGGTCAAGGGACAAAAGGAGAAATCACACAGAACTGCTGTCTGTTCGCAAGAAGCGGTGTAGACCTTAGGGGCGGTCTCTTTCCAGTGAGCCGCAGGTGTTCTCATTGGAATATGTCTTTGCTCAGATCTCAAGGCGTAATAGCCACCAGCCTCAACGATCCAAATAGCAACCCCTAACTGACAAAGCCAATGGGTAGACCACATCTCCCTTGGACTCCCCAAAAGTTATTTTATTTTCTATGTTAACATTCAACAAATCTGCTCTTTGGAGACCGCTCTACGTATCTTAACACAATAGAGATTCGTGTAACCCACCACCACTGTCAGGATGCGGAACGTTTCCGTCATTCCCAAAACTCTGGAGTGCTGTGCCCTTACCCCAACTTTTGGTAACCCCCGATCTGTTCTCCTTCACTGTAGCTTTGTCTTGGAAAATATCGCATAAATGGAATAACACAGCACATAACCTTCGGAGACTGGCTTCCTTCGCTCGGCGTAATACCCTCCAGACCCGGCGTAATACCACTGTATCAGTAGTTAGATTCCTTTTTATGACTCTACGGAGGTAGCACGGTTTATGCGGTCACCAGTTGGAGGACATTTGAGTTGGCTGCAGTTTTTACCGCTTCCAACTTTTGTGTACAGGCTTTTTATGAATGTGGGTGTCCATTTCTCTGGTGAGTCTGGGTCATGCGCTATGTGTATATTTAACTTTGTAAGAAACTGCAAAACCATTTTTCCAGGGCAAGCGTACCATTTTATGTGCCCACCAGCAACGTAAGAGGGTTTCATGTGCCCCATATTCTCGCTGCATCTTGTTTGGCCAGTAGTTTGTATTCTGGCCATTCTAATGGGCGTGTAGTGATGATATCTTATCTCATTGTGGTTTGAATTTGCATTTCCCCAATGGCCGGTGACACTGAACATCTTTTCATGTGCCTGTTTGCAGTTTAGCAAAGTGTCAATGAGCTCTTTTGCCTATTTTTTAATCGGGTTGTTTGTTTTCTGACTGTTGGGTTTTAAAAAGTTCTTTCTATGTCTCCATCAACAGGGAGAGACAGGAAAAAAAAGACATAGTCACCAGTATTCCCAACGGAAACAATACGAATCCTACTTTAGGAGCGTAGAGAATGGAATATGTAGTTCTTGGAAGGCAAGGAGTGTGAGAAAAGATGATTTGCCAATTCTTACCCCAAGTTTGATTTCTTGGGAGAGATAGGTCTGTGACGTGTTTTTAAAGAGTTATACAGTGTTTCCCTCATAGGATCTGTTAAGTTCTACATGTATGTGGATGCTTGATGAGTTCTTTGGGTCGTCCAGCATTTAATACCCGTTATTCTGTCTCAGAAGTACCATAGACACACTTGAAAAATGTTTGTGTATGAAACTATTATCTGTTACTTAGAACGTCGACAGAACTTGAATTCAGGGGCATGACAGATTTATATCCAGTAAGCAGAAATTACAAAAGGGTAGATTTCAATTTCAAAGGCCATGATTATCTGAGTACTTCTTATGCTTCTCAGTTCCCTTGTCTTTGTTTCAATTGTTTCCGTTGTCTGGAATGTGGCTCTTCTTGCTTTTCTACATAAATGTTTTTATCCATCAAGGCCAACCCCCACTTGCTCCTGTTTTCCCAGATGAAATCCAGATACCCATTTACGCATCTATTCATCCATCTTCCAAATATTTATTGAGTTCCTACCCTGTGTTACATATTGGGAGAATAACTCGGTGGACCAGCAGAAAAGATTTCTGCTTTTATGGAGCTTACATTTGATCGATGTTCTCAGAGAGCAGCCAGCTTCTGATTTCGTTGATTTTCTTTGTCCATGTTTTATCCCACTGACTTCATCTCTTTTCTTATTTCTCTTCTTTTTGCTTGATTTCGTTTCTAACATTTATTTATTTTTGAGAGACAGAGCAAGACAGAGCATGAGGGGGGAAGGACAGAGAGAGGGAGGGACACAGAATTCAAAGCAGGCTCCAGGCTCTGAGCTGTCAGCACAGAGCCCAACATGGGGCTCAAGCGCATGGACTGTGAGATCATGACCTGAGCCGAAGTCAGATGCTCAACCAACTGAGCCACCCAGGTATCCCTTGCTTGATTTTATTTTAATTTGCTCTTCTTTTTCTAGTTACTAGTGAAAGTTGAGAATCATTGATTTGAGGATTGTCTCCTCTTCTAACAAAGAGATCTTAAAGCTATTAATTTTCCTCAAGGACCTGCTTTAGCTTGTCCTTGTGTGTCCCACACATTTTGAAATGTTACATTTTCACTATCGTTTAATTAAAAATATTTTCTAAGTTGTCCTGTGATGTTGTCTTTGACTTAATGATTATTTAGAAGTATCTTGTTTAATTTACAAATAGTAGGGGTTTTCCGTGTGGTCTTGTTTTTGATTTCTAATTTAATGCCACTGTGGTCAGAGAACATACTCTTCTAGTGTTTAAGTTTGTCCCGGTCTGCTTTTTTTGCCCAGAACCTGATGTGTCCTGGTGAATGTATCGTGTGCACTGCCATTGTTGAGTATAGTTTTCCATACATATCAATTAAGTCAAACTGGTTTATAATGCTGTTCAAAACTTCTATGTCTTGAGTGATTTTTTTAAAATTAATCGTCCTACCAGTTACTGAGAGAGGAGTGATGGAATCTTCAGGAATAATTGTGGAATTGTCTATTTCCCACTTTCATTCTGTCAATTTTTGCTTCGTGTATTTTAAACCTCTGTTATTGTGATTGTCTTTCTGATAAATTGATCCTGTTTTCATTATGAAATGGTCCTCTTTATCTCTGGTAATACATTTTTTTTTGGCATCTATGCTATCTGATTATTAATATTTCCACTCTTGTTGTTCCATGCTTGTTGTTTGCATGCTATGTCCTTTTCTTCATTCATTTATTTTCAGCCTGTCTGTGTCTTTGTATTTAAAGTATATATCTTGTAGACAGCCTATAGTTGGGTATTGGTTTTTTTTTTCCTGACATTCTCAGACTTTTAATTGATGTGTTTAAAGAAATTAGTGCATTAATGTAACACCAGTGTTTATTGCTATGTTAGGTTTGGGTTTATCATTTTACTTTTTTTCTCCTATTTGTCTACTTTTTGTTCCTCTTTCCTTCTTTTCTCTCCTTTTGGATTATTTGAATATAGAATTTCAATGTAGTATTTTTGTTGTTTTTGTTCACCTATACTTATTTGCATTATTCTTTAGTAGTTCCCTGGGGATTACAATATACATCTTTAACTTTTCACAGGTCTCTTCAGTTAATAATGTATATTAAAATCTTGTGTAAAATATTAAAATCTCATATAAAATATTAAAATCTTATAGATCCATATCTTCCCCCTCCTTTGTGTTATGGTAGTTATATGTATTACATGTACACACCTATAAATCTTACCAGTGTTAACAATTTTCATCTTTATTTTTTTTTAATTTTTTTAAAATGTTTTTATTTATAGTTGAGACAGAGACAGAGCATGAGCAGGGGAGGGGCAGAGAGAGAGAGAGAGACACAGAAGCCGAAGCAGGCTCCAGGCTCCGAGCCGTCAGCACAGAGTCCAACGCGGGGCTCGAACTCACGAATCGTGAGATCATGACCTGAGTCGAAGTCGGAAGCTTAACCAACTGAGCCACCCAGGTGCCCCTATAATTTTCATCTTTAATAATGTAAAGGTTTTTAAGAACATTAACAGGAAACTGCAAAAAGAAAAAAAAGTCTTGAACTCATTCAGATATTTATCACTTCCAGTGATTTTCATTCTTTCTTGAGTATCTGAGTTTCCATCTTCTATAATCTCCCTTTACCCTGAAGATCGTGCTGTGGGACTTCTTAGAACATAGATCTGCTGGCAATGAATTCTTTCAGTTTCCATTTATCTGAAAATGCTTTTTTTTTTTTTTTTTAAACCTTCACTGTTAGAGGCTACTTTTGCTGGGTATAGAATTCCGGATTGGATTTTTCCATTCCGTACTTTAGAGATGTTGCATTCTCTTCTAGTCTCCATCCATGGTCCTTGCCCAGTATAGACCATGTCAGTTTGCTCTTGCTGCTTTCAGTATGTGCCCTTAATCTAGTTTTCAGCAGTTTGATTACGATATACCTTGAGGTGGGTTTCTTGGTGTTTATTTTGCTTGGAATTTGTTAAACATTTTGTTGTTTTCTGTTTCTGTCCTTCATAAAATTTAGGACTGGGGAGGAGGCCTTTATATTTCAGATTTTTTTTCTGCCTTGTCCTCTTTCTTCTTCTGTTCCAACTTAATGTACATTGGACTGGTTGAGGTCATCTAACAAATCCCCAAGGGACTTGGTTAATTTTTTTTTCCCCCAATTCTTATCTCTGTGTTCTTTACCGTGGATACTTCCTCTTGCCCCGTCCTCAGGTTTACATGTCTTTCCTCCATCACGTCCATGCAGCTGCACCCGTTCGGTGAACTCTTTACTTCCGAAAATGTGTTCTTCAGTTCTGAAATTTCCATTTGGTTCATTTTTATATTGTTTCTGTTTCTCTGCCAGTAATTCCCACTTCTCCACTGAAATTTTCATTCACTGGAAATAACCTCATTTTCCGTATCTGTTAGTTCCAATATTTTGCTCATCCTGGAGTTGGACTCCATTTATTTTCTTTTCTCTCGAGAATGTGTTCCGCTTGTTGATTCTTAAGTATGTTGAGTAATTTTGGATTATATCCTGGACATTATGAATCTTAGGTTGTGGGGATTTTGTATTCCATGATTTTCCTCTAAGAAGTGTTCTTTCCTTTGTCTTAGCGGCTGCTTTTCTTGGCTGGACTTGAACTGCTAACTGCTTCTTGGGCAGTGCCTCCAATCTCAGTTCTGATCTTCTGCTCTTAGCTGTAACACTTGACTCTGTTCTATGCGGGTGTGATCCACAAGTCAGCCAGAGATGGGATAGACAGAGTTTGGGAATCCCCCCACTCTGGCTTCTTCCCTTCTGGGATTTCCCCACTCTCTTCAGTGGTCACAGTTTTTGGACTTTCTTAGCACAAAATGGCTGTGGGGGTTTCCCACATGTACCCTTAACCCCACCGCGAGTACCATTTAACTCTGGCTAAAAGCCATGGAAAGGAGCTTCTTGTATATTTTTCCAAGTGAGTGTAAACTCCCCACCAGAGTTTATATACCTGTGTCTCCTCTCCAGTACCTTCAAGTAGTTGCTTTTTGTGTAATTTCCAGGCTTAAAATTGCCTTCTGCAGGAAGGTGCTGTCCACAAGGGGTCTGTCCTACCTGGAAACAGGCGCAACTCTGTGGTACTTATGTTTTATAGTTGGGACGTAGAAGATAATCAAGCAAGAGCACAGTAATGCTATGAAAGGAATAAATAAAGTTGACGTGATCGGAGCACCAGCCTTAGGTAAGGTTGTTAGGAAGGTTCTCTGAAGAGCTCTGTTTGAGCCGACACCTAAGAACAGAAAACAGAACAAGCAAAAAAAGCTTATTAAGAAATGTTTCAAGCAAAGGCAACAACAGATACCAAAGAGAGAGAGGTCAGTGTGACTGAAGCATGGAGGGAAAGAAGGGACGATGTGAAATGGGTTTGCAGAGGCCAGGAGACCTTATGGGACACGGGAGGCCTTGGTAAGGAACTGGCGATTAACAGCTCCGTACAAAAGGCTGGGATTGCCATCGAGGTCACGGGGTGCTTAGCAGACAGATCATATTACTTTGTCAGACTAGCCGGCCCTTAACAGGCATGACTGATAGATGGTGTAGTCTTGTTTCGTTTTCTTCCGTTATTTTAACGAAGTAAAAAATCTTATTTATGTGGTCTTAGATTCTGCATTGCAGCTAACTTTTATAACGTTACCATCTATCATGTTTTCATCGAATAACAAAGATTATCCATAAGTATCTGAAGAGGCTATTAAAATACTTCTTCCTTTCCCTACTGCGTGTCAGTGTGAGGCCAAATGTTCTTTATATACTTCAACCAAAATAACATATCACAGCAGACTGAATACGTAAACAAATCTGGTTCTTCGCTAGTAAGTCAGCCACGAAAGAAAATTTTTAAACAGTCAAAGATGTCAATCCTTTCACAAAATTATTTTCGTTTTTAAAAATATAGCAGTTTTTCCATAAAAATGGGCTACTTAATATGTGATACTTTTGTTCTTTGTAGCTAAGTCATGCTTACATATTTATAAAATGCTGTTTTAATTTTCAGCACAGCAGATACTGATAGACACAATTCACACAAACAAAAGTTATTTGTGGTCCCCAGTAAGTGTTGTTAATGTAAAGGAGTCCTGAGGCCACAGTGTCTGAGAAGTGCTGTGTTAAGGCTATTTTATGTGGGAAAGATAATACATCATGCCAATGGTTTTAACTTCAACTGTGTGGCAAAGTCATAATTTTTAAGTTTGTTTATTTATCACAAGAGAGAGAGAGAGAATGTGAGCAGGGGAGGGGCAGAAAGAGACGGAGAGAGAGAGAATCCCAACCAGGTTCCCCGCTGTCAGCGCAGAGCCTGATTGTGGGGTTCGAACTCAAAAAACCATGGGATCGTGACCTGAGCCGAAACCAAGAATTGGACACTTAACTGACTGAGGTACCGGGGTGCCCCAAGCCTTTTTTTCCCCAAAATTTTTATTTAAATTCCAGTTAGGTGGGGCGCCTGGGTGGCCCAGTCGGTTAAGCGTCCAACCTTGGCTCAGGTCATGATCTCACAGTTCGTGGGTTTGAGCCCCGCGTCCAGCTCTGTGCTGACAGCCCGGGGCCTGGAGCCTGCTTCGGATTCTGCGTCTCTCTCTCTCTCTCTCTCTCTCTCTCTCTCAAAAATAAACATTAAAAAAAATAACTTCTAGTTAACATATAGTGTAACATTGGTTTCAGGAGATAGTGTTGTCTTGGGATTATCTGGCCAACCCTTCAGTTAGCATGGTCAGAACAAAAGCAAGACGGTGATGGGGGCGGGGGGTGGATTTCTGCCATGTGAGGGGAGATGCACGCTGGTCCCTCCTCTACCTCTGAGGTCTCCAAATGTCATGGGAAAGAACATGCATTGGCCCGTGTCTAGAATAATACAATAGCGCTTAAAACCTCAGCTAAGAGGGGCGCATGAGTGGCTGAGTCGGTTAAGCGTCCGACTTCTGCTCGGGTCATGATCTCGCAGTTTGTGAGTTCGAGCCCCGCATCAGCATCGGGCTCTGTGCTGACAGCTGGGAGCCTGGAGCCTGCTTCAGATTCTGGGTCTCCCCGTCTCTCGGCCCCTCCCCTGCTCATGCTCTGTCTCTCTCTGTCTCTCAATAATAAATAATGTTAAAAAAAAAAAAACTTTTTAAATTTTTTTTTTTCAACATTTATTTATTTTTGGGACAGAGAGAGACAGAGCATGAACGGGGGAGGGGCAGAGAGAGAGGGAGACACAGAATCGGAAACATGCTCCAGGCTCTGAGCCATCAGCCCAGAGCCCGACGCGGGGCTCGAACTCACCGGCCGCGAGATCGTGACCTGGCTGAAGTCGGACGCTTAACCGACTGCGCCACCCAGGCGCCCCCAAAAAAAAAAAAAAAAAAAACTTAAAAAAAATAAGAAATAAAACCTCAGCTAAGAGGAAATGAAAAGCACGAACAGAATCACTAAAGACTAGAGCAGAGTGAGACGTTGTAGTTCTGTGTCGCACGAGACGGCCCGTGGTTTCTGCACGAGAGCAGTGGCCTCCAGGATATGAATGGTACCGTGTCCCAGCAATACGCTCCGGGCGTGCGGGTGGGTCCCATCCCTCCGGGGGGCACTCGAGAGTCACTTGTTCCTCTCCTTTGGTTTAGATGACAGCGCTTCCGCCGCGAGTAGCATGGAGGTGACGGACCGCATTGCCTCCCTGGAGCAGCGCGTCCAGATGCAAGAAGACGATATCCAGCTGCTCAAATCGGCGCTGGCCGACGTGGTCCGGCGGCTGAACGTCACGGAGGAACAGCAGGCGGTGCTGAACAGGAAAGGACCTACCAAAGGTGGGCGCCGTAGAGGCTCGGGGGCAGCGCTAGACTTGGTCTCGCGGAGGACGCTTGCCCTGGCGGATGCAGGCCCTCCTCAACAGCGACAGAACCTCAGAAGATCAGGGAAGGGCTCTCAGCATTGCCCAAACCATCACACGAGGCGGTACAGGGTCTTTAACGTTATTTAGTTATCTTTGGCTTGACATGAGGGGATCGTTAGCCTGTGGTTACATGTGCAGGTGGCCAGAACATGCTTGTGGAGTCAAGGAGGGAGCCATCCAGGGGCCACCGCTGGGAGCACAGGTTTATCTTGCAAGGCAGAGCCGAGCACAAGGAAACCCCCATGATCCTCTGGGCGCCTGGGAGTCTGTTCCACCCAGAAACTTTCTGACAACTCTCCTCTCTTTCCGTATACTCAGCTTCTGTGCTGCCATTCTGTTCGGCACAGCCACCAGTTAATGATCCTACGCCACAGCGAAGCTCTGCCCAGGACTGGGGGCCCCCAAGGGGCAGGCCCTTCCCTGAGGAGCTCAGAACCCGCAAACTTAGGAAGCTCCTTCCAGGCACAGCCTGCTGTGTCCTTTGAATGTCCTACTCTGCTGTCCAGGAGAGCGTAGCCAGCTACAGAGTCTGTATCTCATGGGTTTCTGGCAAATTTATTTTTTTTTAACTTTTTTAATGTTTATTTAGTTTTCAGAGAGAGACAGAGAGACGGAGCACAAGCAGGGGAGGGTTAGAGAGAGAGGGAGACACAAAATCCAAAGCAGGCTTCAGGCTCTGAGCTGTCAGCATAGAGCCTGACGGGGGGCTCGAACCCATGAACCGCGAGATGATGACCTGAGCCGAAGTCGGATGCTTAACCGACTGAGCCACCAGGCGCCCCTAAAACATTTTTTTAATGTTTATTTTTGAGAGAGAGAGAGAGAGAGCCCCAACACAAGCGGGGGAGGTGCAGAGAGAGAGGGAGACACAGAATCTGAAGGCAGCTCCAGGCTCTGAGCTGTCAGCACAGAGCCTGACGCAGGGCTTGAACCCACGAACCACACGAGATCATGACCTGAGCCGAAGTCGGATGCTTAACCGACTGAGCCCAGGCGCCCCTGGTTTCTGGCAAATTTAAATCATTTCATTTCCCTGTGACGCCCGTGAGTGAAATATAAGAAAACACTATTTGGTTTTTTTTTGTTTTTTTTTTTCAACGTTTATTTATTTTTGGGACAGAGAGAGACAGAGCATGAACGGGGGAGGGGCAGAGAGAGAGGGAGACACAGAATCGGAAACAGGCTCCAGGCTCTGAGCCATCAGCCCAGAGCCTGACGCGGGGCTCGAGCTCACGGACCGCGAGACGTGACCTGGCTGAAGTCGGACGCTCAACCGACTGCGCCACCCAGGCGCCCCAAGAAAACACTATTTGTGTTTGAAGTAACTTTGTAGTGACCCTCCTCTTAAAATTTTGCAAGTACATCGCCTTATAAAAGTTTTCTGCTAATCGTACTCGGTTGCCTGATGTCCACTTTCAACCCACAGACCTTGCTCATCTTTTACCAGATCCCCGCTCCTTGTGGCTAACTTCAGAAAACAGAATTCATCTTGGCTGTCAAATTCCTTTACTTAAAACATTGCAGATCACACTGCTATGTAAATGTCCCTTTAAAATTAGCTTTGTTTGTTTGTTTGCTCGGATTTAACGAATTATTTCACACTTTCCATGTTTTTCCTGGAGTCAGGAGAGGGTACTGTCTGATGTCACATATGCTAGTTTTCTCTCAAGTCCTTGGCTACATTTTCCCATGTCTGTAGGAAAAAATGTATTTCTTCTTCCTTCAGGGTAATCATCACCAGCTCTATGTGAGATATACTTGTGGACCACGTTGATGTGTTTTCTGTAATTCTTGTATCTGAGCATAGTTGCTACATGATGTTACAATGTTACGTTAATTTCAGGTGTACAATTTCTACCTTACGCCCTGCTCACCACAAGTGTAGCTACCCTCTGATACCATACACGGATACATCTCAAAGAATGTTTTTTTAAAAATGTTTATTTATGTTTGAGAGAGAGAGAGAGAGAGAGATCGTGAGTTGGGGAGGGGCAAAGAGACAGAGTGTGAGCACGGGAGGAGCAGAGAGATAGGGAGACACAGAACCTGAAGCAGATTCCAGGCCCCAAGCTGTCAGCACAGAGCCCGACACGGGGCTCGAACTCATGAGCTGTGATATCGGGACCTGAGCCGAAATCGTACACTTAACCAACCGAGCCACCCAGGCGCCCCTCGAATAATCTTTTTAAGTACTGTTTTTCTCCTTCTAAGTTACAAAGTCATTAGGGAATTTTAAATAGAAACTAAGTTATTTTAGGTATTCTTGACCTACTCAGCTTTCCAAAAATAAATCTGATGACTACTATACCCTAAAGGGTACATTTGAAGTCGTTGCTTTATATAAAACTTCAGACTTCCAAAACGTCTATTTTTTTTAAAAAATTAGGGAAAAAAAATAATGCAAGAGGACTGCCTGTTTCTTTTCTTGATTAAGAGTAAAGTTTTATGAAACTTCCTCTAAGAGAATAGTTTTTTTTCATAGTGAGATCTGATGTGTTTTTTTAATATAATATTTTTTCATAAGTAAAAGTAAATCACGGTATAAAGCCAGAGGGTCACGCCGAGAAATAGAACAAAGGTCATAAGAAAGCTGGTGAGTGGGGTGGCAGCCCCCAAATGGAACGGGCTATGACTTTCCCGCCTCGTAAGCAGTTAATTACAGGACGGTGGAACTGGAGGTGGGGAGGTGGAGGAGTGGGCCCATCAGAGGCTCTGGGTCGCTGCTTTCCTTCGGGAGAGAGCCGTGTTGGTACATGTGCACCTGCCGCCGGGTAGCTCACACTCAGTAGCCATGGTTCAGTTGGGGGATCTTTCAGACCGGACGGATTTGACACAAACCTCCTCTGTGTGTAAAAGGCCACTTCACATTATTTTGGCTTGCTGTCCTCCTACAGGCTCGAAGCAGACAGGACTCAGGGCATTCTAACTTTTAAGTATTAAGTGATGTTTCCCCCCCAAGGTCAGTTGTCTGAACCTTAGGGTTCAATGTTCTGAGCTTTGGGCACCTAAATTCGTGCTGTTGGCCCAGCGACAGGAATGGCGGTGCAGCAAGAAACAGGCCACGCTGGTAGGCAGTGAGCTTTCAAAGTGCTCAGCACGGCTCAGCTCGAAGGAAGTGTGTGCCGTGTCTGTGCCACAGTCACCCCGATGGGCAGACCTCAGAGTCTATACAGTAGCCCCAGGGTTGCCCGTGAGGCTGTAAATCCCTTTCCATGGTAGTACTTCACTTTGTTCGAAGGTCGAAGCTTTGACTTAGTTTATATGACTTCACTCGCGTAACAATGAGAACTGCCGTCTCGGGAAAATAATTCACTAACAGATCAAGTTCGTGGCTTCCTGAGACAGGGGGGAGATTGTGGCCAAGCCATCAGATGCTGGGCCTATGGACACAGAGTTTACATAGGAGGGAGCTGTGACTCACACCGCTTTTCCCTGGCAACATTCTCCTGGTGCCGGGGATTTTTAACCAGTGAGGCCGTCCTGGGGCTTAGGCGTTAGTAAGTCTCCACCGAAGCCCCCCAGACGTTGTTATTCGTGTTTTCTTTTGCCTTTGGGATTTTTTTAAGTATTGAGAACGGGTTGCCCTGTCACGCTTCTTACCTACAGACAACCTCAGCCCGCAAAGGTTGCCCTGCTTATGTCAGATTGACCTTCAGATGCGGAGATTTGGTATGTTTTAATTTTGCTGAGCTTGGGTTACCCTGTACTGGGGAGAAGAGAATCAAATAGTTTTCCCTGCTACCTAACAATGCGGTAAGAAGACCCCCGTGTATACTGATTGCTGTTGTGAGTATAAATACAGAAATGTGCTTTATGAATAAAGGAGTTCATTGCAACACCATGCATATTGGAGAATACTTGGATAGAAAGGAGCAGAGGGAGGGGCGCCCAGGTGGCTCAGTCGTTTAAGCGACCCACTTCAGTTCAGGTCACGATCTCGCGGTCCGTGGGTTCGAGCCCCGCATCAGGCTCTGTGCTGACACAGCTCAGAGCCCGGAACCTGCTTCAGATTGTGTCTCCCGCTCTCTCTGCTCCTCCCCCACTCACGCTCTGTCTCTCTCTGTCTCTCAAAGATGAATAAATGTTAAAAACAAAAAAATTTTTTTTTAATTTTTTTTTCAACGTTTATTTTATTTTTGGGACAGCGAGAGACAGAGCATGAAGGGGGGAGGGGCAGAGAGAGAGGGAGACACAGAATCGGAAACAGGCTCCAGGCTCCGAGCCATCAGCCCAGAGCCCGACGCGGGGCTCGAACTCACGGACCGCGAGATCGTGACCTGGCTGAAGTCGGACGCCCAACCGACTGCGCCACCCAGGCGCCCCAAAAACAAAAAAGTTTTTTAAAAAAGCAGAGGGAGTGCAAGCTACAGGGGCCGAAAACTGCAGCACTCTGTATGATCGAACACTGGGTCCTCGTTAAAAACGTTTACGTTACTGGTAAAACAGGGAAAGCACCTGTGCATTATATTAAGAGTCACAAGCAAGATAGAAAACTGTATACACTGTAAATTCAAGTCAATAGACAAAATCTACGCAAAAAGACTGGAAAGAAGTATAACCAAGTGTTTTCATTGACTTTTTTTTTCCTGAGTGGTGGGATTGTGACCTTTTTTTCTTCTTTATACATTTAGTTGGTTTCTAAATGTTCTTTGGAGTAATAAGCAGAAGAAATTCGTGTTTTAAACGTGACACTCTACTGGGGCGCCTGGGTGTCTCAGTCGGTTGGTGGGTTCGAGCCCCGCCTTGGGCTCTGTGCTGACAGCTCAGAGCCTGGAGCCTGTTTCCGATTCTGTGTCTCCCTCTCTCTCTGACCCTCCCCAGCTTGTGGCTCTGTCTCTGTCTCTCAAAAATTTATTGTTAAAAAAAAAATTGGGGGCACCTGGGTGGCTCAGGTGGTTGAGCACCTGACTTCAGCTTCGGGCATGATCTCACGGTTCGTGAGTTCAAGCCCCGTGTCGGGCTCTGTGCTGACAGCTCGGAGCCTGGAGCCGGCTTCGGATTCTGTGTCTCCCTCTCTCTCTCCGCCCCTCCCCTGCTCCTGCTCTGTCTCTCAAAAATGCATAAACGTTAAAAAAAATTAAAGTAAAAATGACTTGTGTTTTACCACGTAAACTGACCTTCACCTGCCCTGAGGACAGCAGCAAGGAGGGAGTGCCCGGAGGCTGGTGGCCTGTTCTCAAGAAGATAAGGAGTCCTGATTTGGAGTTAAATTCACAATAGACCCATTGTATGTATGCATGGCTGATCTCCATCTCAATGCAAGGGGAGTGCTGTGAGATTTTAATGGAAAACGTAGTCCTTGTCCCAGTAGTCCTTGTCCCAGTATCCGGGATTGTCCACTTTGTTCCCTGCTCACCAGCAAGTGATTCACATTTACCACTTTAAATGTTGCTCCTGTATTCAGGCCTAATTAACTCTGCCTCAGGTATCTCGGATCACAACTGAAACGCTACATTAATTCTTCCCACATCCATCGCATTCAGGGTACCTGACTGCACCCTGATGTCCGAAGCATTTTGTCCTGGATGTAGCCGTGGCCGTGGGATAATAGCTCCCACTCCTCCCGTGCCTGCTGCGCCCGGACACGATGCTAACACCTTTCCACTCCTCACTCCCAGTGCTCTGGGAGCCCTGCAGGGTGGGCGCTGGGATCCTTATTTTTAAGAAGCGAGGGCCCGGAAGGGTGGTGACTTCTCTGAGGCTCCGTGAAGTAAGCCGCGCTGAGTCGGGCGGGTCCTGCGTGATTCCTTTATTGCTCTGTGCTTCCCAACGTCCCTTGAGATGTGAGCTCCCAACCATCCTGCCCCCCCCTCCGATGAATGCATTCCAAATACATGCCATTCATCATGCATTCTCTTTTGATTTTAGAAATTCTTCTTTCGTGCTGTGTGTCTACATTTTGCCCCTAGGAACAATTGAAATGTTATTTAAAAAATCCCATTTATGAACCAGCAGAATGTCTCCTATCTTAGTGTCGTGTGGAAACGGAGGAGTCATTTATCTCAGCACCTGATGAGCGGAAATTGCGTGTGAGCCCTTCCCTCGGTGCAGTTTCTCCTCCACAGTTGTAAACGTTGCCCGTCTGAAGATGACGCATCGTCCTACAGGCTCCTCTCGTATCCTCCTGTCCTCCCCCTCGCAATCCAGGCTGCTGCCTGTTCACACTGGACGTTAGCAGGTGTTTTTTCTTCCAGAGCATTCCCTTTATGGCGGCCGCCTTTCTTCCCTGAGTGGCTAACCACGTCCAGATGGGCAAACCTGGCAGCGACCTGAGGAGGCGTCACGTGCAAAATACGCAGTTACTAGGCATGTTGGTGGCAGCTGTGGTGCTCTTGACCAAGCCCGTGGCCGTGACGGCCTGAGGATGTTACCAAGAGCGGCACAGCCAGCGAGATCTTGCCAAAGTAGGGGTCTCTCCACCTTCTTTGCCACTCCGAGGTGGTCACCATGCCTCCCTGCCATCCTGTGTTTTCTTTCATGATTGCATTTTTTTATTTTTAAAAACTTTTTTAATGTTTATTTTTGAGAGAGACAGAGACAGAGCGCAAGTGGGGGAGGGGCAGAGAGAGAGGGAGACACAGAATCCGAAGCAGGCTCCAGGCTCCGAGCGGTCAGCACGGAGCCGGACGCGGGGCTCGAACTCACAGATGGTGAGATCATGACCTGAGCCGAAGTCAGACGCTCAACCGACGGAGCCACCCAGGCGCCCCTTCTTTCATGATTTCTCATCAGAGCTTTAAGAATTCCGTTTGTTTTGAGGACACTCTGTGACAGTGTGACGCACGGGATCCGTTACACCCTGTGCGGAAGCCACTGCGCGCAGTTGATATCCTCTCCGTGGGTTTCCACAGCCCTATTTTCCCTTTCGGGAGAAGGACAGAGCGAGGTTATGACGAGAGTGGATTTGAGATCAGTGCGGTCTGATGGACACGTACTTGTTGTGTTCCTTCTGTGGGGGCATCACAGCAGGTACCACCATCAAGGAGCCTCCCATCGTGGATGGAGAGGACAGGTGAACAAACAGACGACTGCCATGCCATGTGGTGTCCTGGGTGTGGTGACACAGGACACCCCTGGCACAGGCCAGGGAAGTGGGAGCAGGGAGGAGGCTCGCCCAGCCTGGTTTGGCCGTGTGTGTGTGTGCGTGTGTGTGTGTGTGTGTGTGTGTGTGTGTGTGTGTGTGTGGTGGGGTGGGGTGGGGGTCCTGGATGAGGGGCCAGAGAGGAGCTGGGTACAAAACATCCTCCTTGGGCCCTCTGGGTCCTGTCTTTTTTATTTTTTTAATGTTTATTTATTTTTTTTTTGAGAGAGAGAGAGAGAGAGAGAATGTGAGCAGTAGAGGAGCAGAGAGGGAGGGAGAGAGAGAGAATCCCGAGCAGGTTCCCCGCTGTCAGCGCAGAGCCTGGCTCGGGGCTCCATCTCCCAAGCCGTGAGACCGTGACTTGAGCCGAGGTCAAGAACTCAACCGACGGAGTTACCCAGGCGCCCTTGTGGGTCCTTTCTTTACCCTGCTGTGGCCAGCTCCACAGGCCAGCCTGCAGGGACCACGCCAGAGGCCCTTGCCCTCCCCCTCCCAGTTAGGTCTGCACACGGGGAGCCCTCGCTGGGGAAGGAGGGGAGAGAGGGGGGCCTTCACTTCCTTGGCTCCTGCCACGTGAGGTCCCTCGGGTTGGCTGTGTCCCTCCTCTGAATGTTGCTTCTGCTCCCAAAGCAGTTTCTCTCCCTTTAGGTTCAGGTGACTGCTCCCCCCATCAGCCCCTAGGGCCCAGGAGGGGTGACTCGCTCTCTGCTGTCAGCCCAAGAGACAGAGCAGCATACCTGGCCTGCCTGCCCCCGGAGCAGGGTGTGCAGAGATCTAGGGGACACGCCTCCCAGCTCAGGCGTCGTCTGCGACCCCCTCTGCTCTGCAGAGTGAGATTAGCTCATCTGGAACAGTGTGTAAGCCAGTGCTCAACTGGGAGGCCCAGACTGGTGTAGGAGCTGGGAGAGGCCATCCGGGAGGGCAGAAATGCCCAGGAGAGGACAGCGGCGTAGCCTGTGGGTCTCAAAGTGGGGTCCCCGGAGCAACGGAGGCATGCCCTGAGAGCTTGCTAGAAAGGCAGATTCTCAGGCTGCACCCCAGACCCAGGATCGGAAACACTATGGGCCGGAGCCCCGCTTAGTGTATCGTAGCATGCCCTCCAGGTGAGTGCACATACCCACGTTCGCTAGCCCAGCAAGAGCAGAGCTGAGGAGGTGGAATGTTTGGCTTGTTGGTTTCTGGGGGGCACACGGAAGCACCTGGGGACGCGGTGGGAAAAATACAGCCGTACGGATAGAATGAGAGCAGATGGCTGAGGTTACAAAAGCCCAGATCCTGACTGGCTGGGTGGCCGGGAGGTGCACTAACCCAGGAGTCGGGATGGTGTCCTCTCCCCTCCGCGGGCTGGTTGTGAAGTAGGAGCCCCCAGATGTGCAGGTCCCGTGTCAGTCCTGGTTACGGGCAACGTGGTGCGGTGGCTCCTGGGGGCCGTTGGAGGTGGTGGCGAGGGACATCAAGGTGAGGGTCACGGGGAGGCGAGCCTGGACCCGGCTGACGGAGCGCCCCGGAGACCCACCCTTGGGGCTGGGAGTGGTGCTGCGGGGACAGGCTGGACAGGCAGGAACGGAAGGGACACACGGGCTCACATATGCGTCGTTCTCATCTCTAGGGCTGCCATGACAGGTGACCACAAACTGGGAGGCTTATAACAATGGACGTATTCTCTCCCAGTCCTGGAGGCCGGCAGTCTGAGATCAGTGCCGCTGGACTGAAGTTGAGGGGCGGGCAGGCCTGGTTCCTTCCAGAGGCTCTAAGGGAGGCTGTCCCAGGCCCCTCTCCCCCCTTCCGTGGCTGCTGGCCATCCTTGGCATTCCCTGGCCACTGGACGCTTCGCTCCAAGCTCTGCGTCCACAGGGACATGGCCTCCTCCCCAGGGAGGCTCTGTGTCTCTTCTCTGCTCCTCACAAGGGCACCATCATTGGGTTCAGGGCCCACCCTAATCCTGTATGACCTCATCTTAACTAATTACATCTCCAAAGACCCTATTTCCAAGTAAGGTCATATCCTGAGGTTCTGGGTGAACATGAATATGGGGGACTCTGTTTAACACAGTACATGTACTTAAAAAAAAAATAACAACCCAGAATGGGGCCAAGATGGTGGACAAAGCTGAGAGAGGAGGAAGAGCGGCCGTGACGGGGCCTGTCTTCCTGCTGGGGAGAAGGGTCCTGGGGACCAGCACGCTGTGTGCGAGAGAAGATGGGGAATCGTGGTTTGGGAGCCGTGCTGCTTCCACTGAGGAATGCTAGCTCCTAGTGCGCCCCAGGCCCTTGAGTGAGCAGGTGCTCGGGAGATGAGGAAAGAGAGCATAGAGGGTGGCGAAGGGCTTCATGCTCTGGCTAGGGAGCCGCCTGTGGCTTTTGCCATTTTCGGTCACATTTAATAGAAGGAAGCTGGGACGCCTGGGTGGCTTTGTTAGTGAAGCGTCAGGCTTCGGCTCAAGTCATGATCTCGCGGTTCGTGGGTTCGAGCCCCATGTCGGGCTCTGTGCTGACAGCTCAGAGCCTGGAGCCTGCTTCGCATTCTGTGTCTCCCTCTCTCTCTGGCCCTTCCCCCCTCGAGCTCTGTCTCTCTCTCAAAAATAAATAAACATTAAAACAATTTTTAAATCAAAAAAATTAAGAAGAAAGAAGGAAGCCTAGCCTTCTGCTTTAGGGGCCGAGAAGTTCCGGTTCATTAAAAACTTGGCATTCTAGGCTGTTTTGTTACTGTTTTCAAGAACATAAATTGAGGCAGATTTAATTCTGTGATGGACAAAACAAATTCTGCTAGCATTTCAGATAATTTTGTTTTTTTAATTTCAGAGTAGTGTTAGATTTACAGAAGAGTTACAGGGATAATACAGACTGTTCCCATTCACCCCGCACCCAGGTTCCCCTACGATTAACATTCTACATTTAGTATGCCACCACGGTGATACATTTTTATTAATTAAAGGCACGCTGTATTTAGATTTCCTTAGTTTATCCTTAATACCCTTTTTTGCTGTTGTTCCAGGATCGATCCAGGATCACATTTGTCTCCTTAGGCTCCTCTAGACTGACAGTTTCTCAGACTTTTTCCCTGTCTCTGATGACCCTGACAGTTTTGAGGAGCCCTAGTCAGATGGCTCATTGTCCTTCACCTTGGGTTTGGGTAGGTCATGGGTTTTGGGGAGGAAGACCGTAGAGGTAAAATGCACGTCCTTCACATCCTGTCAAGGTCACGTGCTACCGGTAGGACTCATCACTGTGACGTTGGCCTGGACAGAGTTTGCCGGGTTTGTCCACAGTGCAGTGACTCCCCCCGTCCCCACGCTGGACAGTGCAGAAGGCGGTCACTGTGCCGCCCACACTTCAGGAATAGAGAATTGCACTCCACCTCCTCGAGTGTCTACGTAAATTACCTGGAATTATGCCCGGGAGACGTATCTTTTCTCCCCCCATTTAATCATTTCCTCCGTTATCACCTTGTATCGGTATGGACTCATGGATACGTGTATACTTCAGGCTGTGATCCAGTATTGCCTTATGTGGTTTGTTCCTGCGGGTTTCCCAGCTTTGGCTACGGGGAGCTCTTTCAGTTGGCTCCTGAGTGCCTCTGACTTGACCACATCAGTATAGGGGTTGGGGTTTTATCACTGCTTTTGAGCACTTCCTTTCTCTCTGGTAGTACAGGACGTGCCGGGCCTGTGTCGTGGGTGCCCTGCCCCAGCCCCAAATTCGGGCATTTCCCCGAGGAGTGCAGGCTCCCCTGCTGTTGTGGAATCGTGTTAGAAACCAAGGTTTGGGCGGCGGGTGATACTGCTTTTGGCAGTCGTAGCGGGCAGAGCTAAGGCATGTCTGGGTTTATACCAATACGTGTTTACATACGCATGTATAATTGTGTATCTGTGGCTGTATCAGGCTAAACCTGGCTCATCGCAGCCTCCCCCTGGCTTGTCTGTAGCCTTGCTCTGCAACAATGAAGCCTTGCTCCCACCATCCTTCACCCGTCTCTTAATTGTTCTCGTGTTCACGATTGTGGTTTCAGAGGTATAGACCATGCCCTGTGGGAAACAATGTTACTGACTGGAGCACAGTGCTTACCCAGTGCTCCGGGGTAGCCAGACAGTCTCTCCTCATTTCCACAGCACCTCTCCTGCCCCACCCCCTTCCATGACATCGTAGTACATACTGGTAACGTAGTTTGATTCTTTTATCTGTCATGGGTTCCCCCCCCATCTCCTAACTGATTTTTCTCTGCAAACGTTCAAGTTCATTCTTTGTGCCATAAGAGCCTGTACGTTTTGACAGATGCCTGATGTCACGTAGCCACCGTGCAGCATCACATAATCATTTTCCCACCCTAAATTTCTCCTAGGTCTTACCTGTTCAGCCCTCCGCCCCCCACCCGGCCAACCTCTGGCAACCACTGATCTGTAATTTTGCCTTTTATAAAAAAAATTTTTTTGATTTTTTTTTTTTAATTTTTTTTTCAACGTTTTTTATTTATTTTTGGGACAGAGAGAGACAGAGCATGAACGGGGGAGGGGCAGAGAGAGAGGGAAACACAGAATCGGAAACAGGCCCAGGCTCTGAGCCATCAGCCCAGAGCCCGACACAGGGCTCGAACTCACGGACCGCGAGATCGTGACCTAGCTGAAGTCGGACGCTCAACCGACTGCGCCACCCAGGTGCCCCTAATTTTATTTATTTTTGAGAGAGAGATAAGAACGCAAGTAGGGGAGGGGCAGAGAGAGAGGGAAACACAGAATCCGAAGCAGACTCCAGGCTCTGAGCTGTCAGCACAGAGCCCGATGCGGGGCTTGAACCCACGAACTATGAGATCATGGCCCAAGCCAAAGTTTGATGCCTAATCGTCTGAGCCACCCAGGCACCCCAGTGTTTTGCCTTTTATAGACTGTCATATAAATGGAATCATACAGAACACAGCCTTTCGAGCCTGGCTGCTTTCACTTGGTGGCATGGATTTAATAAGCCTCAGCCCTGTCCTTGGCGTGGATTTCTTCCTCACTTTTTTTTTTTTTTTTTTTTTTTTTTTTGCTGAATCATATTCCGCGGTCTGGATGGACCACAGTTTGTTTTTCCACTCACCCATTGAAGGGCATCTTGGTTGCTTCCAGTTCCTGACAATATTATGAAAAAAAAAAAAACTGCTATAAATATTAAATGCAGGCTTTATACAGACATAAGTTTTCAAATCAGTTGAGTAAATAAATACCTAATGTCACACAATGCCTGGATCCTACCACAAGACTATATTTAGCAACTGCCAAACTGTCTTCCCGGGTGTCTGTACCATTTTGCATTCCCACCAGCCATGAATGAGAACCCCGTGGCTCTGCATCCTGGCCAGCAAGTGCTACTTTGTTTGTTTTTTTGGATTTTAGCCACCCTAATAGGTGTATAGAGATATCTCATTATGGTTTTAATTTGCATTTCCCTAATGACAAAAGATGTGGAGCATCTTTTCATATGTTTATTTGCCATCTGTAGATCGTCTTGGGTGAAGTGTCTGTTCAGATCTTTTGCCCATTTTTTTAATTGGGCTGCTTGTGTTCTGACTGTTTCAAGCATTCTTTCTTTATATTCCAGATACAAGTCCTTTATCAGATATGTGATTTGTAGATACTTTCTCCCAGTCTGTGACTTATCTTTTCATCCTTATAACAATGCATTTCACAGAGCAAGCGTTTTTATAATTTTAATGAAGTTCAAGCAATCTGTTTTTCTCTTTCATGGATCGTGCTTTTGGTGGTGTATCTAAAAAGCCACCAAACCCAAGGTCACACGGATTTTTCTCCTGTGTTTTCATCTAGAAGTTTTATAGCTTTGCGTTTTACATTCTGGTCTCGGGTCCACTTTGAGTTAGTTGCTGTGTAAGGGGCGAGGCTGGTGTCTAGGTTCCTTGTCCCAACATCCTTTGTTGAAAATCTCTGCTGAGTTCTCTTGGTGCCTTTGTCAATCCTGCCAGCATTTTAAAACTGATACCCTCTTCCTTCCTCCCTGTCTTAAGTTCTGTAAAAAGTTACGCTGACAAAGGGGAAAGTTCTGATTACATTTTCTGCTCATCTCACAGCAAGACCACTGGTGCAGACCTTGCCCTTAAGAACCACCATCAACAATGGCACCGTGTTACCAAAGAAACCTAGTGGCTCTCTGCCGTCCCCCTCCGGGGCCAGGAAAGAAACTGCTGTGGCAGCGGCAGCCAAAAGGTAGGTGGAGCGCGCCTTAAGCGAACTCCGAAAGGAGTTCCATCTCAGACTTAAAATCAATATCGCCTTGTCATACGACCCTTGTTAATTTCTTGTGTGAATTAAAATTCATAGAAGTATAAGATTTGGTGTGTTGACATATCAGGACCTATATAAGTTTTTCTGCTTTTTTTTTTTCTTTACTTAATCCTACTGTCTCTGAAATCCCATTGGCTAACAGCACAGTGTGCCATTTTGTATTTTAAAGTTCTCTTTTAAAAACACAAATGGGAGTGTAACCTGTGTGAAAATGAATATGCTCTTCCCGAGTTCCTCTCTGGCACGGAGCAAAACTCAGGTCTCCAGACCAACCTCAATTATTTACCTGTAAAATTTGGATAAGCTCATCCTTTTAAATTGTGCCAAACGGTGATGTTCTAGATACTGATGTTGTCTCTCAGAGCATAGTTTGCTCTTAACTTTTCTATAATTTCATAATCGTCATATTGAAAGTTTATCTCTTATATGCCAGGCTACTTTTCTAAATTTTTAGGCTCTAGGAAATTCAATGCCTGATGGTAATGTAGCCTAGAAGACCCTGGCTTGTTATGAGTACACCGTGGAAGCCATAGAACTTTTTACGATACTAACTGGCCAGTAGGTACCCGGACACAGAGCGGAGCAAGCTCTAGGGCACGCTGGGGCCACCATTGGGCTTGTAGGCGTTAGCTTGGATGCTGGGTTGGGACTCAGAATGAAAACCTAGCGATCTCATCTTCTGTTTTAAATATGTAGGTTTGCACTCTCCCTCGCCAAGTGTATTTTCGTTGTGTTTTGATCAAATAGAGTTGCATGTACTTGTTGTCTGCGAATTTTAAGAAAATTGGTTTTGTGGGGCTTTTTAAAACTTAAAAAATGAAATTCTTAGCCTCATTTTGTATCTGTTTCTTAAAGTATATTTATTTATTTTGAGAGAGAGAGAGAGAGAGAGAGAGCACGAGCATGCGCATGGGGGAGGGGCATGTGCCTCTCATGAGAGAGAGAATCCCAAGCAGGCTCCGTGCTGTCAGTGCAGAGCCCAACACGGGGCTCAATCCCACGAACGGGGAGGTCATGAGCTGAGATCAAGTGTCGGATATTTAACCAAATGAGCCACCCCGGCGCCCTCGTTTCTGTTTAATACTTACTTGAATCATTTATTTCTAATCCACGTGAAATGCCCTTCTAGAGTCTGACAGTAGTAGATACGGACTTTTTTTTTTCATCTAGATGCGGAAGATTGTCAAGGCTTTTTATTTCAAAGTTCAGATTGCCATGTGTTATAAAGCACATGACATTAAATTTATCGCCTTAATCGTTTGTAAGCATACAATTCAGTAGTCTTAAGTACTGTCACACGTTGTTGTGCAACAGATCTCCAGAACTTTTTTGTCTGTTTTTGTGTTTGTTTGTTTGTTTGTTTCTTTCGTTCTTTCTTCCTTTCCATTTTAATTCCAGGATCGTTAACACACAGTGTTATATTAGTTTCAGGTGTACGATACAGCGATTCGGCACTTCCCTACGTCCCCCGGTGCTCATCATGACAGATGCCCTCCTTCATCCCCATCACCGACTCCCCTCATCCCCCACCCAGCTCCCTTCTGGTAATCATCAGTTTAAAGAACCTCATTTTGCAAAACAGAATCTCTACCCGTTAAACAGTAATTCCTATCCCCAGCCCTTCACAGTCACCTCTCTGCATTCTGTTTCTATGACTTTGACTCCTTTGGATGCTTCCTCTGAGTGGAGACATACAGTATTTGTGTGTCCCTTTGTGACTGGCTTATTTCACTTAGCATGATATCCTCGAGCTTCATCCGTATTGTAGCATATCACAGGATTTCCTTCTTTTTTTAGGTCTGCATAATACACACACACACACACACGTCACCGTTTCTTTATCCATTCAACTGTCGATGGACGCTTGGGTTGTTTCCACCTCTTGGTTATTGTAAATGATGCTACAATGAATATGGGTGTGCAAATAGCTCTTCAAAATCCTGCTTTTCATGCTTTTGGATACATACCCAGAAGTGGCATTGCTGAGTCATAAGGTAATTCTATTTTTAATTTTTTGAGGGAGTGCCATACTGTTTTCCATAATGGCTACACCATTTTACATTTCCACCAACAGCAGGCAAAGGTTCTCATTTCTTCTCATCCTTGCCCAAAACTTATTTTCTGTTCTTTTGCTGGTGGTCATCCTAATGGATTTGAGGCAATATCTCATTGTGGGTTTCATTTGCATTTCTCATATGATAAGTGATATTGAGCATCTTTTTAAAAAAATTTTTTAATGTTTATTTTTGAGAGAGAGAAAGAGAGAGAGAGCATGAACAGGGGAGGGGCAGAGAGAGAGGGAGACACAGAATCTGAAGCAGGCTCCAGGCTCCGAGCTGTCAGCACAGAGCCTGACTCAGGGCTCGAACTCACTAACCATGAGATTGTGACCCGAGCCGAAGTTGGATGCTTTAACCAACTGAAACCCCCAGGCACCCCTTGAGCATCTTTTGTTAAGTAATCTCTATGCACAGTATGAGACTTGAGCTCATGAACCCCGAGATGAAGGCTCACATGCTCTACCAACTGAACCAGCCAGGCGCCCCAACATTGAGCATCTTTTTATATGCTTGTTGGCCATTTGTATATCACCTTTGGAGAAATACCTATTCAAGTCCTTTGTCCGTTTTTTAATAAAATTACTCATTTTTTAGTTATTGTTCTTGAACTGTAGAATTTCCTTTTGTATTCTGGATATTAACCCCTTATCAGATCTATGATTTGCAAATATTTTCTCCCATTTCATAGTTGCCTTTCATTCTATGGATTGTTTACTTGGTGCACCAAAGTTTTTAAGTTTGATGTAGTCCCAAGTGTCTGTTTTTGCTGTTGGTGTCACATCCAAGAAGTCATTGGCAAGTACAGGACCCCAAAGCTTTCCTCCTGTGTTTTCTTGTGAGAATTTTATGGTTTTAGGTCATGTGTTTAGGTCTTTAATCCCTTTTGAGTTAATTTTTGTGTATAGTCCAAGGTAAAGGTAGAGCTCCATTCTTTTGCATGTGGATGTTCAGTTTTCCTTTTGCCATTTGTTGAAAGACACTGTCCTTTTCCCATCATGTGGTCTTGGCTCCCTTGTTGACAGTCATTTGGCCGAATACTCAAGGGTTTATTTCTGGACTCTCTATTCTGTTCCATTGGTCTATATTTTTGTCTTTGTGCTAAAGAAGATACCACACCAACTTGATTACTGTTACTTTGTAGTATGTTTTGAAATCAGGAAGCTTCAGGCCTCCAACTTTGTTCTTCTTTTTCAAGGTTCTTTGGCTATTTGGGGTCCCTTGACATTCCTTTTTAGGATTTTTTTTTCTGTTTTTGCAAAAAATACCATTGGGATTTTGACAGGGTGTGCATTGAATCTATAGATTGTTTTGGGTAATACAGACATTTTAACAATATTGAGTCTTCCAATCCATGAAAGTGGGATGTGTTTCCACTTATTTATGTCTTCTTTCGTTTTTTGTTTTTTTTTTTTCAGCAATGTTTCCTGTGTGCAAGTCTTTTACCTCTTTGGTTCAATTTACTCCTGAGTATATAATCCTTTCTGATTCGATACCAAGAGGGATTGTTTTCTTAATTTCCTTTTTGATTTAGTCATTGTTAGTATAGGAGTGCAACTGATTTTGTTGATTCTTTTTATATCCTGCAACTTTGCTGGAATTGTTTACTCGTTTTCAGATGTTGTGTGTGTGGAATCTTTAGAGTTTTCCACATGTAGGATCATGTCGTCTGCAAACAGATAACTTGCCTTCTCTCTTTCCAATTTTGATACCTTTCATTTGTTTTTCTTGTCTAATTGTGCTGGCTAGGATTTCCAGTAGTGTGTTGAACAGGAGTAATGAGACTGTGTCTCCTCACCTTGTTCCTGATCTTAGAGGAAAAGCCTTTAGTCTTCACTGTTGAATGTGGTGACAGCTGTGAGCTTTTCATTCATGGCTTTTATTATGTTAAGGTAGTTTTCTTCTATTTCTAATTTGGTGTGAGTTTTTAACATGAAAGAATGTTGAGTTTTGTTGAGCGCTTTTTTTTTGCATCAATTAAGATAGTGATGTGGTATTTGTCCTTCATTGTGTTAACATGTTATTCCATTGATTTTCATATGTTGAACCATCCTTGTATTCCATGAGTAAATCCCACTGGGCTTTGGTGTATGCAGTGGTCCCCTCTCATCCGTGGTTTTGCTTTCTTCGGTTTCAATTGCCTATGGTCAACCTCAGTTCAAAAGCTCATGACTGTCCTTCTGACATATCATCAGAAGGTCAAATAGTAGCCTAACATTATGTCACAATGCCTCCCTCCCTCACCTCACTCTATCTAATCATGTAGGCATTTTATCGTGTCACATCACCACAAAAAGAAGAGTAAATAGAGTAGTACAGTAAGATATTTTGAGAGAGACCACAGTCACATGACTTTTATTACAGTGTGTTGTTATAATTGTTCTATTTTATTATTATGCCTAAATATAAATTAAACTTTATCATACATACGTATGTATAGGGAAAACTCGTATAAATAAGGGCACTCTTCACAGTTTCAGGCATCCACTGGGGGTCATAGAACATATCCCCTGTGGATAAGTGGTGGGGGGTGGGGTATTGGTCTATAGATTTTCTTGTTGTGTCTTTGTCTGGTTTTGGCATCTGACTAATGCTGGCCTCATAGAATGAGGTTGGAAGAATTCCCCCCTTGCCCCCCCTTTAATTCTTTGAATGACTTTAAGGAGAATTGATATTAATTCATCTTTAAATGTTTGGTAGCATTCTCCAGTGATGCCATCTGTCCCTGGGCTTTTCTTTGCCTTTTTTTTTTTTTTTTTTAATTACTGCTTCGATTTCCTTCTGGTTACTGATCTGTTAGAGTTTTTATTTCTTCATGATTCATCTTGGTAGGTTGTATGATTCTGGGAATTGATCCATTTCTTCTAGGTTATCCAATTTGTTAGCATATAATTGCTCATAGTAGCCCCATAGAATTCTTTTTACTTCCGTGATAACAGTTGGAATATCCTCTCTTTCATTTCTAATTTTCATTTCTAATTTTGGTTATTTGAGTCTCATTTCTTGTCTTAGTGTAGCTGAGGATTTGTCAGCTTTGTTGGTCTTTTTAAAAGAAATTTAGGGGCACCTGGGTGGCTCAGTCAGTTAAATGTCTGACTTTTGACTTCAGCTCAGGTGGTAATCTCATGGTTCATGAGTTCCAGCCCCGTGTCGGGCTTTGTGGTGACAGCACAGAGCCTGCTTGGGATTTGGTCTCTCCTTCACACTCACTCACTCGCTCTCTCTCTCTCTCTAAAAATAAATGAATACATAAAACTTAAAAAAAATTCTTTAAAAATATTCTCAAATTATGGTTTCATTGGTTTGTTTTCTATTCTCTATTGTGTTTACCTCTGCTCTAATCTTTATTAATTAGCTCCTTACTTTCACTAACCTTTTAGTTTATCCTTTTCTAGTTCCTTGAGGTAGAAAGTTAGGTTGTTGTTTTGAGATCTTTCTTCTTCTTCTTTTTTTTTTTTTAGATCTTTCTTCTTTTTTTTTTTTAAATTTTTTTTTCAACGTTTTATTTATTTTTTTGGGACAGAGAGAGACAGAGCATGAACGGGGGAGGGGCAGAGAGAGAGGGAGACACAGAATCGGAAACAGGCTCCAGGCTCTGAGCCATCAGCCCAGAGCCCGACGCGGGGCTCGAACTCACGGACCGCGAGATCGTGACCTGAGCTGAAGTCGGACGCTTAACCGACTGAGCCACCCAGGCGCCCCAGATCTTTCTTCTTCTTAATGCAAGTCTACTGCTATAAACTTCCCTCTTAGTATTGTGTTCTGCATATCCTGTAAGTTTTAGTATGTTTTTATTTTCACTTGCTTCCAGAAATTTTCTAAATTTCCTTGTGATTTCTTCTTTGACCCATTGGTTGTTCAAGAGTGAGTTTTTCTCATTTCAAGAGTGACTTTTTAAAGTAGCAAATTATCGCAGCACCTGACTGACTCAGCCGGTAGAGCGTGCGACTCGCGACTCTTGATCTTGGGGTTGTGAGTTTGAGCCTCATGTTGAGTGTAGAGATGACTCAAACAAGTAAATCTTAAAAAAAAAAAAGTAGCAAATTATTATTGAAAAGATGAGACTCTTTCCCTTTATTCTTGGATAAAATAGAATTCTACCATTTATGTCTCTTATATTTTGGAATTTAAATAAAATAAAAACGTCTTTCAGAGCACAAAGGTAAAAGTCAAAGTTGAAATGCAAATATAATTTCTAGCTTTCGGTTCATTCTGTGAGAGCTTGAGTCCAACATTCTTGCTCTTTGATTTTATAAAAGGTCTCTATGTTGAGTCCAAAGTAACTTTGACGTAGTGTCATGGTGCCCTTCACTTCATAGAATATTTATGGTTTTCTTAGACCTCATAGGATTAATTGGCATGATTGCTAGAACTCCTGGCAAATTGTGTTTTCAGTTCTAGTGTTTGAAACATTTATTCAGGGTAGGATAAGGCTGGGGAATGAAGTTTCTGAAACTGACTGCCGAAACGAGGCTGGGCTATGGAATCAGATGGACGCTTTCCCCAGGAAACAGCAGAGACCTCAGTGGGTAGTTGAGGGCCCCTTTAAGTCCATGACGATGATAGAAATCATTCTTTAATGATAATGAAAGCCTACGAAGTGCCAGTTTATTTTATTTTATTTTATTTTATTTTATTTTATTTTATTTTATTTTATTTTATTTTATTTTATTTTATTTTATTTTATTTTAATTTACATGCAAGTTAGTTGGCATTTAGTGCAATAATGATTTCAGGAGTAGATTCCAGTGATTCATCCCCTACGTGTAACACCCAGGGCTCATCCCAGCAAGTGTCCTCCTTAATGCCCCTTGCCCATTTAGACCATCTGCCCACCCACAACCCCTCCAGCAACCCTCAGTTTGTTCTCTGTATTTAAGAGAACAATCTCTTATGTTTTGTCCCCCTCCTTGTTTTTATATTATTTTCGCTTCTCTTCCTTATGTTCATCTGTTTTGTATCCTAAATTCCACATATGAGTAAAATCATATGATATTTGTGTTTCTCTAATTTTTCTAATGTTTATTTTATTTATTTTGGAGAGAGATTGAGAGCAGGCAGGGGAGGGGGCAGAGAGAGAAAGAGACAGAATCCCAAGCAGGGTCCACGCTGTTAGCACAGAGCCCAATTCAGGGCTTGAACCCACGAACCGTGGGATCACAACCTGAGCTGACTCAGCCGACTGTCACCCAGACGCCCCGAAGTGCTGGGTTTTTAATATGTTGTCACTAATCCTCAAAATGATATTATTATTCCTATTTTCTGAGAAGACTGAGGCTCAGAGAAGTGAGGCAACTTCCCCAGGCCCCACGGGCACAGAGCTGGGAACATGGTCTCAGACCCACGTTCCTGTGCATCCAGGGCTGATGCTCCTGTCGCTGTGTTAGGCTGCTTCCCGCAAAGCTGTCCAGGCCAGCACTTACATCAGCTCATAAAAAGTGCTTGATATAATTACTGTTGGGAAATGCTCCCTCCTGTATGTCCCATGCTGTGTGCTGCTGTCAGGAGCGGTGACGTTCCAAGAGGCCCCTGTGGGTGCTGACGGAACAGAGGCAGTCCTGAGGGTGACTCTAAACAGAGACTTCTGGCAGAGAGTCTGAGAGACAGGACTGCCTGGAAGGAAGGGACTGTGGGGGCTGGGCTCCAAGGACAGAACTGGCCACATGCTACGAACAGAAGCCTGGGTCTCCTGCCCCCTTTTGTCAGCCATGTGCGTGCAAGGGCTCGTGGCTAGTGTCTGCTCTCAACAATATTATCTTAGGAAGGAAAGAAGGGAGGGAGTGTGGAGGGTTGGTTATCTGCAGCCATCATATTGTGTGTGTATGTACATGTATACGTATTAACATTTAAACACTGACCTTCCTTGCAGAAATTTTCCAAGGCCTCTGTAGATGCTTCTTTTTAATTTACAGAATAATGAGTTTGGTTCCTCTGATAAACTGTTGTAGAACAGCCAACCAGAAATACATGGGTTTCTAGACTGAGTCTAAGACTCTTGGTTTTCCGGGTAGAACTTAGTGATTCATTTATTTTGTTTCTCTGGCTTTTATGGGCTTCCAGGGATGTTAGTTCCCATCCACTTGGAAGTTGGAAACCCAAACAGTAGCATCCAAATTTTCCTCCGTGGTCAAGTTCCTATAGATGTCTCATTAGGAGAGAATTCCAAAAAGAGAAAGAAGCTTGCTGGGCATTCTGAATATTAGGATTAAAATAGCTTCCAGGACGTTTCAAATATGTTTACAATCATGCAGGAATTTTTCTGTAATCAGAGTTCCAAATTAACCAAGTCGGGGCATCTGCAGCGTGTGGATGGGTATATGTTTGTTTTCTTTTCTCTGGGGTTTTTTTCAGCCTGGTGCTTAAGAACAAAATCTCCTTTGGAACTTGTCCAGCACCCAGTGGCTGTGCTTTGTGTTGCCAATTAAGACTTCGATTGGGGGCTTGATTTGGAATCCTTGGGAAAAGCTTTGTTTCCATTAGTCAAAGGAAAAAAGGCAGACAATCCGGGGGAAGACATTGTAGGTCATACCTTGCTCAGTGGGGATGCTGCAGCACAATAGAATAACATTTCCACTGGCTCAGAACAGAGACAATCACTCATTCTTTCCGCTCCAAAGTGGAGTTTTACAATAGGGCAGAGCTGTGAGAAGACAGATCAAAAGAACAAAACTGGTACAAAACAGAGCATTATTTAAAAAGCGCTCCGTTCCAAGCATAAGATAGGGTGATAAACAGCTATCGCTTCCAAATAAACAACTGACCGTCCTTTGGAAAAAATGGTTACACTTGTTAGAAATACGCATTTGTAAGTGCACCAGTCTGTGCCGGACAGACACACGATTTCAAAAGTTGGGTTTAAAAAAGGTTGTTTTTTTTTAAAGTTTATTTATTTATTTTGAGAGAGAGAGAGAGTGCGAGCAGGGTAGGAGCAGAGAGAGAGAGAGAGAGAGAGAGAGAGAGAGAGAGAGAGAGAAGCCCAAGCAGGGTCCGCACTGTCAGCACAGAGCTGTTGAGGGGCTCGAACTCATGAGCCGTGAGATCACGACCCGAGCTGAGATCAAGAGTTAGATACTTAACCAACTGAGCCACCCAGGCACCCCTGATTTTATGGGTCTTTAAAAATTATTACTTCTTTTTAAAAATTTTTTTTTAACGTTTATTTATTTTTGAGACAGAGAGAGACAGAGCATGAAGGGGGGAGGGGCAGAGAGAGAGGGACACACAGAATCGGAAACGGGCTCCAGGCTCCGAGCCATCAGCCCAGAGCCCGACGCGGGGCTCGAACTCCCGGACCGCGAGATCATGACCTGAGCCGAAGTCGGACGCTTAACCAACCGAGCTACCCAGGCACCCCTAAAAATTATTACTTGTAATATATTTCCTCATCACTCGGAGCTATTGAGATGTAGGCGTTAAACTCACGTTTTGAGTCTGTTTCTGTAGCAAAACAGCGTGGAAGTGTTCTGCTACTGCACGGAGAAGATGGGTTGACACCTGTCCCTTTCTCAGAAGTCCTGGAGTCACCCGTCTGGGCTTAGGGAGTGGCTTCATATGTACGAGAAAAGCTTCTTCTGATCTGTCAGATTCTAAGTGACCAGCCTTCCTAGGAAATGACTTGATTTCTGCCACAAAGATGCAGCAGAAGAGAAAGATCAGAGACCATTTTGTGATTATTGAAGTGGGTGGTCGCCTGCAAGCATTGTAACTTGCAAGACAAACGGTCAATGCCTGATAAGTATTTGTTGAGTGGCTAATTGTTTTAATTGAGTATGATCACCCCGGTTCTCAGGACAAATGACGTTATCAGAAAATCTCTAGTGGTACACAGGAGTGACCTGTCAGATTTCTAGGGTTTTTTTTTTTTTTTTATGTTTTCATTTTATTTCTGAGAGAGAGAGAGCGTGGGGGAGGGGCAGAGAGAGAGGGAGACACAGAATCCGAAGCAGGCTCCAGGCTCTGAGCTGTCAGCACAGAGCCCGGTGTGGGGCTCGAACTCATGAACCGTGAGATCATGACTAGAGCTGAAGTCGGACGCTTAACTGAGCCACCCGGGCGCCCCTCTTTTTTTTTTTTTTTAATTGTAAAAGTTGGAGATCTTCTTGCAAAATGGTAGAAAACTGACCCTTGATTCCAAATCACATAATGAAAGAAAGACACAATTGTCGGCTTATCATGCTTAGAGTTACTATCCAACCAGAAGAAGAAAGCTTGCCACTCTCCTCTGCTCACCGGTCACCTTGCAGAAATTTTATTAGGTCTGAAATTTCATTTGAATTGGCAAAAACGTTGAATGGGTACATGATGTAATGTAAAGAACCGTTACACTTTCAGACCTTAGAAGGTTTTTGGTTCAGGAGTGGGGGTAGAGACCAGAAGGGAAAAGAAGAAACCGTGTCCATGGGGTTCTATACCAAAACTACTTTCCTTGCCCTAAACACTAGAAAATGTACTCCACGGTGTGCAGTCTCTCACCAGCCAGTGCCACCACTTGCAAAATGAACGGATTGTTTCTCCCTCGCCGTCCGGAGGGAACATAACTTCCTTGATATTCCCTGCTGGTTATTTAAGGAGGCTTCTCGCAGTGACTATACAGCGTTACTCCTTCTGGCTGCCCTTGATCCTGCGAATGTCTGGTCTTCCAGCTTTATTTTCTGTCCTTCTCTTTGAGTCCTGGTAAATCCTCTTTAATTCGTAAGAGCCCTTGGCTCTCAAAAGGAAATATCTTCGTTCCCCCCCCCCCAAATGTATACAACAATAGTAGATTTTTTAAAAGCTTAGCATTTTAATGCAAATGTGGGCATGAGAGATATCTGGGTAGAGCTGGGATGAATTGTATCCAAGTCTGTGTATGCAGATGGAAGTGTTTTCCGTGTCGATGGGCGGTGTGCGTTCCGTTGTTGATCGAAGCTTACCAAAATATTTTTCCACGCTTTCGTTCCCGCGCTCGGTTTAGTCCACTGTGTCTCTGGGCCTCTTACGCATAGATTGAACAGGTGTGTGTCTTCCAAAATCACGCAAACAGCACAGCTGGACACACAGGTGAGGGTACTTAGATTTGTTTTCACCGCCCAGAGCGCCGGGTCCCTTTAGCGCTGCAGCGTTCAGGTTCGCAGTGTCTCCCGTTGGTTGAGCCTCAAACCACGCATCCATATTAATCGTTGACATTTGTTGGAGTTTTAGACGTTCAGCAGGCCCTCCCACCCATGTCCTTGGGTGTTTCGTGAACTGTCGCCCTTCTTCAGCAGGAAGCCCAGCAGAGAGAACGGGGTGGGGGCGGGGGTGGGGGGAGTACCCTCACGAAGTTCTTCGCGTGTGTGGCCTGTCCCTGCCACCGCTGTTTCCACGTCTCCATCACTGGTGTCCCGTTAGCTCTTCCAGCGACCCAGCTCAGCGTCGTCAGAAAACCGGTTAATGTTTGCCACCGTTGATTAATAGTCATGGTTTCTCAGCTCCTTAAGGGTGTTCGATACAAGTCTTTAAGTGGCCGTGAACTTGCCATGAACTCCCCCAGGGACACCACGCGGGTGACGCTCTGGGCCGGTCACCTGCTGCTGGTGCCTTCCGGGGGCCCTCCAGGGGCCAGGCAGCGTGCCTGCGAGCCCCTCGCCAGATGCCAGGCAGAGAAAGATCCCGCGGCGTTAAAGCAGCTTGCTGTGTGTCGTCGCTGGCAGAAATTGAACTTCGAGCGCAAGGGTTTCTGTAATTTTTAGACCTCAGTCCCAAATTTCAGAAATGCCGTGCTCTCCTAAGATCTGTAATTTCCTGGTCCCCAAATTGAGCCTTCTAAAAATGCACGTTCTGACCTCGAGGCGTGCCCATTTGGATCCGGCTGTAGGATTCAAAGCTTCCTCAGTCACCAAGGAGGCTGTGCAGACAGCATATCACATCCCCACAATTATGGTCACCTTATTTATGTTTGCTCACCCAGAGAGCCAGATGGCTTTTCAAATCCGACACACCGTGAGGTTTTAAAAAAACATGCTAAGAGATTCTTCGCTGAGCCATCGGCAGTTCCAACAGGGAAAGGACTGGAGCTGGCCTGAAGGAAGGGGACGAGGACAGAGGAAGAAGAGAGACCGGGGGCACGGCTGTGCTGTGTCGTCAGGAGAAAGGGTTCCTCCCAGGAGCCTGGCCTTGGCCTCACGTCCTTGGCACCTGTGTCCCAAAGTGTGGCCTGGTCTGCCCCCTCCCTGGGGCTGAGCTCTCACAGCCACCTGGCATTTCTGTCACGTCCCCGTCTCCTCCTGCGGCCCCAGCGCCACCTGTGCCCCGCATCCTCCCACCTTCGGCCCCTCTCTCTGGCCTTCTTTCCTTTCTCTGCTGCCTGGCTCCCACTCCCCACTCCCTGGGCAGGCCCCTCCCCACAGCCCCTGCCCGGGACCCGCACCGCCAGCCAGCCCTCTCCTTCTTTCTTACTGGGCCGGTGCTAAGTTAGAGCCCTTCATGTCTCTTCCTGTGACGGGCTCAAAGTGTGATACTCTGTTCATTTATTCATTTTTTTTCCATCTTTTTCATGTAATAGGTATCTAGCTTTTTACTAGGCTCTTGAAATATGTAAGAATGATCAAGGAGGTGGGATCCCAAGGAATGTGTGGCCTAGTGATGAGGATAAAAACTTTACAGGGAGGCCTGTAATACATATATGTGCTCCAAGAACAGCACGACTTATCCTTTATGTCCATGAACTACCTGTGCACGGGCCATCCTTCTTCCTAGAACAGGCTCTTCCCTACTGTGGAATTATAACATGTTCAAGCCATTTGTTTGATCTCCCCCAGAAATCTGCAGGATTCAGGAGATCTTCACAGCTGTCGCACCCCAGACCCTCAACCAGTCTAGCCCCCCCCCCCCCCCACAACCGGCTATACTTACGTGGGTACTACCTGCCAACAAAGGCATCATACGTGGAGTGGAATGTTTCTGTCACTGCCGGTGGCACTCTGTTTGCATTTGTCTTTAGACCAGAGTTCTTCAGCACCAGCACTACCGACTTTGGGGGCCGGATCGTTCTTTGTATCAGAATGTCCTGGGCATTGCAGGTGTTAGTAGCATCCCTGGCCTCTACCCACTGGATGCCAGCAGGAGCCCTCTCCCCCCACTCGTGACAACCAAAGGTGTCTCCAGACATTGCCCAATGTCCTCTGGGGGTGAAGTCACCCCTGGCTGAGCACCACTGCTTTAGACTGAAGCCTGCTCAAGGGCAGAATACTTCCCATGAAGCTGCTGGAGCGCTCACAAGGTTGTTGGGATGTTTCCTTTCAGTTTCTGCCATGACTTTGCTGTCTTTTAAAAAAAACTTTTTTTAACGTTTATTTATTTTTGAGAGAGAGAGACAGAGTGCAAGCCAGGGAGGGGCAGAGAGAGGAGGAGACACAGAATCCGAAGCAGACTCCAGGCTCCGAGCTGTCAGCACAGAGCCCAACATGGGGCTCAAACTCATGAACTGTGAAATCATGACCTGAGCCAAAGTCGGACGCTCAACCGACTGAGCCTCCCAGGCACCCCTGCTATAACTTTGACCTGGACTAATGACCACAGTTCCAAAGGCAGTGAGCAGAGACATTGATCCCAACTGCCATTCTGCAGAGAATAACATCCATCCATACACACACACACACACACACACACGCTTACACATATTGTATAGTTAGGGCTTTAGAATCAATCCCTTTAAAAAAATTTTTTTTAACGTTTATTTATTTTTGAGACAGAGACAGAGCATGAACAGGGGAGGGGCAGAGAGAGAGGGAGACACAGAATCGGAAGCAGGCTCCAGGCTCCGAGCCACCAGCCCAGAGGCTGACGCGGGGCTCGAACCCACGGACCTCGAGATCGTGACCTGGGCTGAAGTCGGACGCTTCACTGACTGAGCCACCCAGGCGCCCCCCTTTTCAAATATCCATATAGAAATATGATCTACGTGTATATGTTTGCCCTCGGCAATAAAATAAAATCACTGTTAAGAATCTCATTGTCATTTCTGTGTTGCCTCAGTACCATCAAGAGGACCAGCTCCTCCGAGCGAGTGTCTCCTGGCGGTCGAAGGGAAAGCTGCGGAGATTCCAAAGGAAACCGAACCCGCACGGGATCTACAAGCAGTACTTCCAGCGGCAAAAAGAACAGTGAAAGGTAAGGGCATCTTCTCTGCTGGTCCCACCGTTCAGAGGTTTCGTTACCTCTTTTCCCCCAGCGATGAATCAGAAGAGCACCCAGTGTGTACGCGCTCCCGCCCGCGGAGCGCCCTTCTGAGCGCGGTGGGCGCTACTCAAGCCCCCGTTTGAGGCGGCTGCTCATCACCCTTCACACCGCTCGTTGTCCAGGTGGAAAACCATAACTGCACGTCCCAGCACCCTCGTGCAGGCCGAAGTAGCTCCTGAGAATTTGCTCGGCCCCGAGTCCGTGGAATCGGGGAAGCCATTCTGAATTTCCCTACGGGACACTTCACACTTCTGGTACCTTCTGCTGTCATTCAGAAATTAATTTCAGTGGGTTGTTTAAGTGCGTCGACAGTATTTTCTAAGGTAGACCGACTGGGTGAAAAGCTGGAGTTTCAGGATTTGTTAGAAACCATCTTGAATATCGAGCTAACACCAGAAATGGGAGCCATTTCTTTGCGGTTTCCTGAAATACGCATGCTTATAATTGAGCATTTCCCCTTGAGGTTAATTTATGACCAACACCTCTACGACTAACAGTAACCTTTTATTAGTGAAAGCTCCTTGTTGGCATTTTCAGAGCCTGTTTTATGTTTATGAATGTGCGTGTTTGTGAGATCGTTTCTCTGTGTAGATACCTGCCTTTTTAAACCTTTTGCTTCCATTCTGTGCCTTCATTCTCTCTGTTGAGCAAGGCTGAGGAAGGAGTCTCAGCTTCACAGGCTAAACGTGTCCCCCCTCCCCCCGCCCCAAATGTTTATGTAAGGAGAAGGCTTTATGACTATAAAGCAGTGGACTCCAACCCACAGGCTGTAAAAATTCCAAGTTTGTAAATCTATTCTGATTCAGTCCCGTAAGGAGGCCTGAATTGGTTTTCAGTTTTATCCCTAAAAGATAGCTTCTGTAGGAAAGATGCAGGCAATGCTAACATCAGCAGGTTAGGGCCACAGTTGATTAACAGTCCCGGAGACCACTGATTTGGGGTTCTGCCTTCTAATTTAGGCTATTAGTACTTCTTATCAGAAGATTATGCTAATTAGGTGATAATACCTTTGAAATAAGGCCAAGTGGTTACTATGACAGTAGAGTATAAATGGGTCATGCCGTGTGGCCTTCAGGCTTCTTGAATGTAGGGTAAGCTTGGAAGTTGACCTGAAGTGTCTAGATCTGGGCAGTTCTTAAAACCTTGGCTCCTTCTGTGCACATCTGATTTTTGTTAAGAATTTCCAAAAAAGAATCCGCATTGTGCAAACACCAGATCTGTTTTATCTCTTAAATCCTATGGCTTTGATAAATGTTCTGGGTAAATATTTCCATAAAAGATATTTGCAAAGGGGTTGTGTGTGTGTGTGTGTGTGTGTGTGTTTTGTTTTGTTTTGTTTTTTTAAAAAATTTTTTTTTCCAACGTTTATTTATTTTTGGGACAGAGAGAGACAGAGCATGAACGGGGGAGGGTCAGAGAGAGAGGGAGACACAGAATCGGAAACAGGCTCCAGGCTCTGAGCCATCAGCCCAGAGCCCGACGCGGGGCTCGAACTCACGGACCGCGAGATCGTGACCTGGCTGAAGCCGGACGCTTCACCGACTGCGCCACCCAGGCGCCCCTGTTTTGTTTTGTTTTTAATTCCACAGCAGGAGACTTCGACTTAGAAATGAGGGGCCAGGAAAATCCACCAATCATTTTCTAAAAATAATTCAAGCAACTAAACATGTCCATTTAAAAATAAGCCCTGTGCCTCATTAAGACCCAGGAGTAGTTGAGGCCCACGTAGCCCCGAGCTGGTTGAGTTGCTCCCACACACCTGAGGAGTTTCAGAAAGAAAGTTCTTGCCTTCTCTTAGGGAATTGCTTGTCCTGGCAGATACCTTCAGGGGCCCGTAGAAATATTAGCGCAGTAACTCAGACAGAAAGAAACAGCTAAGAAGCAATAGCAGTGAAGGTCAAGTTGGTGACTCAGCCTCTGCCTGACCCTCTCCTTCCTTCTTCTCCTCCCTTCCCGCCTGAGCAGCCCCACCCTTGAGCTGCCTCGACCCGGCATCAAAGCAGAGGTCGTGTCTCGTTGACCGATGCCTGGACTCTGGGACTTAAAGCGTGCAGAGAAAGGTATAGAAAGGTGGCCCTCACATAACCCCCTTCGAAACACCGTGGTACTCAGTGGTCGAAGATAGTAAGATCTCTGGCCCGTTGCTCTGATATTGGTCTGTGGTTCCCGGATGCTGGCTTACATTTCCAGAGCTCGTCTTCTTTGGCTACCGGGGGCAGCAAGACAAGGTGGAAAGGGCACGGGGTCTCTGGAGTAAGAGGAAGGTCTGGGTTCGTCGACCAGTTCTGCCGCGTGACGCCTTCGAGCCTCCGCTTTTGCGGGCTCCCTAATCCTTAGGGATTAGTACATCCCTAATTGCCTCCCATCTTATCAATGAGCTGACTGGTGGGAAAGCACTCAGCATGAGGCTTGGCACTCAGTCACGGGCCTCGTGTCGTGGCAGCTGTTACAAAGTGAGACCTGCGCCAGGCAGAGGAAAACCATTTATGAGGCTTTCCAAAATGCTGAGCTTTTATTCCCTGGCTCGTAAGATAAGGACTCGATGTGGCGTCTGCAGCGATTCATCTTTTCTCTGGTCTGACACGCGTTGCATGGTGTTCACGCGAGCGATGCGGTCCTGCGAGCACAACCCGGGTTCTGGCAAGATCTAGAAGCACTCGGGGGGGGGGGGGGGGCGCTAAGTATCACACGGCTTCGCAGTTGTGCACGTGGCATCAGGATGAGCCAGGCGGGCTCGCCAGGATGCTAGCAAGGGAGAGGCAGAGCAGGGGGGGCGGCTTCGGTTGGGTCCTGTTTGTGGAAGGAGGACGTCCTGCACGCACGACGGTGCCGTGACTTGTGTGAAACAGACTGGCTCCAGATCTCCCATTACCGCACGCCATATGCAGCGCTGTCTTCAGAGCATGTGGCACTTGCGCGAAAATTAGAAAAAGCCTCCTCTTACTCAAGGAAAACAGTTCCACCTCGGCATACAGATTTCTCAGCAACCATTACAGCAACCGTAAGCTCCTCCATGCATATCGCACGAACCTTAATGTTGAACGTAAAACGATAGTGGTTTTGAGATCTTCGGCATTCACCTCTTCTAAAATATCTATGTACGTAACAATATCTATGAAAATAGAAACTGTTCTTTTGTGAGTTGCAGTCCTCTTCTGCCGGCTTCTCATCTTCTTTGGAAATGGTCGCTGGATTTGACAGTCATTCTTGTGACATTGGGGACTCTTCTCTTCGAATGTTTAACATTTTATTATTTTTTTAATTTTTTTACATGTTTATTCATTTTTGAGAGACAGCGTGTGAGCGGGGGAGGGGCAGAGAGAGAGGGAGACGCAGAATCCGAAGCAGGCTCCGGGCTCCGAGCTGTCGGCACAGAGCCCGACAAGGGGCTCGAACCCACAAACTGTGAGATCATGACCTGAGCTGAAGTCAGACACTCAACCGACTAAGCCACCCAGACACCCCAGAATGTTTGATGTTTTAGAATACTTTGCTTGTATCAAAACACAAAATTTTTTTAATGTTTATTTATTTTTGAGAGACAGAGAGAGCACAAGCAGGGGAGGGGCAGAGAGAAAGGGAGACACAGGATCTGAAGCAGGCTCCGGGCTCCGAGCTGTCAGCACAAAGCCTTATGTGGGGCTCAGACTCACGTACCACGAGATCATAACCTGAACCAAGTTGGACGTTAAACTGACCGAGCCACCCAGGTGCCCCTGAAACCACAAATTTTTAACAGCACTTCATCTGTGTGCTGGCAAACTTCTATAAGAACAAAAGCAACATATGGCAATGTGATATTTATTTCATGTATTGTTAATGATAAATATTAACAATTATATAGTGATTTTCTGTCATAGTGAAGCACTTACTAAATTTAAATAGGAAATCAACAGTAACATTCTGATGAATGACCTGTGCTATCTAATGTAACCAGTGTACTAAGGCAATAGGGAATTTTTTTTTTATTAAAAAAAAGTGTTTTGTATCAGAGAAACAGCTACTACTTAGAATGCAATTTATGTTGGATGTTGCCAGACTGATTAAGTGTTTCAGTTAGAAAACTGCCCCCCCCCTTTGTAATTCTGACTGGACTGACATATATCAGCTTTGTAAATAAGACACTTCGTTTCCAGCAAAAAGTTGTCGTAAAGGAGTTATTTTGTCAGAACAGGAAATGTGTCAGCCATCTGCTGGAAACCTCATCAGAACACACATTTAAACCCTGCATTTTAGGGGCGCCTGGGTGGCGCAGTCAGTTAAGCGTCCGACTTCAGCCAGGTCACGATCTCGCGGTCCAGGAGTTCGAGCCCCGCGTCAGGCTCTGGGCTGATGGCTCAGAGCCTGGAGCCTGTTTCCGATCCTGTGTCTCCCTCTCTCCCTGCCCCTCCCCCGTTCATGCTCTGTCTCTCTCTGTCCCAAAAATAAATAAACGTTGAAAAAAAATTTTTAGAAAAATAAAAAATAAAAAAAAATAAACCCTGCATTTTAGAGTCAGCAAATGTGGGGGGGTGGGAGGGGAACGCTTCAAAATAACAAAGATGTGAAAGTATCCCCTTAGATGCTCTTTTGTATTGAACAACCTCAACATCTGTGCCAGCCATTTTATAGGGTCCAGAACCCTGAGCTGGAGACTCTGAGCTCTGTCCATCCCAAAGCTGTAACATTCCACGAAATAGTCTTTTCAGTGACACCTTGAGGTCCTCAAGGCTCAGATTTGTTCTTTTATTTCACCATCACTGATAGTGCAATCTGGAGCTTAATCCTCAGCCTGGGTTTCTGGCCCCCCATGTGCTGGCTCCCCAGCCTCTCTTATGCCCTGATAGTCATGGCTAATACCAGCTCTCGCTTGTCCCCAGCAAGATTTTTTTTTCTTTGAGATAATTTACTTATTACACAAGTAGCATGTGTCTTAGGAAATCCAGATGTCCAAAAAAGAAGTGAAAATCTCACTACTTAGAGACCTCAGAGCTGACGTTTTATTCCATGTCCATCTAGACTTTACTTCTAGGGTACTGTGTGTCTGGTGTATCATTTAAATACATTTGTCACCTTCTTTTTCATTTGCTTCATAGCCATGTTTTTGTGGCAGTAAATATACTCTGACAGTGTAACTTCAGAGGCGGAGCATTATTTAGCTAGGCAAATATACTTCAGTTGGACATCAGGTGCCAACAAGGTTTTTCTGATCCAGTCAGGCCAGCCCGACATCTAGAACAATGCCCAGATGTTTGCAAGAATGCTTAGCACGGAGCTTGCCTGCTGTTGGCACTCCATCCACGGTGGCCATGATGATTACCTTCTACCCCAAGTGTTGGAGCTAATGTCGGTGTGCCTGCTTGTCCTGGCAGTGCCCCTCTTCTTTGGGACGTTCTGGAATTCCCCAACTCCTGTTCCCACCCTCACCCTGACCTGAAAAGGGAGGAAGGAATCAGAAATCCTGAACAATTTTGTATCACCTTACCCCTTCCCTCCCACAGCACTGCCTAAGTTATTGAGCACGTACGGTGCACAGAACACAGTGTAAGGCAAAGTGGGACGTGGAAAGGCCCGGCACACACACAGACCCATTCCCTCCACAAACGTCAACGACACATTCAACTGAAAAGGGCCAGTTTCCTTAGTTTCCAAAGGACTCAACACAAACAGAAAAAAGACAATCAGCTCACTAGAAAAACGGGCAGAGGATTTGAACAGGCAGTTTGCTGAGAAGGAAGTACAAATAGCCAACTGACTAAAGAAAAGATAATCAGACCCACTCTTAATTAAAGAAATGCAAATCTCAGTAAGAAGATAGTATATGGAGAAAAAGCGTTATTGTATTATAAAATAAAACACAGATACGAAAAGAAAAAAAAAGGAAAGAAAGAACACCCCACACAAGCAAATGCAGAGCTTAGTCAATTACACCTTCTAGCACTTATTAAGTGGAGGGTTTTTCCTTCTCCTGAGTGACATGTGTATGTGTCTGGAGATTTGGTGGCGGTGGATGGTTGGATATATTTGGAGGAACTCTAGCTGATCCTTCAGGACCCAGCTCAGGACACCCCTTTCTCTGGGAAGCTTGGCCTGGCCCTTGGGTCTGAGTCCGTTGCCTTTCAGATTGCTTTGCACCTGCTGGTTATCTTTCTCTATACCTGTAACTCCCTCCCAATTCGCCCCATGCCCATACATACCCCTTGCCCTCCCTTAAGCTTCGGGAAGGCAGAAGCTGTTGTTTATTATTCTTTGTATCCCTAACTCTTTGCACAGGGCCTGGCACACAGTAACTGCTCAGTAAATGTTTGTGGAGTGAATGAAAGAATATATATTTAATTTAAAACAAAACAAAACAACAACAACAACAACAAAAAACCAGTCATTTAAGAACTATGTAAACAGCACCACCTATTGGTAGATGATTTTAACACCACCCTTCAGATTCTGAAACATTTTGTCCTGGAAATTAGGTGTCTTAAGTTAAGCATCTTCGCTTTACTGAAAGGGTTGTTCACTCCCCGAGCCATGGGGTCATTTATCTTTTAACACGTGTTAAAATAATAAGTGTTCATATTCTTTATATTTTAGTTTTGAGGCTGGTCGGCAGGGGGCCTGGAGATTACATGTCGGTTCTCGTCAGCAATGTTGGGAGCAAGAGGGGAGTGATAGAAGTGAAAACCGCGTATTGGGCACTCTGTTACATGCGCAGTTTGATCTTGCCAACACCCTGGACCTTACAGTGGTCTTAGTCCCATTTTGTAGGTGAAAGAAACTAAGACTTGGAGGTAGAGCGACTTCCCCAATCCGAACGCAGACCCAGCTGACTTCAAAATCTGGGCAGGTTCTGCCACACTGAGCTGGAGGTGCTGGCTGGAAATGTCTATGAAGCAGTCTTTGTCCCCAAGTAGGGTCTCCAGTGACTTCCAAACTCTTTGAGATGTTTCCTCCATGACCCCATTTCTAGTAGAAAGCTGCTTAAGGGCATTTATGTAGAGAATCATTACTTACATAGTAAAGTATTTTGGTTGCCAGCGGGAATATTATTTCATCAAGTGAGATCGTTTCAAAAGGAGTCCTGGTACGTATGGCAAGAGCTTCGGTTTTTATAGGTGAACAAATGTCAGGGAGATAACATGTTTCACTTTGGAGTGGTGTCCTTTCTGATCGAGCCTCGTAAATCATTTTCGAAGGCAAGTATCTCTGCTCTAACAGCATTGACCCCTGTTGGCTGTGCTCTAATCCTGGTCACCCAGGGGTCCCTGTTAACACACGTCTCCCATGTGTCAGATCCGCAGCGTGCAGGACCTGGGCTCCTGAGCCCCCTTTCAGGCACGTGGGGTAAATTAGGTAACAGGTGGGGGGGTGCGGAAGTTCCGAGTGCAGATCCCACTACAGAGGCGGGCACAGCGCGGGGAGTGCCGTTAAATCGGAGTCTGAGCCCCTGCCCGACTCCCCGCCTCATACACACCCAGCCTGCCGTGTGGCAAGGTGAGCGTTAGCAGATGAAAAGAAAAACAGCCACTAGGAGACCACCCTGCGCCCAGAGTCCCCGGTGAACATTATCGGGGAGTTAATAACATGCGATGTAGACTCAGGTGGTCGTAGCCGCTGCATGGTTGTGAGCTCACGGCTCAGGGTGGGGGCTTTTCCTCAGCTCAACTGTTTGATTTTCTCTTGCTGCCCCCAGATCCAGCCGCCGGTCTGGCACAGGCTCCCGGCTGCCTCGCATCCTCCGTGAGTCCCCAGGTACCGCTTCCTTATGAGAACCCTTGAGATGGTCTCCCGAGCCAACCAGCTCAAGGAAACACACAGCCAGAGTCTTTCCGCAAGTCATCCTGCCAAAACAGAGCAGTAAAAACCATACCCGACCGTGACACTGTTCACTCGGGAGGTATTGGCCACTGCCAAGGGCAGATTAGCCAAGAGATGAGGGTCTGCTCACCAGAGGGGAAACCCTTCCTCTCCGCTGGACTGATGTCTCTCGTGGGCTTCGGGGGGGAGGAGGAGGGCATCTGTGTCAGCTCCCCACAGGGACAGGGATGCGTGAAGCCTCACGCCTCCCCCCACGGAACCACACGCTGGCTGTGCAGGGAGCGTTAACGTCACCCACTCATGTTTTTCCACTTAGCTCACGCTAAGGAACAGGTGATCAGAGACCAACTACGCGGCCCTGGGGCGGCGGTCTCCTCCCGTACCAAGTGAACTTGCAGCCCGGGCCCGTTTTCAGCAGTGTCGGGTTCCCAGGGTCCCCTTCCAATCTCCTGGCAGTGAGTTCTGGAAAGGGCAGGTGTTCAGCGTGTGGCTCCGGTTGAGAGATTTTGAGCGGAGGCCGCAGCATCTTTAATCCTGCATCACGGCTGTCGTAACACCTTCTACGGGTTTGCCCCTCTGTTACTACTGCTCCAGAGGTTTGTGCTTAAAAGGTTTGCACCGAGTGGAGCTCCCGTTTCCCTGGCACTGTGTTGCTGTTTAAGAAAGGTGGTGGTGCAGAGGCAGGAATAATGGATTCAAGAGTAAAGACAGTTGTTTTTTTTTTTGCTTTAAAAATGTAGCTTTCTGGGGCACCTGGGTGGCTCAGTCGGTCGAGTGTCCGACTCTTGATTTTGGCTCAGGTCATGATCTCGTGGTTTATGAGTTCAAGCCCCACATCGGGCTCTGTGCTGACAGTGCAGAACCTGCTTGAGATTCTCTCTCTCCCTTTCCCTCTGCCTCTCTCTCTCTCTCTCTCTAAAAAATAAGTAAACATTTAAAAAAGAATATAAGAAAAATGTAGCCTTCTATAAAAGTGGGAAAAAAAATGTAGCTTTCTCAAAGAATGGAACGCAGCAATAGCATCCTTTCTAAATACAATATGCCCAAAACGTGATGCGCAGTTCAGAGCACAAGGTGAGAACAGTGCCTTTCTCCATGACCCTCAGCTGTTCACACCCACACTGCCTTTTCTAGTGTTTTAATAGATCTTTTTTGTTTTAAGTTTTTATTTATTTTTGAGACAGAGAGAGACAGAGCATGAGCAGGGGAGGGGCAGAGAGAGGGGGAGACACAGAATCCGAAGGAGGCTCCAGGCTCCGAGCTGTCAGCACAGAGCCCGACGCAGGGCTTGAACCCATGAACCGTGAGATCACGACCTGAGCTGAAGGCGGACGCTTAACCGACGGAGCCACCCAGGCGCCCCTAATAGATAGATCTTTGATTCTTCCTGTAATGTCACAAGCCTGGCCTCAGGAGTCCATGGGCCTCCCTGTGTCTGGAATTCGAACTGCCCTACGGATCGCTCTTTCTAAGAGGAACATAGTTCATAATTGTTCTTCTCAATCTCCAGGGAAGGTTCTGGATTGCTTGTTCCTGCGTTTGGGGCTTTTGTGTCTTTCCACTTCTGTGATTAAAGTCATGATGGAAAGATGGCTCTCGTGTCTTCTGATTCCCTACCTGGCTTCCCCGTCATTATGTTCCTGTAGCCGGTAGGCTTGTGCTGCTGTCTTCTGCTTCGGCCCTTCCTCCCGTGTCCTCACCCTGCCTGTGACTCTCATCATATGTGAAAGTCGGAGTTAAGACCTATGTTTTCGCTTAGATGATCACAGGACTGTCACTCCCGCTCTGACAGCGAGAACAAGCCGGTGATCGACAGAAGCATGGCTATTTTATTTTTTTATTATTTTTTTTTTAATTTTTTTTTTCAACGTTTATTTATTTTTGGGACAGAGAGAGACAGAGCATGAACGGGGGAGGGGCAGAGAGGGAGACACAGAATTGGAAACAGGCTCCAGGCTCTGAGCCATCAGCCCAGAGCCTGACGCGGGGCTCGAACTCCCGGACCGCGAGATCGTGACCTGGCTGAAGTCGGACGCTTAACCGACTGCGCCACCCAGGCACCCCGAAGCATGGCTATTTTAAACCCACCGTGGAGCTGAGGTCACAAAGTAATGTGATGAACTAAAATCCACACGGCGACGAGCCTGTCTTAGGAGAGACGGGTCCACGGCTGCTTTTATCCTGGGCCGAGCTGCAGAGGAGAGGGGCCGTCGGGGATCACGTCAGAAGAAAGCAGCCAAAAGCTCACGGAATAATTCAGCCAGGTGTGGACTGTCGTGGTCGTTTGGAATTTTTGCAAGCCCCATGCACAGGGGGCGCTTCACACACACACATGTGCGTGCGCACACACACGTACGCATGCATGCACACCTTTCTGCAGACCTTCAGTGAGCTCGTGACAGATCAGGAGCAGGTCCGGAGTGCAGGAAGGAAGACATCCCCTCTGAAACACAGGCACATCAGCTGCTGTCGTACGAGGGCAGAGCAGGGGAACCAAGAGAAATCATCTACCCTGTGGACCAGGTGCCTGCAAGAACGGTCGCCCCTGAAGGAGGGACAGGAGAGCTGACAGAGAGCCCCGGAGACACAGCCCATGGTCAAGTCTGAGGACCCACTGGGAGAGCCCGGGGAACCCTACACCACCCACCCCCTGCCCCCGGCCTTGCCGTCACAGAAGCAAGCAGAGCAGAGACCCCCGCCCTGACTGCGTTTACCCGCCGCTGGGTGAGGGAGGAACAGCATGAGAGGGCTGCTGGGAGCCGTGCAGAGAACTACCACTGGCTGGGGCACAGGGTGTGTCGGGAGGACCCCAGGACGTTGCAGAGCCTCAGAGGCCTCCCTGGGAAGAGGCGTGGAACACGGACAACACGGGGGCCGTGGGACGGTGTCCAGGAGGAGGGGAAGCCAGGCCAGTCACCTGTCACAGGAGCTCCGGGCACGTGGGAGGGACACCAGCGATGGGGCAGCTAGACTCGTGGACCAGGGGACAGCAGAGGGAGATGCAGACAAAGAAATAAAGTTGTCAGGAGAGATGGCACTAGGGCCTCGAGGCCAGTGTGGCACTTCGAGTTTTGTGTCATGCTTTCAGAGTAGGTTGTTTTAAATATCTTTTATTTAAAAATTTTTTCTTTTAAGTTTATTGAGAGAGAGAGAGAGAGAGAGAGAGAGAGAATATGCATGGGAGGGGCAGAGAGGGAGAGAGAGAATCCCAGGCAGGCTCCACGCTGTCCGTGCAGAGCCCGACATATGGCTCGAACTCACGAACTGTGAGATTGTGACCTGAGCTGAAATGAAGAGTCAGACGCTTAACCAACTGAGCCCCCCAGGCACCCCTCTCAGAGTAGTTTTCAATGACCAAAGGCGAGAGTCCCAAAAACTAAGCCCGCAACAGCCCCAGCTACATAAAGCACACTTGAACAGATTGCCAAGCACTTCCAAAGCATCGGTCAGGAGTTTACCCCCTGGTACGGCATCAAGTTATCTGGAAGTCCAACGTATTGATAATATTATTTACTATATGCTGGGGTTAAGGCTGATTCTTACTGGTGGTGTTTCTGAATGTATTTCAAGAAAAAACTGGAGGAGAAATGTAACATCGGGACTATATCTGCTCAGGTACTTTTTGGAAACTACGCACACACACCAACCTGTGTGCCTCTGTGGCTCTCTCGGGGGCAGGTTTCGTTTATGTGGTCGGTCTTGTTCCATGTCTTAAAGCAGGAGGCAATCCAGGAAGCAGGGTATACGGGGCAGATGGTGTAGACACCGGAGTCTCACAGACCTGGGTTTGAACGAGAGACACTTCCTGCCCTGCCTGAGGGTCCCTTCCCTTGTCTGGCTGCCTGAGGGTCCCTTCCCTTGTCTGGCAGGCAGGTGGTGACCTCTTCCGGCAGGTGCTTGTCCTGGGAAGTGGTCGCATGCTCTGCTGCTCATGCCAGCTCATCCCGGGGAAGCCTGCCCCTGGGGCTGTCCCTAGTCCGTCGGCGGCGTGACCTTGAATGCTCTGGGGATTTGGTTTCCCGGGTGCAGTCGTGGGGTGGTCCCAGCCCGGCAGAAATCCGCGGTGGGGTCCCCACAACACCGATGAGATGGCCACGGCCCCGATATTCCTTATGTTTCCCCTCTTTTCCTTCTCACAGTAGCTACCCTGCCAGGAGCTGGGTGTGTCAGCAAGTCCTACGTCAGGAACTTTCTGGTTTTAAATAAGTGCTTTCAATCATCCGTGAGAAGAGCAAACCTTTGCGTGTGTAGACGCGGCCATTCACATCCCGACCAAGCACGTTTTCCTGCCGCAGACACTTACCTGCTCTCATAAACAGCTCAGTTGTGGCGGCAAAGCGGGGGCCACAATCTCTTACACCTGGTTTTAGACGTTCTCACGTGCATTTGTCCCTGTCTGCAGTTGCGTGGTTTTGTTTCTCTCGTTAGCGAGAATCACCGGCACAGCGTCAGTGTGACCGGCCTGTGCTGCCACCGGTGAGCTGGGGGGTCTTTCATGAATGAGGTTAAGCACCGGCCACACCAGCCTCCCTCTAAACCCTGTTTCTGTTTTGTCTCCGCAGCAAACCCAAGGAGCCCGTCTTCAGCGCAGGTAAGTCCCGTTCAACTTTTGTGCGCGTGCCCCTCGGTCCCCTCAGGACTTGGGGGACGCACGCGGAGCGGTTCCGGGGGCCACTTGTCACATGCGGAGTCTGCGTGGCGGGGCTGACAGGCTGAGGCCCAGGAAGCCCGTGCCCACGGGTCGGGGCTCAGATCCCAGGCACGGCCCGTAACTTGGTCGCAAAGACTCTAGACCCTTTCCCTTATCCCCTTGAAGACCGATTCAAGATGCGTCAACAAGGAGGAAGAGTGAGACGCCACCACACGTGTGAAAGCCGAACTTCTAGGTTGAAGATCGTGTGTGGCCTTTCTTGTTCCTCCCTCTCCCCTGGGGCTCCCGAGGCAACACCTCTGCTAGGAAAGCTCTCTGATGCGTTAAGTGATCACTTTGTCCAAAAGGAGCTTTTTTTTTTTTTTTTTTTTACTCTCTCTTTCTGCCTTCAGTCTCCTAAACTGCAAACTAATAGTTCATGATGTACCTTTCCATATACCTTTTCTTTTTTCTTTTTGGTAACCCATTTTGTAATAAGGTAGATGCTATTGTTAGGATATTAACCTTCTTCAAAAGCGCATCGAAAATGCAAAATCGTTGACGGGTATGTCACCCGTTAAACAAACCCGTCTCATTTTAACTTCGGGTTTTCCCCCCTTCGATTCGGAACTGGAACTGATGTAAAAGTCAGCCCCCCGTAGGTAGCGGCATGTGCTTTATTTAGGATTCGTTTCCTGTTCGGGAAGCATGAAATCACGCGCTGAAAACTATAATCGCCCTACGCCTGTGGAGCCAGGTCCTGAGCCCCCCACAGGCTCCTCTGCAGGGGCGGGGGGCCACCCCCCCCCAAGAGCTAGCTGCCCCAGGTCCCTCCTGCAGTTCTCGCTATCTCTTCATCTAGCGCTTCTGTCCCTGTCTCCGAAATCACAAGGGAAACGCCGGGTGATACACTGCAAAGGTAGGCGGCATTTCTGGAATCTCACAGCTCTCTCAACAAAGCTGCTACCCAGGCTGCAGAACCCTTTTCCGTACGGCCAAGCAGATACTCTCCTCGTACGAAAACGTGTCCATCACACAAGCCACTGCACCTGAAGTTAAACAGCAGTCCTGCGCCTTTACTTGGATGGGTTTTGATAAGTAGCTGTACATTCGATCTGGCTTGGTTACCAGCTGGTTTTGCAGGAACTCTGAAGGATTCGTAGAAACCCTAAGAGAGCTATAGGGCGGCCCTGGATGTCCCGCTGCGGCTGGCCTCTCGCTCCGCACCTTCCGGTGGGCGGCTGCGTGCCGTGGTCCTAACCTGCCTGGAAAATTCCATTGCCTTCCCTGGCTGTGTTTCGATCTTAGACATAGAATGCCCAAATTGCCAGGGCAAAGCAATGCCAAGGCAAAATTCAGGGCTTTTGGGGGGACCTCGTTCAGTGGTTTAGCATCGTGCGATAAGTAAGCCTCGGTCCCGAGGATTTAACCAGCACGCGGCTACGGTGCGGTCAGTGTTTCACACACACTGATTATTACAGCCACGGAGGGCTCTGCCGTGCCGCGGAGATGGCGTCATAGCCTCTTTGTTACCCATCCACGTTCTGTGCCTCCTCGCGTACAAAGACAGTTGAGGGAACCGCTTGTCCTCAGCTCTGTGCTTTGCTGGCATCCGCTTTCTTCTCCCTTCTGTCCTCTGCCGGGCGCTCCTAGGTCCTGCCGGTGTGGCGGCCACACCGTCCGATGAGCCCAGATTAGGGGGAGGGACTAAAGAAGAGAAGAGGTTTGGGGCGAGGGGAGGAGCAGGGGCCTGGAGCTGGGTAGATGTGTAGGGCGGTGGAGACACTTCCGGCCAGACAGGAGGGTCCAGGTGGGGCGCTCAAGGCCGGTGCGGCCACTTAGGGGAGAGCAGGCAGGATGCTAGACGTTTGGATCCAGCAGGTAAGAGGGCGGGCAAAGGACATTGCTTGGAGGAAGGACTTGGTGGAATCCACTTGGGGCCTCGACGGGTTTGGCTGCAGAGTATAAAATGCCCGGGGAGGGGCAGTGACAAGACAGCCTCGGGTACCAGGACCTCTGCTCGGCTGGTCCCGGCGGATCTGGGGAGGACGGACCCTGTGGCGGCATCCTCATGGAGCGCCCACGGAACAGAGCGCCTGGCACGCCGTCTGCAGGCTGAGCGTGTATTGCCCCTTACTTAAAAGTCAGACTTAATATGTGGCGTGAAGAATGCATCACACGCATGTGAGGCCTGACATGCACGTGTGCACTAACATAAAGCTGGGACGGCCTCTTAGTGTGCGGGGGGGCTCGCATGCGGCATTTGAGGGTCCTTAGGAGCAAGATTTACAAAAGTAACTTGTAAATGTGGTGCTCACGGCACCATAGTTATTTCGTGACTTTTCCTCACCGATGTCCCCTCCGCCGGTGTTTCTTCTCTCGAGTTAATGTGCCGCTATGGCTGGAGCGACCCAGTTTAAATGCCGTGGAGGCCTGGTCCTGGGATCGGCAGTGAGTTCTAACCGAATTCGTCAGGAACTCACAGGACATTTTCCTTGGTCTTACTATATCCTGAAAGCGAGCAGAAACCCCCACCTTGTTTCTTTTTTAAAACTGCACGTGCCCCAGGTTGATGTATTACTGGGTTTTACTTTTGCCCCCGTAATGACTTCTTGAGACGTCAGAAGTTATTTTATTATAAAAATGCTTGTTCTAGAAGCTTCTGTTTCTCAGCATCTCCCCCTTATGGGTCTTTAGTCCTTCCGTTTTCTTTCAAGCTTATCTTTGAGCATTTTCCTTCTTGTGTGTACCCCAGCATGCACTCTTGCTGATTTTGTGTTCTTTATACTCGAAAAATGTGTCCAGCGGATAAGATACATAAAGGTATATTTTTACATTGCGATATAACAAAACGATCTAAGTGTCGAAAGATGCCTTATGAATTTCGCTACTGGAATTGTATATACATGGAAATCACTGACAACTCTAAGTGGATTTTTTGCATTGGTTGTAATTTTGCGAGGTGGCATTTCCCTCCCCCCCCGATGGCGAAGACAAGTGTAAGCACTGAGTCTCTCGTGGAAAAACAATGGAATCTAGCTCTTCCCTGTCTATTACAATTTCTCACGTAGTTCACGTACTTGAGGAAGCAGCACGTCCAGCGTAAACAGGGTGAAAACTTTTTGGTTTTCAATGGTGCGACTTCAGGTTTCCGTTATTTCCACCCCCAACCCCACCCCCAACACGTTAATTAGAAATCACGTGAAGAGTAGCTAGACCCTTTCCTGGGACATAAAGAGGAGAAAGAAAATAGACATTTGTTTTCAGATCCACCGGGCCCAGAGGCGTCTCAACTGATGTCTTTGTTCTTGTCGTAGAAGAAGGATACGTCAAAATGTTTCTTCGCGGCCGCCCTGTTACCATGTACCTGCCCAGAGATCAAGTGGACTCTTATAATTTGGAAGCAAAGGTAGAGCTTCCCACCAAGAGACTGAAACTGGAATGGGTGTATCCTTTATTCACCGATTAGGCCAAATAGTCTATCCACACTGAAATTTTTTTTTTTTTTTTTTGATTTAACAAAATGGGCCATGTGTGAGAACCCCGTACGGTGTCCTTGCAAATAGGCTCCGTGAGTGCTGCTGGCTAGGGGGACACTGACCCATCATTCCCGAATGAAAGATGGGGGTTCTTGCTCAAATACGTATGCATTTATTTCCCGACAAGAAAATGTTAAGGTTCATAGGATTGGCTGGATGGTTGGGGTTTTGTTTGTTCGTTCGTTTTTAAAGAGCCGTGAGAAGACGCGTCACTTTCTGGCTTGAATTTTAATCTTTCCAACAGAATAAAGGTAGTTAAAAACTGGGCTGGTTGCCTGGGTGGCTCAGTCAGTTGAGCGTCTTGACTCTTGATTTCAGCTCAGGTCACGATCTGACAGCTTGTGAGTTCCACGCTGACAGCGACGAGTCTGTTTGGGATTGATATTCTCTCTCTCTCTCTCTCTCTCTCTCTCTCTCTCTCCCTCTCCCTCTCTCCCTCCCTCCCTCCCTCTCCCCCCCCTCTCTCCCTCTCTCCCTCCCCCCCTTCTCACTCATGCTTTCTCTCTCCCTCTCAAAATAAATAAATAAACTTTATAAAAATAAAGGTAGTTAAACACTAAGAGAAAAGCAAGCTGAATGAAAATAATCACAAATGCATAGAGTTTAGGATTCTAATGAGATTGAAAGCTGGTTATTTGTAACACTAGTTGGCCCCTGCTTAGTGAGCTCTGCAGGGGCACACGGAAACAGCATGGAAACTCAAGAAGATACTGAACTTGCAAACTTATGAAAATGAGAATGTCAGAAATTGAACTAAACCGTGCTGGCAGGAGGTTTTTGAACCCGAAGAGTGATACACTGGAAGGAAGGACAGGCATTCCCCCCTGAAACCAGGTGGGGGCCTGGCCAGCCCTGGGAACCTAACAGCAAGGTCAACACTAATTAAAGCAGTAACATCAGACTGGGAATAATACCCCAGTCCTGAAGGAAGGGAGTAGATACAGGCATAAAGAAAATCCGCATGTGGCATAGATAGAACGCTACTTTAAGAAAAAGAAACAGCCTCCCCCACCCAAATGTAAATCTCAGAAATGAGTCAGCCCTATGACTGACGTTCTTGAGATCCAGCTGCTGGAGCCTTCATACTATGAGATTTAGAAAAGTGAATGAGCTTCCAGAGAGAAAAACCTGAAAGACAAAGAAATCGAGCCTATGAAAAGGGGTGAATGAAGCGTTGGGTTTTTTTTTTTAACTTTTACTTTAGTTTTACTTATTTATTTTATTTTATTTTATTTATCTTACTCTAAAGGAATTCTGCAGAGGCCACCTTCCAGTCCATGCAGATTTTAAGACAAAGAACAAAAATCCTCTCTTTGCCCTCAAACAAATTTCTATTGAGTACCTGTTTAATGCCAAGCCCCAAATATAAATTCTGAGAAGTTGGTTTGTTTTTTTTTAACTTTTTTAAAATATTTTTTTAGGTTTACTACTTTGAGAGAGAGAGAACACGAGAGGGGTAGGGGCAGAGAGAGAGGGAGAGAGGGAATCCCAAGTGGGACTAGAACTCACAAACCGTGAGATCATGACCTGAGCTGAAATCAAGAGTCAGACAGACACTCAACCGAGTCAGCCACCCAGGCGCCCCTAAGAAGTTGGTTCAAACTGATGCCGTTGTAATCAGTTGGAAGAATTACTATTTGAAAGGATGGTATCATATTCTTTGGGGATTTTCTAGAATTCTCATCTGTACCTAAGTTTCTCTCCCAAAATATCTCCTTTATATTTTCAGATTCAGATGTCCTAAGCATTCACTAGGACATCTGTTTTGGCACATATAATTAAAGTGATTCTTCTTTAAGTCCATAATGGTTTAAATTTTAGGGTAAATCACGGCTGGAAAACATTATTCGAAGCACATTTTTTTTCGGCCTACTCTCTGTTCATATTTTAAAAGATGTGAAACAGTGGAATTTACTTCAAATAAATAAATGGTACTTTTGCTAGATTATTTTTTCACATTCAAATTCAAGTGAAGTTTTGCTCTCAAAATAGTTTTCAAGGTTTGGAAGTGTACATTCCAAAATCCTAACTGAGGTAATTATCCCCAAGAAGCTGGGGATGTTGGGGCAAGGAGGAGCTACATTTTTCACCTTTTACGTAGGTATGTGGGAGTGTCTTTTGTACCTTTTACAAGTACTTTCATAACATAAAAAAACTTTTTAAGTAAAAGATTTAGCTCCTAGATTACAATAAAAATAAAATTCACTCAATAAGGTATATACAAATCAATTATCAGTATCTTAAAATTTATTTATCTTTTTTTTTTTAAGGCTTATTCATTTTTCAGAGGCAGTGGGAGAGGGGCAGGGAGAGAGGGAGACACAGAGTCCGAAGCAGGCTCCAGGCTCCGAGCTGTCAGCACAGAGCCCGACGCGGGGTTCGAACTCACAGACCGTGAGATCATGACCTGAGCCGAAGTCGGCCGCTTCACCGACTGAATCACCCAGGCGCCCCACAGTTTAAAGTTACTTAAATGAGAGAAATTGATGGTATTAGTCTTAGGGAATTTTATTGCCCATTCCTGTTGAATAAAGCTGATGTCTTGTCGGGTCGTAAAGGAAATCAGGTTTATCTTGACGTACACAAAGCTATGGGTACCGGGGTCGCGACTGTCGTAACAACCTGTACTTGCTTCCAACGGGGGAGACGGTGTACTTCATCGCCTCCGTGGTGGTGCTGTACAACGTCGAGGAACAGCTCCAGAGGCACTACGCCGGCCACAACGACGATGTGAAGTGGTGAGTCCTCACCCCTGTAGAAATAGCGTCAGCAGAAAGACGTCGGGGCTGGGATGTAACTAAAGAGAGGAGAAGAGCTCTGGGGAAATAAGATCTTTTGGAAAAGCTCTTTATGTTCCACGTTGTCTGTACCCGGTGGTCTGCTAGCTACGCATCTCTCTAAGACACTACAGACTAGTTTTTTTGTCCTTATAACACATCCGCGTAACCAACCGTGTCACCCGAACAAATAGTTCTCATAGACCCCTGTTTGGAGTCCTTCTTAACACAAATAGATTCTAATGTGGGACTTCATATAAAAAAAATCTACTACTTAACACTAGTAGATTCTAATGTGGGACTTCATATAAAAAAAATTTTTTTTAATGTTTATTTTGGGGAGAGAGAGAGAGAAAAACAGAGCACAAGTAGGGGAGGGGCAGAGAGAGAGGGAGACCCAGAATCTGAAACAGGCTCCAGGCTCCGAGCTGTCAGCACAGAGCCCGATGTGGGGCTCGAACTCACAAATGGTGAGATCATGACCTGAGCCGGAGTCGGACGCTCAACCGACTGAGCCACCCAGGCATTTTATTTAATAAAAGTAAAAATACCCATGTTTATTTCTGGCCTTGCTGTAATTCATTCATTTTAATTGATTCATAATCCTCTTACAGCTTTTGGAAGGATGGGTGATAAAGCAGGTGGGCTTACCTATTTCTATTTGTCCTAGATCCCTGATCAATTGTAAAACTCCTGTTGGTAAAAGATGATATTTTGGGGGCACCTGGGTGGCTCGGTCAGTTGAGCGTCCGACTTCAGCTCAGGTCGTGATCTCGCAGCTCGTGGGTTAGAGCCTCGCATCAGGCTCTGTGCTGACAGCTCAGCGCCTGGAATCTGCTTCCGATCTGTGTCTCCCTCTCTTCTGCCCCTTCCCCTGATCTTTCTCTCTCTCTCTCTCTCTCTCTCTCAAAAAAATAAATAAACGTTAAAAAAAACCTTTTTTAAAGGTATTTTTGCTGTTTAACATACTTAATCAAGATTGTTGTAGAGTTGGTATTTTCCAAGCAAAGGCTGCTTTTTCCTTGCATTTGGAAATTCTCGAGACAGAAGGGCTGGATGAAATAGGCACTAACTGCCCAAGGTCATTGGGGTGCGCAGAGACTCTCTGGTGACTCTGTAAGAGGTCAGGTACCGTATAGTTCTTACATTTAAAGTTTTGACTAGGCTCTATGTGGCCAAGAGAAAAGTAAAGCGTACTTTTAAAGCGTGGATGTTTTATCAATACCCTCTTTTTAGCCTAGCAGTTCACCCCGACAGGATCACGATAGCAACGGGACAAGTCGCTGGTACATCTAAGGATGGAAAAGTGAGTTGCATTATCTTTCGTGTTTTTATAACGAACCGTTAACTCCGTATAATCTGGAAACCTTGCGCTGATGACTAAGCCTGCCTAGGTATAAAGTAGCTGAATGCTTCTTAACCCTTCATTAGAATTTTTTTATCGCAGATTTTCTTACAGTGACCTTAAAACCCCCTCGAACTCACCTTAATTTCAGCCAGTTTTTAAACAGCCTTGGTCTTGCCTAAGAATTCAGCGATTCTTAAGATATTTCTTTACACACGTGACGAACACGAACGTAGTAAGTACACATTTAATAAGTAAAAGTCATAACGAATAGCATTTAGATATGGGGCATTTTGCCTCTTCAGCAGACTTCAGGCACCCTCCGCCTAAGTGCCCCGAATTCCTGACGTCACCCCGGAGCGCGAGTCTGCACGTGACCCTCAAAGGCTGCCAGAGAGTTTGGGCACAAGTTTTATAAGCACCTCAGCAAGACTTCGCCTGGAATTTTAAGGAATCAGGAGGGAACTAGTGGGCTCTAACAAATAGAGCACAGTGCGAAACTGGCTTCCAGTTCCTTCTAGGCCGCAGTCTGTGGTCGCTGCCATGTCTTAACCGACACGCCCTATAGCTTTTTTGATCTCTACTTGCACAGTGTATGAAAGGAACCTAATGACACGGAGTATTTCCATTTTTACCAGCGTGTGTTCTTCCAGAAAGCACGGATGCTGGCTACCAATTTTCAGAAAATATTCTAATGACGTCGTAACTTTTCAGAAAGTATTTTAATGTCGTATTTTAAATATTAACTTTATGCTATTTCCCATGAAAATTCTGCACTTAAAAAGAAGTCACAGGAACAGTGGAAATCAGTTTACTATTCCATAAGTGCACATAAATGGCCCAGGGCCTTCGTCCTTTTTTAAAATGTTAAGCGGCTTTTTAAAGTCTTCTACATGAGTAGCAAAGCATTTGCTCTTCCCTCTAGTGGATTCATAGTGTATTTCAGTCTCTGGCCTTGACACTGAATCCGAACTTTAGAGCCGGGGAAAACGTGATAGGCATCTGAGCCCGCCCTTCAGTGCACGTGCCGGGCAATGCCAACAGTCCAGGTGAACTGTCTGCAGACGCCCAGCTCCTCAGACCAAGTCAAGGCTAGAACCTGGCCTACTGCCTCAGCCCACTCTGTCCACTAACTAGGTATAATGCCAGTCCTTTTCCCGATTAATCTGTTCAGGGCTCTAAGGAGAAAAATTAGTATCATTCACGTTGGAGCACAATCGAGAGCGTTTGCAACTAATCGTGACAATTCTAAATGTCATCCGCGCACGATCGTGATCGATTGCCTGTTTTGCTCCCGTGAGGCCCGAGAACGCTAAACTGTCAACACTCTTGGGTGGTGACCGTCTTGCTGAATTTAGACTAACTTATACCTTAGTGATAATACAGACTTAAAGGAATACGAGGCTCCAGGTTCCTCGTCATTTTTCACTTTTAAAACTCAGATGCATCTAGGCGTACCAGTCAGAATATCAGCTCCTGTGGTACAGTTATGAAGACTTGGCTATTCCAAACTTAAAACCTGGTGGGCCTCCCCTAAAGTCACGTTGGCCACAGGGGCCCTGATCTCCTGAAGCCACTTGGGAATGTTTCATTTATGTTAAAAGGCAGAGCCTTCAAATGCAGAAAAAGACTTTTTGTTTGGACAGAATTGAAGTAATCCTGCAGCTTCGAGGTAAAGATGAATCTATGACCATCACGATGGGTGACTCTGTATTTCCTTCCAAACAGCAATTGCCCCCACACGTGCGCATCTGGGATTCTGTGACGCTGAACACACTGCATGTCATTGGAGTTGGGTTTTTTGACCGAGCTGTTACCTGTATCGCGTTCTCAAAATCTGTAAGTATGGGCCCTGGGGGTACTGGTGTCCTCGTCCCCAGGGAGGAGAGAATCAGCTCAAGGTTGAAGAGGGAGGAGGTTAACACGCTCCGTAGCCACCTGGGTGCGTGCACAGATTTGCGTGATGAAACTGTCCCGCGTCCCAGGTCCCCTCATTCAGAGGTCACACACACCCCCTCGGGGCGCACACGTGATGGGCAGAGGCCCTGCAACACCGGCTGCATGTTCCTTGAGGCACTTTTGCCGGCTCTGGCCTTGCATTTCACCTGCCCCTTGTGTGCATTTCACCGCCCCTAGGCGGCCCCAGTGTGCCTCCGTCATTCCCACACGGGCTGCCTGTCCCTAAGCAGGAGTTGGAGGGGACTCATGGTCTCCCAGGCCCCTCGGGATGTGCCCATGCGACAGATCCACCCTATAAGCCGCCGTTTCAGAAACTTAACATTCACACACACGTGCACGTGCTCACATCAGAGCACCACAAGCCTCAGCCCCAGAGGCTTTGCTCCCGCACAGCCTCCCAGCCTATGTTTGTCACACCCGTGTGCTGTGTGTGCCGTGGGCACCGGCTCCTCCAGGAGGGGGTCCTGCAGCCCCTTCACAGGCTGGTCTTAATAGAACTGATGAGGCAGGGCCACCCCCGACCCCTCTCTGCCGCTCCTGTCCCTCCATCACCCCACATCCACCTGCCCTCCCCTGGGGACCAGGGAAGCAGGTCCCCAAAGTGGTGCATCCATATTCTTTGGCCAAAATGGACTCCTTTTTAAAAATAAAAGTAATGTTGATCTTTAATGACTTTTAACCTCTTTTATTCTCAAATGTAGTCTTCCTGTGAATGCCTTTTCTCTTCCAGAATGGAGGAAGCAATCTCTGTGCCGTGGATGACTCCAACGAGCACGTACTGTCCGTGTGGGACTGGCAGAAAGGAGAACGGCTGGCCGACGCAAAGGTCTCTCTCCAAGTCTCGTGCTGGGCTGTGTTATAATTTCCCATTTTGGAGCCTTCTCCTTCCAGCCGCCTCCCGGGTCCCTTTCCTGCTTCTGAGTGGGCCAGTGGGCTCCCCATTCCCGACGCGGTCCCCAGGCGTGACGCGTGACCTGAGATTCCCTGACCCCCCGGCCACCTCCCCTCCCAGGGTGCCGTTCCCGAGCCCTGGTGGGGTTTCTTCCTCTCGTCATGATATCTGTGAGGTTGTTTTCTTCCTCATTTGACAGCCCCTACCCTTTTAATCCACTCCATCGTTTGCTGTTCTCTGCTGCTTCGTTTCATTCAGCAAACGTGCCCTTTCTTATTGTTGAAGGGGGCACTGCACATGTGATAAGTGAGACGTGCCCACTGCCCAGCCGGGGAGGGGACAGGTCAGAAGCAGCTGAGGGCTGAGGGGCAGGGCAGCACAGCCGGCACGGGGCTTGTCCAAAGCTGAGTAGCCTCAGGAAAGGCGAGCCAGATCCCAGGCCCTCCCAGTGCGACTCTTCCTGTGGGGTGTGCTGGGGCTTCCCTTTATGGTCCCTTTTTTGAAGCTTTCTTATGTTTTCCTCCCATTCAAATCATGAACGAATCCCAGTTTTTGCAGAACTGACTTTGGATTTCTCATCCTGTCATCCATTAACCTTAGATCACCTTCCTTCCCTAACATTAGGATTACCATCAGATCACCGTACCTTTCTCTCTTGCGTGTCTGGGATGTGGGGGTCTGTATTCTAATCCGGCACCTTTCCTAACACCTGTTTTCATGCTAGAGGCACGCCTTCTCATATTCTGGTCAAGTGTTTCAGTTCTGGCTATGTTGCTGGGTTGGAAGTAAACAGAGGCAAGTTATTACCCAGGTTTAAGAGCATATAGCTGAATTTCAAGCAGAAGAAACAGTCAGGGTCAGCCAACAAAGATACAGGTTCTGGAAATCAAGGTGACAGGGTCGGAGTTGATAAAGTGGCACCAAGAAAGCCAGATATCCAACCCTAGAACCCCAGCTTGGTCACGAGACCACCAGCAGAATGCTAGGAATTAAACCAGGAAGGAATCCCAGGGAAAAACAGGGCAGCCACAGTCAGCCAAGAGTGATAGAGCTGTATGTAATCCAGATTCCTGGGCCCCTCCCAGAGATTCCAGTCACTAGATGGGGATGAGGCCTGACATCTGCATTTTAACACGCATCAGGCGATTCTGTTGTTCGGCCACGGCTGGGAATCTGAGACGGGACGATGAGAGCAGATTCTTGTGGTTTTTGAGTCTCCACCCACCCCTAACCCAGCCCTTCAGCAAAAGTGTGCTGTGTGCCAGCTCTATGTGAGGTCCTGTGGGGGGCCCTGCACAGACAGAGGACCTGTGGTCCCCGTCCTCGGGGCTACTGTCCAGTGGGGGAGACAGACAAGGAGAAGTTAAGGCATGCAGCAAACATACACTGAGTGTTCACGGAAGATGAGTTCAAGGGGGAGAAAAATCAAAAGGCGTAATGCTTAACCTGAATGAGTTATTTATTTGTGGTTCCCATGTTATTTATTTTCTTGAGTGTCCTAAGAGATTTGAGACATTTGATTCTCCTGTTTTGCTCAAAGTGTTCTAACGAAGCTGTATTTGCTGCGGATTTCCACCCCACGGACACGAATATAATAGTTACTTGTGGAAAATCACATCTCTACTTTTGGACCTTAGAAGGAAACTCCCTTATTAAGAAGCAAGGACTGTTCGAGGTAACATCAAGTCACACTTGTTTTATTCTTCCCTGAGCGGTGCGTGTGATCAGCTCGCTTCTAAGGGAGCTTAGAATTTGTTTTAATTGGCAAATGTGCAAGTGTCTCTGGGGGAGGTAGCAATAACGACTATTCCCGCGGATTCCTAACAGAATTGGGGAGCTCCCTGTGTCTCTGTTGGTAACGTTGGTCATGCCAAGAAGGAAAGATGGACCAACACAGGGAGCAGCTCAGGGAAGGATGCCCTGGGGGCAGGGCAACCCCCTCCCGCCACAGGGTGGTTGCAAAGAACCACCAAGAAGACGCTCAGGCCTTGTCAGTACCAGGGACAGCGCCTCCTTCCCTATGGGGCCTTTCCCTGCACGGAGTTGGGACCGCGTTATTCTGGTGCCAGGGCCCTGTTCCTAAAGCTCTAGTCATGACAACCCGGCCCGCCCCCCAGCCCTTCCAGCCCCCTCCTCTGCTCCAACTGTCTGCAGCTTTATAATTACCAGAAATGTCTCTATTTTAGAGCAGGTAACCTCACGGCCTAAGTTATGTAACGGGGGATAAAAACGAAAGGCATATGGCGGAGTAGCAGAAGCTAACACTATGCGGCTTAGGAGTAGTGTGATTCTGGGTGTTATTCATACAAAGAAGGGGATGTCTTGACTAAATGTGTACATATATTTACAACATTTTGCAGAAGCAAGAAAAGCCAAAGTTTGTCCTCTGCGTGACTTTTTCTGAAAATGGCGACACCATTACTGGAGATTCAAGTGGCAACATCTTGGTGTGGGGAAAAGGTAACACGTGATTGTTCCCAGAGCACAAACTTCTAGGGGGATGTTATAAGAAGTCAAACGTGACTTCTCTAAGAACTGGCTATTAATATAATCGTTAGGATTACGGTAAAATCCCAAGTTTTTTGGGTACATACATACATGCGTAACTTGAGACCTTAAGACTAGAACAGATGAAAACAAGAATAGTCACTTTCTATCATTACAGAAAGGCCTTTAAGCCCAGAATAGGTTGATGGAATAGCTTTATTAGGAGATTAGGAGATCTCTTAACAGAGTATAATGAAGAAGCTATCAACGACTATTTATTGAGCTGTAAAATAAATTTCTGGTCCGTGTGGCCTCTGGGAGACAGCTATTGAGAACCAGTCACATGCAGGGCAGTGTGCTAAACACGGAAAGGAAAAACACACCATCCCTGCCCTTAAAGGACTTAGAGTTTGGGTTGGGGTGAAGGTGGAAAGAGACCCATGGATGTGATTTCAGACTAATGTGGCAACTTCTCTAGTATCCCTACTGTTGTGGGGGCAAGTCTTCACACATCGCTCCATTTCAGCCTTAGCACGATCCTGAGGGGTGAGCGGGAGCCCCATTACACAAAGGGGAAACTGAGGGGTCACTGAGTCACTCGTCAAGTGACACAGAGCACGTTAAACTCAAGTCCCTGTTTTCCGCCATGTGGAATCCCGCCATGCTCTCTCCGTCCTGTTCTTCCTTCTGGCATGTTCTCCTGAACTGTAAAGTAACCCAGGGCATGCTTTTCTGGTGCTTGGTGAGCTTCTAGAAATTGCGTCCCCTGGAGATTCGCACTGCAGAGGTGTCCTAACCAACAGGATCACGTTTTAAAACAAAAATGAGATGCGAGGGAGAGAGGCAAGTGTTTTGATAACGTACTGAGGATCGTTTTCTTGGTGTGTTTAGGTACAAATCGGATAAGCTATGCAGTTCAAGGGGCCCACGAGGGTGGCATTTTTGCACTTTGTATGTTAAGGGACGGCACACTGGTGTCGGGAGGAGGGAAAGACCGAAAGCTCATTTCTTGGAACGGAAACTATCAGAAACTTCGTAAAACTGAGGTAAGACAGCAAGCAGCAGTATCGAAATTCACTTTGAACCTAAAACTGCTATATTATTAACCAGTTTCCTTGTTCGTTTGAAATCTTTAGCTTATAGTTTTGAAAATGGTTTAGATAAAATTGTATTAAATGGGGTAACATTATAAACTTTTTTTAATGTTTATTTTTGAGAGAGAGAGACAGAGCATGAGCAGGGGAGGGGCAGAGAGAGAGAGGGAGACACAGAATCTGAAGCAGGTTGCAGCCTCTGTGCCCCGATGCGGGGCTCGAACTCTGGAACCGCGAGGTCATGACCTGAGCTGAAGTCAGACGCTTAACCGACTGAGCCACCCAGGCGCCCCAAATGGGGTAACATTATTTTAAAGTCATGGAGGCAGTTTAAGTGTAACAACTAAACTGGAATTAGGTTTATAAAAATTTAGGTTATAACGTGTTTGACATTTAGAATGTCTTATAATTGGATGGCCTCGCTTTTTTCCTAGGGAATATTATCCATGTTATGATTTTTCATTAAGATCTTTCTTCGCTTTCCACTTTAATTTCTAGGTGTTACTTTGGAGACATTGTCACTAGTATTTACTGAGTATTTACTTTGTACTTGGCTGAGGGCCAACACGTTCTCTAAAGCTGTAACTCCTTTTAGTATCTACTTTACCTCCTCATTACGTGGCCAGCAGCCCTACACACCAGTAGGAGCCCCAGACAAGAAATGTAATATGACTTCCACACCCTCACGGAATTTTCTGTCTCAATGAGCTCCGGGAAATTATGAGCAGACAGACATTAAGGTCGGCATCATTCTGAAAGTTGATGATCTTTATCCCCAGAGTAGAATGGACACATTCTAGAACTTTTCCGATTTCTTTTTTTTTTTTTTTTAAATTTTTTTAATGTTTATTTTTGAGACAGAGAGAGACAGATTGTGAGCGGGGGCGGGGCAGAGAGAGCGAGGGAGACACAGAATCTGAAGCAGGTTCCAAGCTCCCAGCGGTCAGCACAGAGCCTGATGTGGGTCTTGAACCCACAGACTGTGCGATGGTGACCTGAGCCGAAGTCAGACACTTAACTGACTGAACCACCCAGTTAATTTTTTTTAATGACATAAAACATTTTTTCAAATGACATAAAATTCATACCACATAAAATTAGCCATTTTATTTTTAACGTTTTTTTAAATTTATTTTTTAATGTTTATTATTTTGAGAGAGACAGAGTACCAGCGGGGGAGGGGCAGAGAGCGAGGGAGACACAGAATCCGAAGCAGGCTCCAGGCTCTGAGCCGTCAGCACAGAGCCCGACACGGGGCTCGAACTCACGGACCGCGAGATTATGACCTGAGCTGAAGTCGGACCTTTAACCGACTGAGCCACCCAGGCGCCCCAAGAATTTGCCATTTTAAATTACAAATAAATTTTATGGCATGTTATTTTAGTCTTTGTTTTCCAAATTTTTACCTGCTACTGCTGTCCCAGTGCCACAGCAAGAAAAGAGTGAACTAACCAGTATTATTTATTTTTTAATCTTATCCAGAAAAAAAATGCTTCATTCTTTATTGTTTTTCTTTTAACAACCTACTCTTACTGATTCTTTTAAGGTACATGCGTGTTTGGAGTTTAAAAGTCAGATTGGGGGTTCTGATCATCCACTCAACAAATCTGGCCGTGAACCTTTCTCTCCATGTTACGTGTATGGGGGGCGGGGGGAGCTGTCATGATACACAAACAGACATTTTGAATGGCGGAGCTAACGTTTCATGACATCTTCAATCTTTTCTCCTCAACGCAGATTCCAGAACAGTTTGGTCCAATCCGGACGGTGGCCGAGGGGAAGGGGGATGTGATCTTGATAGGCACAACCAGAAACTTTGTTCTGCAAGGCACCTTGTCAGGGGACTTTGCACCCATCACTCAGGTACGTTCCGGCCCAGCGGGCCTGCCTCATTTTCCGTACTGTCAGAATATAACAAAGCGTCACGAGGAGGACGACATTCCTTTTTTCAGACCAACATGACCTTCCTCGGCACCAGCACTTGGGTTCCCGCCGTGACTTAGGTGGGGCAGGAAGGGAAGCCGGAGTGAAGTGTGCATTCGCCGTGGGTACCCTACTGCCAAGGCTCCCGAGCGTTGACTGGCTGTCTCGGTCCTTTGCAGGGTCACACTGATGAGCTCTGGGGACTGGCCATCCATGCCTCAAAACCTCAATTCTTGACCTGTGGGCATGACAGGCACGCCACTCTCTGGGATGCTGTTGGCCACCGGCCCGTCTGGGACAAAATAATAGAGGTAGACGTGCACGTTACATTCCATTTTTCTTACAACAGTTCATCTGGAACGTGTTCATTTATTTATTTATTTATTTTTTTTTGCGTGAAATTTTGATAGTGACGTAAAACTGTCCCAAAGTAAATGTCGCCAGGTTTACCTCCTTCGAATGGCACTGCTTTATTTGCCTCACGCGGTCTCGTCCATGTAATTCTGAAGCGTGCTGCTGAATTTTTCAACAGCAAGTTAGCCTTCCGGAGTTGGGCTTTGGGGTCTCCTGACCGCAGAGTTCCTTAACTGGCTTCCGTGCTGAGAAACCCTTGTGACGAGCCCGCGTACCATTTACGGTGTACATTTTGAATGAGAGCGTATGCATACGACTTAATTTATCTCTACAATTTGAGTTTGATGATGACGCTTTAGGTTTTTTTTTGTTTTTTTTTTTAACGTTTATTTATTCTTGAGACAGAGAGAGACAGAGCATGAACGGGGGAGGGGCAGAGAGAGAGGGAGACACAGAATGTGAAGCAGGCTCCGGGCTCTGAGCCGTCCGCACAGAGCCCGACGCGGGGCTCGAACTCACGGACTGTGAGATCGTGACCTGAGCCGAAGTCGGATGCTTAACCGACTGAGCCACCCAGGCGCCCGGTGCTTTAGTTTTAAGTCCGCAACTGTGTGATCTTTGCCAAAGGAACTCAGATTACATACCAGAGTGCCGAAATACCTTTACCCTACGTGGAACACAGCAGCGGCTACAGTTACTGAGCTCCAGGCGCCGTACGTGTATTATCCTTGATCCCGGCAGCAGCCGTGGGGGGTGGTGTTACTGAATTAGAAACTAAGGCTTTGAAAAGTCAACTAGCTTGCCGTGATCACTGCCTTCAGCAAGCAGCAGAGCCGGCTCGGTCTGATTCCCAAACCCGGGGTCTCCCGCCGCATGGTGGCTCAGTGAGATAAAGTACGTCCCGTGTGACCTGTGCCCTTGATGACATGGCCGGTCCAGGGACAGGGGCAGCCGCTCTGCAGACCCCACTCCTCCTTGTAACCGTCACAGAGGTCCCGGCTTTTCCTGGCATGCCGAATCGGCACTTCCGCCCTCTTGCCCCTTAGTTTCGGAGAAGGTCACCAAGGGTCGAGAGCTGGCCGTCACCGGTGGAGCTGAGCACGGAGGTGACAGGGCCAGCGCCACTCGGAGGAAAGAGTGGGTGCGGCCCAGCCGGCAGGAGGGGCTGAACGAAGCGTTGTCCTGTGTTGCACCTGTCCCCTGGGGGGCCTTGGGGGGACAGGTGGGGAACACCCGAGGGGGCTGCACAGAGGTGACAATAGCCTCCAGGCATGGCGGTGGCCATGGGGGTCCGGGAGGGCGGCCTCCCTAGCCCCACTGGAAGCAATACCAGGTGCCTCCTCCCCCTCCCCTGACTGTTCACCCCTCAGCCTGACATAGGGGAAGGGGCTCAGAACCAGACACCTAAAAGCTCTGTGCTGAAGTCCTACCGCCTTTGCCCACTGGCCGAGTGGGTTTGGACACACCCACCTCAGGGGCTTCCTCTCCAAAACGTCCGGAGCCTGAACGAATCACACGGTAAAGCTTCACCTGGCGGGGGTGTCTCTCCATGTATCGGTGGCGGCCCCAAGCTTGGTCACGGCTCCCGCTGTGGAAGAACCATTGCCACGACAGAATCAGTCCCTTAAGAGTTTCTGGTCTCTCATTCTCTGAGTGCATCCGATGGTTTCTAGTGCCTCTTTCTGTCTCCACTCCCGTGGGAGCTTCTTTCTTACGCTCACTGTGCTTCACGGCCTGTCACTGCAGTCCGTTCTAACCGAGCGATCTATAGAAAACACAGATTCGATCAAGTCACACTTTTTTTTTTTGAAGATTTTACTATTTTTCAGCGACCTCTCCACCCAACGTGGAACTCTAACTTACGACCCTGAGATCGAGGGCCGCACGCTCCACCGACTGAGCCAGCCAGGCACCCCGATCATGTCACTCTTTTCGTGGAAAGAAAAATAAGCACGTCACTGTGTTACTATTTTCCGGTGATCACAGCCCTTAACGTGCTGGTGCAGCTTCCATCCTACACGCCATCTGCACGCTTTCCTGTCCCACCGGGAACATTCCACGTTATAAACGCCCTGACTCTCTACCTGCTATTCCTCGAATATGCCCCCAAACTGTGTTGCTTCTCCCTCTTCGATCACGCTCTTGTCCCTTTAACACCCGATCCAAGAAAATACCGGTTGGGGTGTCTGCCTCTACCTTCACCACCGATGATTCTCTGCTGGACAACCTGGGGGATCTCTGCACCCGGAAGCCTCCGCGCAGCCTCCCCATCCAACTTCATCTACCTCTTTCCCTCCTGGGACTTGACCACTTGCTTTTCCCTCTGCCATTGACCCCATTCTACCTTGTGTCAGAGTTAGTGACGAACACATTAGTGACAACGCCAGATCCAAACCTGGACGTGCCTTACCCATCTTGAGATCCTTTCAGGGCTCCCGGCGGGCACTCGTCCAGTGTCCACTATGGGCACTGGGCACGCTGGCCATATTTCCAGGCAAATGAGGCGTACCATCAGCAGGCTTACCGTTCAGTGTGGGGGTCAACCGAGTCCTCCTCCAAGACTTGGAGGGAGAGCGTTTACCTGTTGGCCTGTCATCTGATACCTGTAGGTCTGAAAAGATAAAAGACAGGGAGAGAACAATTCTAGAGGGATACAAATTTCATATTATCGACGTGTGACCTTCGTCTAAGTAGGAAAGCGGTTTCCTCTCTTGGAGGGAAAGGAGACGTCTAGTTTAAATGGGACCACGTAGCCCTTTGGAAGAGCCGTGCGTGCGTGTGTGTGTGTGTGTGTGCGCACGCGTGTGAGTGTGCGTGTGTGTGTGTGTTTTCTGCAGTCGTGCTGTGTCTGGCCATCAATTTACACTTCCTTTAAAATATTTTAGGATCCAGCTCAGTCTTCTGGTTTTCATCCTTCAGGGTCTGTGGTTGCAGTTGGAACACTGACTGGGAGGTGAGTCCGCATCAGCACAGCTCGTGCTCTCAGAGTGCATGGAAAAGAGGCCGCGGTCTGTGTTTCCCTGGGGACGGGCACGGCCTAGCTCTTGCTGTCTTCTCTCAGCTTCTAGCAACTGACCAAGGACTAAGTCACACCTCGGAAGTAACAGGACAGACAGGGGTCCTTTGCGTTTGGGACCGTGGGAGAGTCTGAGGAAAAGCTCCTGTACCCTTCTCCTAGAAAAGGCACCCCCCGCCCCCGCCCCCGCCATCCACACACACGCACACGCTTCCCGACAGTTTTGGGGCTCCGTGGAGCTCCTCAGGCCCTGACCTGCAGGCCGTGGCAGGAACCCCCGCTCTGGAATCGGGCGAGAAAGCATTTCGAAGCGCTGGGAATTTACCAGTGCTTTCTCTTGCTGCCCTTTCAAAATTGTAGAAACTGCCCAGATCCTGAGCCTCAGATTCAGACTCAGATTCAGGCTAGCACTTTTGTACCAAGCGCCTCCAACATGCCAGGCCGTTGGTCTGCACTTGAATCCCCGCTTTGCCACTTGGCAGCAATGTGTCTCTGAGCCGGTTAAACAGCCTCTCCGAGTTGTTGCTTTTTTGTGAATTGTGACAGTATTATCTGCCTAGCCACACGGTGCTGATGACTGAAGGCGGTGTCTGGAGCACTTTATGGGCTTGCCTGGCAGGCGGGGTCGGTGGTTACGGTTATCGTTGATTTATATATTTTGGATTGCACTTTTAGACTCTGTGTCATAGTATATGTACTTATTGTGGTTTAACCCAAATATGTTTGGTGGTTTCCTACCATCCTCCCTCTCTGAAAAGCAAACCCCTTAGGCTCTGTTGTGATGACTACAGAGTGTGTATAAGGAAAGAGGAACCATTCATAAGTCACAGGTAGCCGTGTCTTAAGAGTTGGGCATTTCGTAGCCAACAGAATTCTTCATGAAAATGTTTGCATACACATATGCACAGACACACACACACACACACACACACACACACACTCACTCACTCACTCCTTCCTGTTAACTCTCCCGGGGCCAGTGGATGCTTCAGACTCACCAGGCTCTGATGAATGGCTGACAGCTGGTTATCACCAGACCTGCATGCTGATTATGGCAGCAGGACAGGGGATGGTGACGGTGTCAGGATGCTCAGAATCCCAGACGAGGTCCTGCGCGCGGAAGAGATGGTGCGCGGAACCTGCTCCCCCCCCCCCCCGCCCCGCCCCCAGATATGCCTCCCACATCTCTGGTCCAAGTGCCGGCCTTAGCTCTGGAGGGGACAGTTCACGGGGCTGCAGAGCAGCGCCTGGTCAGCCCCAGCCTCTCCACTTCTGACGTTCTGACCTCTGTTAACGTTAAACAGACGTTAACGGTGAATGGTTGTTGAGGACGCAAGGAATCAGAGTCGAGAAGCCAAACCCACAATCCAGGGGCCGGCCCGTCCCATTGAGCGGTGGTGGTTGGGCCCAACTAGAAGGCAGGAAAACAGTAGCGCCGCGTGGCGGGCATGCCCGTGGAACGCACGCCACCGGGGGTCACGTCACCGAGGTTTGAAACTGCCACAGCCGGGCACCCACAGTCCTTTTCGCCCCTGAGAGCCCTGCGGTCCAAGTGACTGCCCCCGCCTGAGAACACACAGGCGGGAGAGTGTGGTCATTCCACAGCTCACACTTCCCGAGTACCGTGTCCTTGTCGAAGGAGACGAAGCTCGTCTGGACGCGTCGTAGTTTGCTACACGGCGCGCCTGGGCCCCCCTCCTCATCTTACAGTTAAGGACCCGGAGCCCAGACCAGTCCTGCCCTTCCTCCGCTCCCCCCACCTTGCCGTCACCCGGCCGGTGCACGCCAGTGTTCACGGACGTTCAGGCACCACGACGCTGTCCCAGCCCCAGCTCTGCACCCAGGCCGGGTCTCGGGCTAAACGCCCGTGCAGGCAGCCCCTCACTGCTCCCTCTGGCCAGGCCCACCTTCCCTGCCCAGGGCTTTCCGCCCTTTTACGTGTAAGTGACAAAACTCAGACACTGAGGACCTGACATTGGAACTGAATTGTTTCGAAGGGAAGCCAGCGTGCTGCTGCTTTCTTTAGGAAATGCTCGGGTGAAGGAACTTTCCTTTAAATAAAAGCTGGGAACAAGCATTCTTGTTGAGCAAAGAGTATTTTTCAGCAAGCCCTTAGAGTAATAGTTTTTAATAGTTACTATGGATTGTGATCGTCTTCCTTCACTGTCTCACCAGACAACTTATTGTGCTTTTTCTCATGTTTCGACAGGTGGTTTGTGTTTGACACGGACACAAAAGACTTGGTCACCGTTCACACGGATGGAAATGAACAGCTCTCCGTAATGCGTTACTCCCCAGGTCAGCATGCAGACCGCCCCGCTGTGCGGCTGCAAAAGATGTGTGAAATTCCGTGTAGATGTCTCTTAAGGAAAAACTCTCACCAGACTCCTCAGAGCAAGTTTATACTGCACACGACTGTGGCATTCGGGTGTCCTCGTCCCCACTGTGGGTCCCTGTGCTTGGGGGTTTTTACCTCCTTACTGTGGAAAATGGCAAACGTAGACAAAACTAGACCAGTTTGCGTAACGAATCCCCGTATATTCGTGACCGGGCTGCAGAAGTTACGGACTCCCGGCCGACCTGTTCATCCAGAGCCCCACCCACCACCCCTTCCCATGTGATGTTGAAGCAGTTCCCAGACGTCTCGTCCTTTCATCTATTAATGTTGCTATATATATATATTTTTGAGAGAGAAAGAGAGAGACAGCGTGAGTGGGGGAAGAGCAGAGAGAGAGAGGGAGACACAGAACCTGAGCTGTCAGCATGGAGCCTGACGCGGGGCACGAACTCACGAACCGTGAGATCATGACTTGAACCAAAGTTGGACATTTAACCGACGGAGCCACCCAGGCGCCCCAGTAGCCTATTCCTTTTCAATTGCTCGATAGAATAGATAGTATTCCATTCTGTAGACGTACCTCCGCGTGTTTATCCATCCATCAGTTAGCGGTCACATGGGTTGTTTCTGGGTTTTGGCTGTTCCGAACAGTGCCGCTGTGAACACGCATTATACGTTTCTTTGTAGTCATTTGTTTTCATTTCTCTGCGGTAAATTCCTAGGAGTAGGACTGGTGGGTTGCACGGTAAATTTGTGTTTAGCATTGTATGAAGCTGTGCCAAACTGCTCTCCAGAGAGGCTGCACCGTTTTCCGTTCCCGCCAGCAACGCATGAGGGTTCTGGTTTCTCCGCGTTTCCACCGACACCTGGTAGTGCCTGCGTCTTTTAGGATGGCCGTTCTGGTAGGGGTGGAGTAGTATCCCGACGCGGTTTGATTTTGCATCTCCCCCACCGCTGTCAAAGATGCTGAGTCTGTTTTCCTGTGTCTGCCAGTCACTCCTGTCTCTTTGGTGAAATACCTTTGCAGATATTTGGCCTGTTTTTTTTAATTAGGTTGTCTTACTCTTGTGTTGGAAGAGTGCTTTCTAGAGTCTACGTGTAAGTTCTTTTTTTTTTTTTTTTAATTTTTTTATGTTTGTTTATTTATTGAGAGAGAGAGAGAGCAAACCAGGGAGGGGCAGAGAGAGAGGGAGAGAGAAATCCCAGGCAGAGCCTTGATGTGGGGCTCGAACTACCGAACCATGAGATCGTGACCTGAGCTGAAACCAAGAGTCGGACGCTCAGCTGACTGAGCCACCCAGGGGCCCCTACGTAGAAGTTCTTTCCCAGATGCACCGTTTGCAAATATTTGCCCCCAGTGTGTGACTTGTCTTTTCATCTTCTCAAAGGGGTCTTTTGAAGCAAAAGCTTTCAATTTTGGTGAGGTCCAGTTGGCCGTGTTTTTCTCTGATGGATCGTGACTTTGCTGTCAGACTCCAGTCATGAAGCGTTTCCCTGCTGCTTTGTTTTAGAAAGGTGTTTGTTTTGGCCTTGACGTTTAGTTGATTCTTGGGTATTGCAAGACGCAAATGTTTAATTTGTTCTGTGTGTCGTTATCCACTTGTCCCAGCACCAGTCTCTCAAAGGACAGTCCTTCCCCTGTCAGATGATCTTCACACGCCTGTCAAAAACCCTGTGTTTATCCCATGCCAGTACTATGCAGTCTCAATTAACGTCAGTTCGGAGTGAGTTGTTTTTTTTTTTAATATTTATTTATTTTTGAGACAGAGAGAGAGAGAGACAGTGCAAGCAGGGGAGGGACAGAGAGAGAGGGAGACACCGAATCCGAAGCAGGCTCCAGGCTCCGAGCTGTCAGCACAGAGCCCAACACGGGGCTCCAACTCATGAACCGCAAGATCATGACCTGAGCCGAAGTCGGACTCCCAACCGACTGAGCCCCCCGGGCGCCCCATAGTTCAGAGTGAGTTTTAAAGCTGAGCCGTTGAACTCCTCCAACTTTGCGGTGCTTTTTCAGAGTTGTTTTGGCCATTATAGGTCCTCACCATTCGTATATAAATTTTATAATCAGCTCATCCATTTCTAACTTTAAAAAGTCTGCCACTGGGGCGCCTGGGTGGCTCAGTCGGTTAAGCGTCCGACTTCAGCTCAGGTCACGATCTCATGGTCCATGAGTTCGAGCCCCACGTCGGGCTCTGGGCTGACGGCTCAGAGCCTGGAGCCTGCTTCCGATTCTGTGTCTCCCTCTCTCTCTGCCCCTCCCCCGTTCATGCTCTGTCTCTGTCTCAAAAATAAATAAACGTTAAAAAAAATTTTTTTTTTAAGTCTGCCAGGATGTTAATAGGGGTTATGCTGAATTTGTAGATCAGTACGGGGAGAATTGCTGGTGTGACAGTGCTGTGATATGCAGGATATTCAGCTCTGTGAGCACTCTCGGAAACAGCAGTTTTGGGGGCACCTGGGGGGCTCAGTCGGTGAAGCGGCCAGCTTCAGCTCAGGTCATGATCTTGTGGTTTGTGGGTTCGAGCCCCATGTCGGGCTCTGTGCTGACAGCTCAGAGCCCGGAGCCTGTTTCAGATTCTGTGTCTCCCTCTCTCTGACCCTCCCCTGTTCATGCTCTGTCTCTCCCTGTCTCAAAAATAAATAAAGCGTTAAAAAAAATTTTTTTTAATTAAAAAAATAAATAAATAAAATAAATAAATAAATAAAAGAGAGAGAGAGAGAAACAGCAGTTTTGAACTGCTGTTTCTCTGTATGAATCCTCTGTTTTATAAGCTGATTGATAGCGGTCCCTGCCCCATGGTAGGGCTGTGTCCTTGATCTCCACAGGTAATAACGTTGTAGAAGGAGCACCCCTTCCAGACGTGTGTTCCATGCGCCCGAACAAAGTTCGTAACCCCTCACCCTAAACGGACAGCCTGGAACCTTTTCTCAATGTTGAGAAGGAGCTTACTCAGCTCAGAATGCCTTTCGTTCTTGATGTTTTAAGTATCGTACTGCGTTCTGTTAATTCTGGCCGATATTCTGCCTCCTTCTCTGTGTTTTATGTGGTTCTCATCATTTTCTTGTTATTTGGAGTGTCTGTGAAGTGGAAAAGGCCCTCATCTGCACCCTCTTGTCCTAGAAAAGCCCTCAGATACCTGTCAGCTCTTGCTAAGACGAGCAGAGTCCTTTGGGGAATATGTTTGCATTTCTTGTCAGTTGTGCTAACGACCAGCCCCTGGAGATCAGAGAGCCCTTTTTACAGTAATCCTGCTTCTCAGGCTTTGGAGTCATTGAGTAGAGGCTGTGTGGGGCAAGATGATGGCCCTAGGCCAGACCAGCGCAACGTTTCTTCATTAACCAGGTGACTCTTGTCTCAAGATGGCTTCGTACACCCATGTTCATAGCATCATTATTCACAGTAGCTAAACTGTGGAGGCAACCAAAGTGTCCGTCAGTAGATGGATGGATCAGCAAAATGTCATATAAGCATTCGGCAGAATATTACCCAGTCTTTATTTTTATTATTTTTTAAAAATTTATTTACTTTTGAGAGAGAGAGAGAGGAAGCAGGGGAAGGGCAGAGAGAGAGGGAGACACCGAATCCGAAGCAGGCTCCAGGCTCCGAGCTGTCAGCACAGAACCCGACGCGAGGCTCGAACCCACGAACCGTGAGATCATGACCTGAGCCAAAGTCGGACGCTCAACCGACTGAGCTACCCAGGTGCCCCTATTACCCAGCCTCTAAAAAGAAGGAAATTCTGGGGCACCTGGGTGGCTCAGTCGGTTAAGCGTCCGACTTCGGCTCAGGTCATGATCTCACGGTCCGTGAGTTCGAGCCCCGCGTCGGGCTCTGTGCTGACAGCTCGGAGCCTGGAGCCTCCTTCAGATTCTGTGTCTCCCTCTTTCTGCCCTTCCCCCACTCACACTCTGTGTGTCTCTCTCTCTCAAAATAACATAAATGTTAAAAAAAATGTTTTTAAAGAAGGAAATTCTGACACCTGCTTCTCCAATCAGATGAGGACATTACACTGAGTGGAAGAAGGCAGACACAAAAAGACAGATGTTGTGTGATCCCACTTACATGAGGCACTTAGAGTGGTCAAAACCCTAGAGCTGGAGCCACCAAGAGTGTGACAAATGGTTCCATTCTGAAAGCGACCTCATTATTTTAGAGTTAACAGATGATAAGGTAGATAGTTCTTATCTTGAGATCATTTGCCAAGGGATGTTCAAGCCAGCACGCCGACTCGTCGCATGGCAGACTTTCAGCCTTTCTTTACCCTTGAGCTGGGTCACAGGGCCAGTGGAATTAGCAACAAAATGCTGGGGCTTTGGAGTCCAACTGCCCGGGTTCGAATCCCAGCTTCCATAAACCTGTATCACCTTGAGTTACTTGAGTTACTTGAGTTACTTGAGTTACTGTATCACCTTGAGTTACTTTACTATGAATGCCTCCGTTTCCTCTTCCGAAAATGGAGATGTTAGTGTCTACCTGTCGGTAGGGTTTATGAGGTTTAAATAAATGGGTATGGGATGAGTCTAGAATAGTACGTAGTGGACACTTAGGATTCGGTAGTCGTTGCCATCGGCATTTAGCGTCTGTCATCAGGATTGTCGGGGCCCAGTCACTTGGAGGAGTCAAGTCGATATGGTTCCCATGCGGCTCTCCGGCCTTCTCGAGAACTGTCAGCAGCTGACCGTGCCCTTCTCCAGGCCCCTGCTGTCTTGGCCCAGTTTACTCTGTTCCATCAGGACTCCTGCTCTGGACGGGCCGACTTGGTGTTGCCAACACCCTTATTTTGTGCTGGCCTGGGCTAGGACTCCCGGCAGTGCCGTTCCCTGCAGGACTCCGTCTCTTGGGAGAAGGAAAATCTGATGAAGGAGGTGGGGGCGGGCGCCTTTATTGAAGCCTTATGATGGGCCGGTGACCTCCAGGACCTTTACAAATGCCGTCAAGGGAACCCTCTGAATTGCTTGGAGAAAGGCACCGTGGGCCGTGCTTTGTAGATGGAGGGACTGGTGCTCAGAGCAGGGGTGCGTCCACAGCCCCCAAGCTCGTGTGCAGAGCCCCCCGCTACTCTACGCCCCATTCTGGGCCTCAGGGTTCTCCGCCCCCCCCCCCCAACGCGGTTCCTGTCCCCTTCCTTCTGGTTCCTGCACTCAGGATAGTCTGACCATCTCTGGGTTAGTGGCTCACGCCTCATTTCCTTCCCGGTATTTCCATTTCTCCCCCCCTCTGCCTTCACACGTGGCAAGTTCAGCTGCCAGCTGCCAGCGCTGGACCTGCTTTCGTGTTACATTGACTCCTTCCTCCCTGTGTTTCCACACAAGCTCCAGAGCCCAATCCCTTAGTCCTTCCTGAGGCCAGAGACCCAGGTGAAAGTGGCAACTGGGAGGGGCCTTCCAGGCAGAGGTGAGGCAGGGCAGGGGGTGTAGGAGGGAGGACAGCGCGCAGAGGTGAGGCAAGAGGCACCTGCAGGGTAGGGGTGGGTGAGAACAGTGTGTGCGGAGGTCCGAGAGCCTGGCACATGGTGAGGAGCAAGGTGGCCACATCCTGGAGGGCCCTGTGGGCCACCAAGGGAATGAGTCTCATCCTTCTGTGTCGGAGGGGCAGGGATGGGGTTCGCGAGGGGAGAGATCTGGTCAGGAGCAGATTTTCCAAAGACAGCTTTGCAAGGTACAGGACTCCCTGAAAAGCCAACTTTGCTCTCTGAATGGAGTCATTGATCTGGCTATTCTCTTTCTAAATCTGTCACGCAAACTAGCATCATCCCTCGTCATTGACGAGAGTTTATTTTTACCAATGGAAATGTCACCTGCGTATTTTTGCAGACGGGAACTTCTTAGCAATCGGCTCCCACGACAACTGCATCTACATCTACGGGGTCAGCGACAACGGGAGGAAGTACGCTCGCCTTGGCAAGTGCTCGGTAGGCGTTCTCACCCTTTCCGTGGAGACGGCTGTGGGCCTCACGGGTCAGTAGTGCCAGGAACGTCCGAGGCAAGTGACACGCACCCTGCTTTCTCTCTCCCAGGGTCATTCCAGCTTCATTACTCACCTGGACTGGTCTGTGAACTCACAGTTCCTCGTGTCCAATTCCGGAGACTATGAAATCCTGTACTGTGAGTAGCACCCCGGGACGTGTCTGGGTTCAGATCACAGACAGCGTTCACTCCGAGACGACTTCCCCGACGTCCTGGGCACGTAGCATCATCTCCAGGCCTCGGTTTCTTTTTCAATAAAACGGGAGTTGGGCAGGACGGCCTCCAAGGTCCTTCCCGCCACTGAGATACTTGGGGGCTCGGGCCGACCCGGGCCCCTGTGGAGCAGAAGACCCAAGGCTCCAAAGAGGAGGAGGCCAAATCCTAGAGGGAGAGGCCCGAGGGGGACGATTGCGGCAGGAGCGAGGGGGCAGAGCCATCACAGCAAGAGGGACCCTTGTGAAGGCATCCCTCCAAAAAGGCAGAGACAGTGACGTCTCTCCTGCCTGGGGGGCCGGGGGCTGGGGCGCCCTCCTCCTCTCCCCACCCCTCCTGGCAGTGTCTGTGTCCAGGCAGGACCGGAGAGCGGGGAGGAGAAGGGCCGGCGCTCACTGAGCACGTGTAACATACGGTGCTCTGCTTCCTCAAATGTTTGCCAAGCACCTGCCGTGTGCCCAGCTCCGGGCGGAGCACAGGGCGTCATGGGGCATGAGGAGAGCCCAGTTTCCACCCCGCTAGGTGATACTAGAAAATGCCCCCAAATTTACTTACATGTTCTGTCGTGATCCACAGCTCTCTCAGGCCTCTCGCATTTTGTAGACGGGAAATCTGGGTTCAGACACGAGGCCGTAGGCATCGAGAGCCACTGGTTCAGAGGCAGCCGTCCACGTGCTGAGGGAGCCGGGCAGGCGGGGCTGCTGGCGGTGGAGGAAAGAGGGAAACGGCATGTGCCAGGACCACACCTCCCCGCAGCGGGCCAGGCGGCACGGTCCTCCCTCCCCACCCTCTGAGGCCCGGCCTGACACAGGGCAGAAGTGGGGGGACACAGGTCAGGGGCCTAGAATCTTCTCTTCTCAGACATGGTCTCATACTTTGAGTTCCCATTTGAGGAATAAATAAATCGCCTGGGTATGACTGGTGTCCGTCACTAACTCAGGGCTGAAGGGGTGTGTGTGTGTGTGTGTGTGTGTGTGTGTGTGTGTTGGGGGATAGCTGGGGAGCCTGACAGCAGGCAGGGCCCTGAGCAGGGAGGCAGTGAGCAGGTGGAGGCACCCGGGACAGGCAAAGGACAGAGAAACCAGGCTGCAGGAAACAGACCCAGAGAAGGAGGTAGGAGGTGCTGTCCCCCCAGCCCCGCTGAGTCCCCAGGGCTTGGGCACAGTTCCCGCTGTGAGCACAGCTCCCATGGGGCCGGGAAGGGGTGGGGGTCGCACTCCACAGTCCTCTGTAGCGGCCGGGGCACGGCTGTAGGGCCAGCCTGGTCAGGGGAGGAGAGGGGACTTGGGTGTGGGTGTCACCAGACCTGGATTTGCTTTTTCCAGGGGTGCCCTCTGCTTGTAAGCAAGTCGTAAGTGTGGAAACCACGAGAGACATTGAATGGGCTACGTACACCTGCACTTTGGGGTTCCACGTCTTTGGTAAGTTTTCTACAGCTTTCGTTCAGTTCAAACAGAAGATGTATCCACTTGCAGAATATTTCTCTCATAGTCGTGAACTCTCACGGCCCCCACTTCTGTCAGACCCCTCCGATGCCACGTGAGCCCTGCAAGGACACCCGCCCTGTGGCTCCCAGGGGAAGGGCCAGGCGAGAACCGGGAAGATAGGTTTTCACCCTTTTCAATTGTATGAAACTAGTCCTGACATAAGTGCTCTAGGATCTTCTCATCCGAGGTTGTGCCAGGCTTCCCGGGGAGATGGGCCAGATGGCACTCAATCCACGTATTTATCATTTGTTAGAATTATTATGTTGTCTCGGTTCTTTAACTGAATTTCCTACTTCCTTTAAAGGTCAGATCGGAATATATTTATAAACGATCTCAAGTAAATTACCACCGTTCAGAATAAGAAAGAAAAGACAGTATTTATCATCTCTTTATGTAAGACCATGAGTCAGTAAGTTGATCAGAACACAAATTTCTTTAGAGCTGGCATTTTGTCATCCTCTGGTATAAGTGCTAGGGACCCCGGGTTTACCCTCCAGGTGAGAACCGGATGCACATCCAGCTGTCTCATATTCAGTCATTGGGACCAAAAGCGTTTCCCGGAGCGACGGTCAGGAGACACTACCCCGCCCCGGACCAGGCTCCAGGCCCATGGCAGGCAGACACTGCACGTGCCAGATGCTACCAGGCAAGCCGCAGCCCCAGAGAGCTGACACCAAGGCCCGGGCAGGGTTAAAAAGTCCTTTGGAGAGACCGTCACATATAAAGAGTTACCGCGAAGAAACAAAAGTTAGGAAACTGCAGGCTGAGGACTAGTCAGCTTCCTCTCAGGTGCTTTGGGAATAAAGGAAAGGCACTGGGTCCAAAACCAGGGTTTCTGGCACTGCGTCTGCTGTAGGGCCAAGAAGGGGCCCCTGAAAGATGTGATGGCCCAGAAAGCCCGCCATGGCTGCTCCCATGCGGTGGAACCGACTACGCGTTGAGGGGTGACCTGGGAGAGGTCTGGCGCGAGATGACCGCGGACAGGCTAGGAGCCGGGTCAAAGCGCTCTTTCGGCCCTGCCTTCGAAACCCAGGGGCTTTCGGCTATCTTATCTCCTTGAGAGCTCGGTGGCAGTCCCCGTGCAGTGTGGCCTAGGGCTTCTGGAGTTTTCGGTGCTCTGTCTGTGGTCTTCATTTTAGGAGTGTGGCCAGAAGGCTCGGACGGAACCGACATCAACGCTGTCTGTCGGGCCCACGAGAGAAAACTCCTGTCCACCGGCGATGACTTCGGCAAAGTGCACCTCTTCTCTTACCCCTGCTCACAGTTCAGGGTAAGGTCCTCTGGACTGACCCTGCCCTCGGGGCGCGTGCATTCCGGCCTGAACTGGCTGTTCGGTAATGGATAATTGATGGAAAGGCACCGTGAGGGAACCTGCCGGTCGCACGTGCAGACGTGACCCTGTCATCTCGCTGTGCTAGAGCCCTTCCGGGCTCCCCGCTGCTCTCTGGGGAGAACCCGCACCCACGAAGCCCTTCGAGCTGCCTTGTCTACCTCGGTGGCTTCCTTCATGGGCCTCACGCCTCTCCCCTCACCAGGCTCTCCCTGCTCCTGCCCCATCCCTGCTGAGCCGAGCCAACACCAGTGCCCAGAACCCCCTTCCTTGTCCTTCCCAGACCTGACGTCCTCCGGCCTTCACCCTCAACCCCTGGCCCTGCTGGGTCCCTCCCTTGGGCTGGCCCCATGCCTGGTACAGCCCCCTGGTACTGAACATGTCCCAGCCCGGAGCAGTCATCTGCCTGTGTCTGTCCCCCAGCCAGGCCAGATTCTCGGCGTACAGGGAGGGCCTCTGTGTCGTTTATCTCCACGTCCCTCCTGTGCAGGTGCACGGGTGAGAGCTGCTGAGTGAGGGAGGAATTCTAGCACCTTCCGACTGCACATGGTGCGCTCTGCGCTAAGCTCTTTCTGTGTCCCTCTTCCCCAGGCTCCTAGCCACATCTACGGTGGACACAGCAGTCACGTCACCAACGTCGACTTCCTCTGTGGCGACAGCCATCTCATCTCCACGGGTGGCAAGGACACAAGCATCATGCAATGGCGGGTCATTTAGTCCCGGCGAGAACCACGGGGAGCAGAACAGGGGCCGGCACGGACTCGTGCTCCGCCCCGCCACTGTGATTTCTGTTTTGTTTGAGAAGTTCTGACAAACCTCAGGAAAACCACTCCCTCTGCCAGTCACCTTAGCTTAGCGCACCAGTGAGCGTCACACCGGATCAGTGGTTCACGGTTCTCCTCTGTTGTACAGTCTATAAAACAGTGCACATTTAATATTAAAAAAGATGCCAAGGTTTACATTACGGCGACAGCAACAGAAGTGACTGGCATATCCTTCGTAACTTTTCTACGAACCCTTCACACCTGGTCACAGAATGCCTTTTAAAATATTGTACATAGGCTTTCCTATTTCACCATCTAGCTCGCCAAGTCAAGTATTTATGAAAACGATGAGGTACCGACTTGTGATCGCTGTTGGCTAATTGGTCCTGAAAAGGATAAACCGAATGTGAAAGGGAGCGGGTGACTGATTCGCACAGCCGGGTCAGGCAGGGCAGATAGGACTTCATTGGGCTACATTTTCTAAGGGTTCGCTCAGCCCTCCCTCTGGGAGGCTGATGAGGAAGGGGTTGTATTCTCCTTGTGTTAAGCAGATTGTGCTCCAGGTCAGTTAAGTAGGTCAGCAGGGCATATAGGCATTGCAGAGTTTCAGTCACACTGTCTGCCTGACCGGATGCAGTCAGCCGCTTCACACCCTTCTGTTCCCCACTCACGTGGCCTGGAGAGTGGCAAAGACATTGAGCCACCTTCCTCTGTATAGTAATTGGCATGATACGGTATTGTACTTGTATAGGACTATAGCAATTCCTAATAAATACAGAAGGCTAGGCTTTACTATTTTATGCTCATGGACATTGTATATTTGTATTTTAAGACCAAGTAGACCAAGTCAAAACGGTATCTCTTAAGTGTACAATAAACCCACAGCGGGGAGAAGTTCTGGAAGGTTCCACCAGGTACCAAGGGCAGCTTCTTTTCCTGTCTCTTGTGCCTGGGTGGCTCATCACGCTACAAAATAAGATTGCGTTCTGACGACTAAAACACAGATGGCATACATTTGTCAAGAAGGCCTTATCCATTTGGACTGTGTGACGGATTGAAATTTATTGTTTACATTGGGGAATGTATCTCAGATTTTAAAATAGAAGAGTAATAAACAGACTTCAAAACAAATGCTAAGATTTCTACTTGTTCTAGGCCAGGAAATGAGTGGAATCATCTGACCTCCACGGTGCTGGTTGTTCAGAGTGGCTGATTAAGCACAACACTTGGAAGCATTTCTATCACAGCTCCCGCCTGCTGCGGACGGGCAGGGCACCGGTAACCAGCGTCTATTAAAGATGAATCTGTTTGTATGTATCCTTATCAAATATATTCTATGATGAAATTAAACCTGAAAAGGATTTCTTATCGACCTATAACCATGAAACTATATAAATTAAAAGATTTAAAATTAGATACGATTCACACTATATTCTGTTCCACATACATATTTTTTTTTTCTCACCTGGGTCATTGGCAAATGACACTGTAGTTTGCGTATGGTGTGGAAGCCAGAGATCAGATCAGATGCCCTTGGGGAATTCGGCTTGCGGTCGCCTGGCTGGCTCAGTCGGAGGAGCACGTGACCCGTGATCTCGGGGCTATGCGTTCGAGCCCCGCGTTGGGGGTAGAGACTGCTAAAATAAATAAATAAATAAAAACTTTTTTTTTTTTAAATTCAGCTGACTTACCATACCTAGTTGTTATTTTACTTGGTAATGTAATACCGGCAAAAATGATGATCTCCACGTTCAGAATTAGGGGAATACCCAGCTCAGGGAAGGGGAAAGGGACCCATTATTGAATTGTGAGCTAGAGAGCTACTTTTATTTCTGTACACGTCCGTTGTTCTCCAGGCTCAGTCATGGAAAAAGGATATTTATATACACTATTCCCTATTACTGTCATCCTCACATTTGTCTGCATTTTAAATGGAATTCTTTAAACAGCCCAGTATGAGCCTCGTAGGCATTCATCACTCGCCGGTTCACTCATCAGTAGGGCCGGCAGTGGTCAAGTACCCCCACTGTTCCCTGTGGGGCGACGAGGCCCTGACCCTCCAAGACCCCGCTGGGACAAGAGGCCCCGGACGCAGAGACGGATGCCGGGCCTCTTCCTCCCAGTGGCCGCGGCCACATCAGCTCAGCATGGCTGCGGAGGGTGACGGCTGTCGCCCTGATCTCGGTGAGGTGCGGACGGCGCGGACCAGGCTGCGGCGGCGGAAGGGGAGAAGCGAAGGGATGGTCCGAGGGAGGTTTAGCGGGGAACGTCGGCAGGTGAAGGGTCGCATGTGGGCAGGGGGTGAACCCGGCTCCCCGACTCTTCTGTGGTCGGATGGCCGCGCCCCTGGCGAAGACACACAGGGCACTGCAAGTTGGAAAGAGGAGAATGAGCCGGTCCTGGGACGGATGCGATGAGGCGAGGGGCCTCTGTGACATCCGAGTACAAAGTGCGGAAGTAGGTGTTCGGCCGGCAGGCTCCGAGCAGAAATCCAGCGACAGGTGCCACCGCGGGGCTCTCCACGGAAGGCCTCCGTGGCCGAGACTGCAGGGAGCTGGTCCGGCCGGGCGAGGAGAGGGCCTCTGACCCAGCCAGGGGTGCTGGGGATTCCATGGCCCACAAAGGAGCGCCTTGAGGAAGGCCAGGAGAGCGATGGTCCACCCAAGGGCCCACCCAGGCATCTTCCCGACCCCCCAACTTTGTTGAGCCACTACTCCCGCTGCCCAAAGTTGCATGTTCTACCCGTTAATCATTTTTTCTGCGATCTGGGAACAGACTCCCATCCTGGGAGCTTCAAGGCAGAGAAGCGCGTTGAAGGGGCAACGTCTGAGTCCCTCTGGCCTCCTCGGACGGGGTCCGTCTAATCGCACAACTGGGGAGGCAGCTGTTTGGTGAAAACGAGCACGAAACGTGCACTTATTACAAGGTAGAAACGGATTCCCGGTTCTTCCTACTGACACGGTGGTTTGCTCCCTTTGAACTTTATGGAAAATGTCAAACGTCCACAAAAGTAGTGAGAGCCTCCCACGGGGCTTCGAAAGTTACCGACATTCGGAGAATCTTGTTTCCTCTGCGTCCCCTGCTTTTGGGGGCGGGGAGGACAGGAGTGTTTTCAGAGCAGGTCCAGGCCAGCAAATCATTCCCCTGTGAATAACTTGAGCCTGCCGCTTTGAGGAGAGCAGCTTATTTTCTGTAACCGCCGCAACACCATCACGGCTGACGACCTGAACAGTGATGGCTTGGGGTCCGGTACCCAGCCCGCGTTCAAATGTCTCAAGTTGTCAACCCAGCCACGTCTCCCTGCCAGGCACCGCCCGGGGCCACCATACAACCATACTAAGTACAGGACACACAGCCCGCCTCCAAGCCTGGGGGCGGGGCTCAAGCCCACACGGGCAGCTTAGCTCAGGACGCTTCTCCAGAACCCACTTCTGCCCCCCCACCCCCCAGCTCGCAGCCCGTCTGCACCCTGCCCCTCCCACGCCCTGCCCCTGGTCCCCTGGGGAAACTCCCCTTCTGGGTCACCCAGCCTGGATCTTTCCCACCTCGGCTGGCAGGTGAGACCCAGACCGGCGGGACACGGAGCAAGCCGCCCCCTCAGAAATCTCGGCTCCCCTTGGAGGGAGGAGCCGGGTTCACGGGCAGCAGAGTTCCAGCCCTTCCACTCTCTCCCGGGCATCTCAAGAAGAAGAGGACACAGGCTCCGGCCACCGTGGGGCCGGGAACCCAGGGTTGGCATACACACTTTCCTGCTCTCTTTGGTCACATGAGCACCCCACACTCAGGAAACCTGAGGGGTGAGTTTGAGGGCTGGAGAACACAGAATTTGCCAGAGCTCATAAGGTGGATGAGTTAGCGACAAATTTGGTTATTTGGGCTGAGAGCAAAGTAGGTGCTGGAGCAGCCATGAAATGAAGACTGAAAAAAGCAATCCTCAAGGCTAGATTTAAACCTAAAGCCCACCTCCCCTCCCCAGGCCACCACTGGCTGCGGGTGCGCCACCTGGTGAAAGAAAAGAAAACAGCCGGCTTCTCTGCTCCCGCCTGCCCGCCCAACTGGGTTCTGACCTCGTTCCACTGCGAGTGTGGAGGAGAAAGGAAAACGCTTCTATGACGAGGAGGATTTCTACTCCTGGATGGAGCAGGTGATTCAACCGGCCCTCCTCAAGGAGCTTTCAGAGGTCCTCGGAGAGCTCCAACATTGCAGGTGGTCTCACCCGGGTCCCCCTCACCTGGGTAAAGGTGTTCCGAGTGGTAGCTTCTTCCCCTCCGCCCCTCCAGGAGTTCCTGTGGACAGGATCCAAGATGACTCCACCCGGGTTCTCTGTGCCTCCCGTGCCCTGACACCAGGGGGGGGGGGGGGGGGGGGTGTTGCGGTTACTTCCTCCCACACACAGCCTTGTCTGGGCTTCTGGATGAGAGTCACCTCCTGCCTTTAGATTTTCAGCCATCAGTCTACCAATGGCTGGGGACACACGCCAAGGGCTCCAGGGGCTTGGTGTGAGAGAGGAGCAACACCACCCCTCCCTCTTGGGAGAAAGGAGTCTGGGATCAACAGCTCAACTTGGCCGGTAAGAAATCCCCCTTACAAATACTTTTTCAAAATTCCAATTCCCAACCCTTTTATACCCAGAACATGGATGAAGGAGTGAGGACGTCTCTTGGGAACCTCCTCGGTGAATTCTGCCCGTGGTCTAGCAGCACCTTTGGACGGTGGTATCCACTGGATCTCGGCTCCTCTACTGAAATGTCACTTCAACATCTCGCTACACGACACCTGGCTACACGGCTGCCGTAAATATCCTCGCAGCTTCTTTGTGTATATGAGCAAGTTTGGCACCGCCCCTGGGAGTGGGACACTGGTTTTCTAGGGCACAGCTTCACCAGGTCCTGCCCAGTCTTTACGCTCGGCTGTGGCCCCTGCAGAGTTCTTGCTTCCGGGCCGACATTCACCTGCAGCGCTGAGAGGTGGGATCATTCTTGCCCCTCTCTGAAGATGAAGAGACAGAGAATGAGGAAGCTAGAGGTGCTTGCCCAAGGCCGCCCAGCTAGCCGGTGGCAGAGCGAAGGGTGACACTCCCGGGTCTCCCGAGCTGTGCTCCACGCCAGCGTTCTCAGACCGATGCTCTGCAGAGCGCCATTCAAGAAGTTGCTCCCACAGGGTTTCCGAATGACTTTAGCAAGTGCCACATACTGTGCATGGTATGCAGTAAATAGGGACTCGAGCACAGGTTGCCTGTTTACTGCATTGAAAACTCTATAATAAAGAAGTCTGTGTACATTGGCATCTCCTACACTTGAGCATTGGGCACTTTTGCTCCCATGATGCTGCTTATTGGCCATGGACCAACGTTCCATGGCATACCATCTTGGGAAACACTGTGGGAGAAGGTTAGTCATACAGAAGCTTAATATAACAAAGAAGTGAAACAGAACCCAGATGCCAAACGATTCTCCATTCCTTCCCGCCCCCCCCCCCCAACTTAGAAGTAGCACTGTGTCCCGACTTCAATCATGGCAGGTCTGTGGCATCACAGAAGGGATTTTCAGAAACTCAGACACTGCAGGAAAACGCTTTTTCCTTGTTCAGGCATATTCGTTCCTGCATCTTCTTCCCACAATGAGACAACTCCCAGGCTCAGGCGTCAGCCAGGAGCAGTGGATGGAGAAGACCCAGCATGCTCAGGACAGCCAGATGGGGACATCTAAAGTCCAGGAGGGCAGCCAAGCAGCCAGGACACTCTTACCTCCCTGGAAGTACTCTGGCTGAACCCCACAGCAGGGGTCCCTCGTGCAACGGTGGTACTGCAGGGGAACTCAGGGGTCATCTTGTGGGAGTAATTCCCAAAGTGTGTTCCCTGAAACATTGATACCACAAAGTGTTAACAGACCCTGGGTTGGGGCTTTTAATGTGGATCTTCTCAAAATTTTTAATACATTAATTGCATTGTGAGTCCAGAGGGGCCACTGTGGCCATTCATCTATCCATCCAGCCACCCACCCAGCCATCCATCCATCCACCCATCCACCTACCCACCCACCCACCCACCCATCCACCCACCCACCCATCCACCCACCCATCCACCCACCCATCCACCCACCCATCCACCCATCCACCCACCCATCCATCCACCCATCCATCCACCCACCTACCCATCCACCCACCCATCTACCCATCCATCCACCCATCCATCCATCCATCCATCCACCCACCCATCCATCCACCCACCTACCCATCCACCCACCCATCCATCCACCCATCCACCCACCCATCCATCCACCCACCCATCTACCCATCCACCCACCCATATACCCATCCATCCATCCATCCATCCTCCCTTCCATCCATCCATCCATCCATTCAGTCATCCATCCACCCATCCATCCATCCTCCCATCCATCCACCCATCCATCCATCCATCCATCCACCCACCCATCCATCCACCCACCTACCCATCCACCCACCCATCCATCCACCCATCCACCCACCCATCCATCCACCCACCCATCTACCCATCCACCCACCCATATACCCATCCATCCATCCATCCCTCCTCCCTTCCATCCATCCATCCATCCATCCACCCATCCATCCACCCATATACCCACCCATCCACCCACCCATCCATCCATCCATCCACCCATCCACCCATCCAGCAAGCGCCATCTCCTACAATAAGCCAGGCACCATTCTAGGACTAGGGATACCACACGATACCACGGTTCTTGCTCTCACGAAGCAAGACAGCTGGAGGTAGGCAGAGAGGGGCCAGTGGTGATGGAGGCTACTTGAGCCTCAGCACTCAGTAAAGTGGTCTTTGAACAGAGATTCAAGTGACAGTGTGAGGACCCAAGCCTTGTGGCCACCTAGGGGAGGCTGTCTGCAAGGCAGAGTTCCTGGGAGCACACCTGGGGAAGAAACACTGTTTTGTTCAGCCCCTTCTTCTATAGACATAGAAACCAAAGCCTTCATTAAACAGGGATTTACCCAAGATCACTGTGACCTTGGCAGGGACAGCCCTTAGCTGCCCTAGTTTGTTTCTTTTTATAAAATGAAGTTTAAGGGCATCTGGGTGGCTCAGTGATTTGAGCATCCAACTCTTGATTTCAGCTCAGGTCGTGATCTCATCGCTCGTGGGACCAAGTCTCACGTTGGGCTCTATGCTGACAGCGAGGAGCCTGCTTGGGAGTCTCTCTCTCGCTCTTTTTCTGTTCCTCCCCCATCCACGTGCATGCTGGCTGGCTCTCCCTCTCTCTCAAAATAAATAAAGCTTTAAAAAAAATGAAGTTTACTGTATTTTTAAATGATAAGATATTCTCACTATAGCAAATTCAGGATGCCCTGCTATATCCCTTCTACCTAGAAGTAGCAGTATTATTTCTTAACACATTCCCTTCCTGTGTTTTCTTCTACACGTACATTTTTGGATGTGGTTCCGTAGTTAACATAGGGCACATACAATGCTTTATGCTGCTTTTTTCTTGCATCTTTAAAAGCATTTCCAGTGTCCTTATAGGCTCGTTATAAATAATTCCCATTGGTTGTGTAACAGGCTGCTATGATCGTCTGGTCCTCCCACACTGGCGGTGGTGATGATGAAGACCAGAAAAAACAAGGCCACGTTTACTGGGTGCTCTCTGCAGGCCCCCTCCTCCTGTCGGCCTTTACACAGGCCCAAATCTTTCCCACGGAAAAGGCATCCCTCTCGGCCTGTCCCCCACTGCTGGTGCCGGTGCTGCAGACTCTCTCCCAGGGCCCCTTCTCCCCGGGCCACCTGATAAAGCTCAGATCCACATCTCTGCCTCCGCTTCCTTGGCTTCAAGGGAGCTATCCATCCATCTGTCCATCGGCTCACCCTCGATCTCATGCCCCAAAACAAACTCATCCACCTGTTTCCCCAAGCCCGGCCTCCAGCCTCCCAATTGCCCAAGCCAGCCACGTGGGCATCCCTCCCGACTCCTCTCCCCGACTCGCTGCTCAGATCTGCAGCACCAGCTCCAAAGCATCACTTAGAGACCCCAGGCCGGTCACCGCTGGGCACGCCTCACACGTGGTGACCCCTGCCATGTCCCCAACAGCCCTGTCATGGGGATCCTCCTTCCACAAGGAGGAAACTAAAACACAGAGAGGTTAGTTAGCTTCCTAAAGGCAACACGGCAAGTAAGTTGGGATTTGAACCCATGCAGTCCGGTTTCAGAGTTCACACCCCACCACCGCACCATGCTGCTCCTCTCTCCCAGACTGGAGGAGCCATCATCTGTGTCCCCATCTCCTCCCCACCTGCACTGCTGGGCCCGGGCATCACCGCTGACCCGCCTGTAGCCACACCCGCCTTGCTCCACGAGGCAGTGAGGTGAGTTTTCTAAACGCGTCTCTCTCCTGCTTAAAATCCTTCACTGGCTTTTAAGAAAAAGCTCCTCATTGGGGCACCTGGGTGGCTCAGTTAAGTGTCCAACTTCGGCTCGGGTCATGATCTCGCGGTCCGTGAGTTCGAGCCCCGCGTCGGGCTCTGTGCTGACAGCTCGGAGCCTGGAGCCTGTTTCAGATTCTGTGTCTCCCTCTCTCTCTGACCCTCCCCCGTTCATGCTCTCTCTGTGTCTCAAAAATAAATAAACGTTGGGGCGCCTGGGTGGCGCAGTCGGTTAAGCGTCCGACTTCAGCCAGGTCACGATCTCGCGGTCCGTGAGTTCGAGCCCCGCATCAGGCTCTGGGCTGATGGCTCAGAGCCTGGAGCCTGTTTCCGATTCTGTGTTTCCCTCTCTCTCTGCCCCTCCCCCGTTCATGCTCTGTCTCTCTCTGTCCCCAAAATAAATAAATGTTGAAAAAAAAATTTTTTTTAAATAAATAAACGTTAAAAAAAAAAAGAAAGAAAAAGCTCCTCATATTGTGCACAGGGTCTGTTCCCCTGTTTCTGGATTCCTCTGCAACACTGTCTCTCTCTGCTTCCACAGCTGAGTTTCTCTCTGTCCCCCACACCGCAGCACCACCTAGTCCTGACACACCCTCTCTGCCCCCAAGCTCTTCCTCCCATTTTCCTGCCCAACCACCATAACTGTTGTAACTCAGCACACGAGTCACTTCTTCCAGGAAGCCTTCCTGGAATGCCTAGTCTGGGTTCTGATCCCTCCCATGTGTCCTTCCCTTAACACATTGGGTTCTAAGCGGACTTTACTGCCCGTCGCCTTTATGCTGTAAGCTCCCCGAGGCAAAAGCGCTCAGCATTGTGTGCCCTCCTCTTAGCATCTTTCTTAGCGCAGGGCTGGTACAGACAGGGTATCAGTCAGTGTTAGGTGACTGAGCAAATGAATGGAGCCATGGGCAGCGGGGGGGGGGGGGGGGGGGGGCGCTTGTATTAGTTTCCTAAACCTTTGCCCTTAACCTTTGCCTGAGTATCTTTTCCTGCTTCCCGTGGTTCACGATTGCAAATGACACTGTGGAGAACAGTGAGCTTTTCTTCTAGTTAGACTTGCTTCTTCGGGGCAAAAATCCCAGAAATGCAATTATTGAATCCGAGGGCAGAAACATCTTGATGACCCCTGGTACGTTTCGCAAAAGTGAATTCCAAAATTATGGTTAGCAATTTGAGAGGCTTTTTCTTTTTTAGCAAACGAAGCCTCTTTCCGTTTCTAAATGTCTTCCTGGCAAAAGCCCTACAAAGCTATTTTTACCTAAAGGCTGTAAACCTCGTCGTGTGCGCAGAAACCGTCTGCCCGCCAGGCAGCCCATCAAGCCCCCTCGCACTAGCCTAGTTCTTGGTCATTTGGGACAAGCAAGTTTAAATTAAGTTCCAAATCAAGCAGTGTTTTTTTTTTAAATACTATAATGTTTTATTTATTTTTGAGAGAGAGGCAGAGCACAAGCAGGGGAGGGCAGAGAGAGAGAGAGAGGGAGACATAGAATCCGAAGCAGGATCCAGGCTCTGAGCTGTCAGCACAGAGCCCGACGTGGGACTCGAGCCCACGAGCTGTGAGATCATGACCTGAGCCAAAGTTGGATGCTTAACTGACGAGCCACCCAGATGCCCCAAGCAGTGTTTTTTTTTAAAGAAGGAAAACACGTGCTCACGTGCACACACATACACACACACACTCATACCCATCTCTGTTTGGGGACTAAATGATGAACATCTTTACAACTCTAAGAGGCCAGATGGTTATCAAAGAAGGTGAATGCCATAAAAGGATCAGAACCAAAAGCAGCCTGGGGATTGTTGGAGGGGAGGGCAGGTCACCTGGCTTTCACACTTCGGGCAGCCACAGCTTTCTTCGGATGAAATCGTCCAAGAAAATCAGCCTCATAACATGAAGAACGCAGCTGCTTTGGCTGAAGCAGTTAGAGGCTGGGGGTGACCATCCCGTGTTCGTAACCCCCCACCTGATCCACCTCCCTACACCCCCCTACACGTCACACACCTCTCCTCCCCACCCCGCCTCCACCACCTCCAGCTGCTAAACGGGGCTCCAAAGTCCACCTGCTAGAGCCCAACTCTGAAGGATGCGGGGCACCCAGGCCCCGCAAGGGCCACACAGTGAGTGGGGGCCCACCTGCCCCACGGCGAGCCCCGTCTGGGGACGACTCTCCGCCGGCGGTCTCACCTCTGCCGGGAGCCAGCTCAGCACAGTCACGGTGCAGAACATCACCCTGAGGAGGTCCCAGAAACGGCTGGTTTCCCCTAGCCCCCGAGAGGTTTCAGCGTTCAGTCCCGCTTAGGTTCTCCCATTGCCAGCATTTCTACGGATTTGTTGCTGGAGAAAATCATCCATTTCATGTAGATCCTCAAATTTACTGAAATACAACTGCCAGCATCATCTCTTGTAAATATTTTTTTTTTTTATGGAAGTGGAGTTGGCACTCAATGTTATATTAGTGGCAGGTGTATAACATAGTGACCCAACAGTTACATACGCTGCGAACTGATGCAATTAGCATATCCTTGTTCACCCCTTCAGTTATACATCCCGTCTCACTCCTAGTGTTCTGTACCTTCTTTCTGTTTTCTTGTCTATTACTTCCTAGTCTTTGCGGATTTCCCATCTCATTTGCTTTTGAAGAAGTGGATTTTAATTTCATTTCTCAAGTATTTTTGTTTCCTAATTCGTTATCTTCAGCTTTCGTCTTGATTAATTCCCTCCTCATACTTTCTTTTTTATTTATTTATTTTGTTGTGTTTTGAGCTGAGTGCTTCATGTGTGTATACACTTTGTTGTATGATAGAAACGTGTAAGGTATGCTACTTCTGTATCCCGTAGGTGTTGCTGTGATGTTTTCTCTTTTTCATTAATTTCTTATTAATTTGTAGGGTGTTTGATTAACATTTTTTTAATGTTTATTTTTGAGGGTATGTGTGTGTGTGTGTGTGTGTGTGAGCAGGGGAGGGGCAGAGAGAGAAGGGGACACAGAATCTGAAGCAGGCTCCAGACTCTAAGCTGTCAGCCCAGAGCCTGACGCGGGGCTCGAACTCACGAACCGCCAGATCATGACCTGAGCCGAAGTCGGATGCTTAACCGACTGAGCCACCCAGGTGCCCCATTAATTTGTAGTTTTCTTTAAAAAAATTTTTTTTACCGTTTATTTTTGAGAGAGAGAGAGAGAAAACCACACGTGTGTGCAAGCGGGGGAGGGACGGAGAGAAAGGGGTGTCTGTGTTGAGAGCAGAGAGCCCAATGCGGGGTTCGAACTCACAGACCTGAGCCAAAGTCAGACATTTAACCAACTGCGCCACCCAGGGGTCTCTTAATTCGTACTTTTCGTACTGATTTATTCTTTCAACTAAAAGTTATCTGAAAGAGTATTTTTACATTTCCAAGCTAAATTTTTATTGTATTTATTGTATTTCGTGGTTATTTAGACTTTTGTTACACTGTGGTGAAATTTCTGAACTTCACGGATAACAAGAAACCCCTTTTGGCTTCTGGGAGAAAGAAAAAGATTGCCTACTTGCAGAATGCACCCACACGCCACCCTAAAATGTCCAGTCCTGATCTCTGGAACCCATGAGGATATAGGCTCCATGCCAAAGGGGAGTTAAGGTTGCCAGTAGAATTAAGGTCTAACCAGCTGGCTTTAAAATAGGGAAGCTACCATGGATTATCCAGGTGTGCCCAATATAATCTCAAGGGTCCCTAACTAGAGCAGAGCGAGGGAAAAGAGGGGGTGAGGGAGATGCGAGTGCCCAGCGAGAAAGCCTTGACCCACACTTGACCCGTACTTGCCGTTGGCTTTGCAGATGGCCCTTCCTGAGGGACCACGGGCCAAGGAACGCAGGAAGCCTCTAGAAGCTGGGAAGGGCAAGGAAGAGATTCTCCCCCGGAGCACAGCCCCGCCGACCCCTAGATTCCAGCCTGGTGAGACCCGTGTCAGACTCCTGACCTCCAGAACTGTAAGGGAACACGTGCGTGTTGTTTGAAGCCGGCAAGCCCTACGCGTCTGTATGGCAGCGGTAGGAAGCGTCCACGCCGTGTGAAGAGACACTCAGACTGGCTAGTTAGTTGGCTTCTCATCTGCGATTTGAAACCGGAAGTTTGCAGATCTCTAAGAAAAGAGAACTGCAGCCCTAAAATCCTCTCTGGCTAAGGATCTCATCCGTGTGGGAGAGAAAAACAGGCCTTTCTACCAGATCGTGTCTATCTGTGTGTCTTTCTACACTAATCCTCCCCAACACCTGCTGAGCTCTCTTTCTCCAAACAGCTTTATCGAGATATAATTCACACCGCGTGCCGTTCACCCTCTTCTGGAAGGCTAGTCAGGGGTTTTTAGTATCTTCGCAGGGCCGAGCAGCTATCATCACCGCTATGGAATGCTGGAATATCTTCGTCGCCCCAAAAGTAAACCCCATTCTCCCTGGCAGTCTATTCATTTTCTGGGGCTGCCGTAGCAAACCGTCACAGACTGGGTGACGTAAACAACGGACATTTATTTCCTCACAGTTCTGGGGGCCAGAAGTCCAAGGGGCGCCTGGGTGGCTCAGTCGGTTGTGTCTGACTTCAGCCTGGGTCACGATCTCATGTTCGTGGATTCAAGCCCCACGTGGGGCTCTGTGCTGACAGCTCCGAGCCTGGGGCCTGTTTCAGACCCTGTGTCTCCCTCTCTCCCTGTGCCCCTCCCCGACTCACGCTCTGTCTCTGTCTCTCAAAAATAAATAAATATCTTAAAAAAAAAAAAAAAAAAGTCCAAGACCCAGGTGCCAACACGGTGGTTGGTTTCTACTGAGTCCCCTCCCCGTGGTTTGCGGATGGTCACTTTCTTGAGGTGTCTTCACATGGCTTTTCCGCTGTTCCTGGCGTCTCTCTACGGGTCCTCATCTTTCCTTGTAAGGACATCGGTCAGGGGCACCTGGGTGGCTTGGTCGTTGAGTGCCCGACTCTTTCTTTTTTTTTTTTTTTTAATTTTTTTTTAACGTTTATTTATTTTTGAGACAGAGAGAGACAAAGCATGAACGGGGGAGGGTCCAGGAGAGGGAGACACAGAATCTGAAACAGGCTCCAGGCTCTGAGCTGTCAGCACAGAGCCCAACGCGGGGCTCGAACTCAGACCGCGAGATCATGACCTGAGCAGAAGTCGGCCGCTTAACCGACTGAGCCACCCAGGCGCCCCGAGTGCCCGACTCTTGATATTGGCTCAGGTCATGATGTCTCAGTAGGTTATAAGATCCAGCCCTGCGTTGGGATCTGCACTGAGCACGAAGCCTGCTTGGGATTCTCTCTCCCTCTTTCTCTCTGCCCCTCCCCCACTCATTCTTGCTCACTCTGTCTCTCAAAAGAAATAAATAAACATTAAAAAACAATATGGACTTCAATCAGATTGGATTAGGGCCCACACTAACAGCCTCCTTTTAACTTAATCACCTCTTTTTTTTTTTAGACATGTGTTTATTTCTGAGAGAGAAAGAGAGAGAGCGGTGGAGAGCTAGAGATGGGAACAGAGGATCCGAAGCAACCTCTGTGTAACAGCAGAGAGCCCAATGTGCGCCCGGAACTCACAAATGAGATCATGGCCTGAGCGGAAGTTGAACACTTGCCTGACTGAGCCACCCGGACTTAATTACCTCCTTAAAGGGCCTATCTCCAAATAGGAAGCTAGGGCTTCCACATATGAATTTGGGGGGAACACCGTCTAGTCCATAACGTTCCCTATATGCACCCTGCCCCCCTCATCCCTGGATACCACTAATCACCCCCTGCCTCTGCAGATTTACCTGCTCTAGATATTTCCTCCTGGTTTCTTTCACTTAGGATAATGTTTTCAAGGCTCCTCAATGTAGCATGAATTGGTACTTCATTGCTTCTTATTGCCAAATTATACTTTATGGTAGGGATAGACCATATCTCGTTTATCCACTCCTCAGTCGGTGGACATTTGGATTGTTTCCGCTCTTTGGCTGTTAGGAATAATGCTGCCATGAACATTTGCGTACAAGTTTGTGTGGACATATGTTTTCATTACTCTTGGGCATCCAACTAGGAGTGGAGACCGGGTTATGTTGTGACTGTATGTTGAAGAGTTTGAAGACCTGCCAATCTGTTTTCCAAAGTGGTTGCACCACTTATAATCCCACTAGTATGTATGAGGGTTCCGATTTCTCCACATCACCAACTTTACTTGTCTTCCTTTATTATTATTATGTTTTAATTGATAGCCGTTCTAGCGGGAGGGAAGTGGTATCTCATTGCAGTTTTGATGTGCATTTCCCTGATGGCTGGTGACGTGAGCACCTTTTCATGTGTTTGTTGGCCATTTGTAGATCTTCCTTGGAGAAACAGCTCTTCAGATCCTTTGCCCACTTTTTACTTGGCTTGTTCGTATTCATATCACTAAGTTGAAAGAGTTCATTCTATATCCTAGATACAAGGCCTTCTTCAGAGATACGATTTACAAACATTTTCTCCCATTCTGTGGGTTGTCTTTTCATTTTGATGGTATTATCTGCAGCAGAAATTTTTAATATTGTTGAAATCTATTGTATCTGGTTTTTTTCTTTGGTTGCTTGTACTTTTTTTGGTGTCATGTCTACGAAAACTTTGCCTAACCCAAGGTTATAAAGATTTACACGTATATTTTCTTCTAAGAGTTTTAGAGTTCTGGCTTTTCCATTCAGGACTACGAACCATTTTGAGGTAACTGTTGCATATGACGTGAAGGCTCCAACTTCATTCGTTTGCCTGTGGATTTCTAGTTGTTCCAGCAGCATTTATTGAAGATTCTTCTTTCCTCCACTGAATCATCCCGGCACCCTTGTTAAAACTTACCTGCATAGGGGCACCTGGGTGACTCATTCGGTTAAGCGTCCAACTGTGGCTCAGGTCATGACCACAGTGCATGGGTTCGAGCCCCACATCAGGCTCTGTGCTGACAGCTCAGAGCCTGGAGCCTGCTTCGGATTCTGTGTCTCCCTCTCTCTCTGCCCCTCCCCTGCCCATACTCTGTCTGTCTCTCTCTCTCGAAAATAAATATTAAAGAAAAATCAACATAGGGCACCTGGGTGGCTCAGTCAGTTGAGCATATGACTCATGATTTTAGCTCAGGTCATGATTGTAGGGTTGTGGGACCCTCCACACTGAGCGCCTGCTTAGGATTCTCTCTTCTTCTGCCCCTCCCCTGCCTGCACACGTGCACACTCTCTCTCTCTGACTAAAATTAAAAAATTCAATTGCACATAAATGTAAGAGTTTATTTCTGGATTCTCAATTCTATTCCACCAGTTCCACACCTAAATAGTGTAGCTTTGCTGTAAATTTTGAAATCAGGTAATATGAGTCTTCCAACTTTGTTCTTCTTCATGATTGTTTTGGCTCTTCTAGGTCTTTTGCATTTCCAAATAAATTTTAGGATCAGCTTGCTAATTTCTGAAAAAAAGGAGGATTTTGACAGGGATTGCACTGAATCTGTAGATCAATTTGGGGACTATTGCCATCTTCTCAATATTAAGTCCTCCAATCCATGAACATGGGCTATGTCTTCCAATCCATGAACATGGGATATCTTTCCATTTACTTAGTTTTTCTTTAATTTCTTTCAGTGACATTTTATAGTTTCCAGTGTATGTCTTACACTTCTTCAAATTTATTCCTAAGTATTTTAATTTTTTGATGTTATTATAAGTAGAATTGTTTTCTTAATTTCATTTTCAAGTTGTTCATAGCAAGTGTATAGAAATATAATTAATTTTTTGGATATTGATCTTGCATCCTGCCCCCTTACTGGACTCAGTTTTTGGTTTTAATAATTTTTTAGTGGATTCCTTAAGATTTGTTGTACACAAGATCATGCCATCTGCAAATAGAAATAGTTTTACTTCTTCCTTTACAATGGAATGTCTTTTCTTCCCCTTGCTAATTATCTCCAGGACAATATTGAAAACCAGTGTTGTCCCTGATATTAGGAAAAAAGCATCCAGTGTTCTGGTGAGTTCTTTTGACTTAAAAACTCTGTTGTGTCCTCAATTATGGCTTCTCCTCCTTCCAGTCCTTTTGGAACTCTTACTGTTGAGAAGTCAGATCTCTTGAATCTATCATTTTTGTGGTTTTTTTCCAATGATAATTTCCATTTCTCCCTGTTGTACTCTGTTTTGCCAAGTAATTTTTTCGTTTGATCTCTAGGGCCTGAGTCAACAAACTATGGCCTGCAGGCCCAACCCAGCTTGCCACCCGTGTTTGTAAGTAAAGTTTTATTGGAACATAATTCATCCATTCATTCATGGATTGTCTATGGCTGCCCTCAAGCTACAATGGCCAAGTGGAGTAGTTATGACAAAGACCGAATGACCTTCGAAAAGCCAAAAATATTTATTATCTGGTCCTTTGCAGGAAAAGTGTGCCAACTCTAGTTCTAGATCAGTGTCTTTTCTGTATTTCACTACCCCTAATTAATTTGTTTTTTAATTTTTGAAATAATGTTTTTATTCCCAAGAATTACTTTTTGTTCGCATATTGCTCTAATGCAAGATCTTCGGGACTCTCCTTGAAACTTCTCTATCATTTCCTCCATTAGACATGCCACCTGCTAACAGCTCAGGCAGAGCTGTCACGATGGTAGTAGAACATCGTGTGAGGGGATCACAGCCTTCAAATTTCCCAAGTCCCTTAAAATGTATGCTCACAGGCCCAGGCCTCCCAGCCCTTTTGTGGGTAGGCCCCCTCAGCTCCACAAAGGCCTGGATGTCAGGGGCTCTAAGAGATCTGATGGCCAAGGCTGGGAAGCCCCAGAGAGGTTGGGCCTACCTAGGTGGGGCTGGGCGGTGTGTTCTTTCCCAAAGGCCTTGGGGCTCCCAGGAAAGGGATCAGCAGCTCTTTCCAGGGTTGCTGGCTAGCATGGCCTGAGGGATGCACTTGGCTCAATTTTCTGAACTTAATTAAGTGGGAACACTCAGGCAGCCTGGATTTGGCTCCGGGCTCCTCCTAAAAAGCAGGCCTGCTCCGGCCTGGGCCCTCAGATCGCTCCTCCAATTGTAAACAGTGGCATTAAGTTGTCCTCTGCTGGGAGGGTACCCAAGGTCCTCCCCTCTTGCCCCCCAACACACATATGTCTGGCCAAGCTCCCCCTCAATTGGTCGAGGTCTTTGAGACATCCCAGCGGGAAGCTAGAGTCATCCCCAGGATGCCCACCGCAGGCCCTTCCCCCAAGAGTGGCCCCTTCCTGAGCCTTCAAAAGCCGGTGAAACAATATCTTAAGGAGAGTCACTTTTTGAGCTGGGGAGCCTAAGAGGTGGAATCAAAAGAGAAGCTCCAGCTGTGAGCCTCAGGCCATCCTGGAGTGTGAGGAAGGCAAAATGGGCCAGAAGCAATTTCTCTTTCCTGCCAGGTGGAGCTTTGGTTTCCAAAATGCAAGGCCCACAGGCTTGTCCCCACCTCTCACGGGCCCTGCTTGAATGAGGGCCAAGAGTCAGTAGCGTCTCCCCACTTCTGTGCTGTAACAAAAGTGGGGTCAAAGTGGAAGAAGACCTGCTTGCTGCCCTCATGAGGTTCAAGGTCTGGTGGAGGAGCCAACATTGGATGGTGAAGGTGTGATGGGGCTGAGTCCAGTGCCCCAAAGCACCGTGAAGGATGGTGCCTGTGGTCCTGTGGGAGGGGGATGCTGAAGGTTCCGGGAGAGAGGTGACATGTGGGTGAGGTTGAAGACAGTTTGCCAGGTAGACAGAGGCAGTATGCTGGGCGGAGACACATAGGTGCTCAGTAAACCTTGGATGAATGAAGGCTTGAAAACAAATTGTGTTATATTTGAGGAAAACCCTGTTGGTAATAAATGAGTTGGTCAACAAGGTTAATGGTGTGAATATTGATTTTCAAAAAGATGAAGTGTCACAGATTGTCCCCAAGTTCTCTGAGACAGCTGTCATCTTCCCTTCAAAGAAACACGTCTTCATTTTGGGTTCTGGCATGAATTAGCAATTTACTGATGCTGTTCATATAAACCAGACATGGTCTCATTGGTGAATCATCCAAAGCAACTGTGTTTCTTTCAGTTATTTGTGGTGAGTGAGGTTTGTTTTGGCAACACCAAAAGAGAGAGAAGATGGTCCAGAGGGTTGGTTCCTCAACAGTGACCCAAGGCTGGAAGAGCTTCAAGAAACAGGGAGGGAGCAGGAGATAATGTAGGCGCTCCTGAAACTTGGGGTCTGCAAAAACGTGTGTTCATCTGGCAACTTGCCTCCATGACTTCTCTTGGCCCCAGTTTCCCCCTCTGGACAGGAGGTGACACAGAGACCTGTTGAGGATTTCCTGGCTCTACTACGTGTCTGTGGCTCTATGATTAGCCTGGGCTCATAGCAGAAAGCCTGTCTTTCCTGCCTCCCCCATGAATGGGAAAACCAGTCCAGGAGGGCCTCCAAGTTGACTCATGGGGTAATCAGCCTGGCTATGTGTCCTGCACCCACACACATCAGGCGTCATAAAATCATTGACTTTGGGAAGCGATCTTTTCAAATCCAAGTAAGGGTGACCTCCAGAGACAAATTATTTGGGGCAGGGGGTCATACATGTCAAAACTGTTGATTTTCTTCTTATCAGAAGAATGTAAGACATGAATTCATGTACCTTTAAGGAATAAAGGCTTTTTTAGTAAACGGGAAACATGCTAAGTAGACTGATTTCAAAAACTAGGGGGAGGGAAGGAGAGGCAAGAGTGAGGCTGCTAGGGGAGGAGGAAAGGATCTTTTCCGGAGCCTACGTCGAGCTGTTTTCAGCAGTGCCTACAAGGATGTAGGAGTCCCATCTGTGGGGTGAGAAAGGGAGGCTCCGAGAGGTCTACACTGCTGGTGGAACAGCAACACGTGAAGATCTCCTTCCCAAGCATCCTGGGCTGGGTAGGTAAGACCAACGCCTATTCATGGAGAAGCAGGGCTCAGCTTCTTCTCAGCCCTTCCAGCTGCTCACGAAGCCCTCTGAGGAACAAACACTGGATCCAAGAAACTATCTCACCAGGAGCCCAACCCAGCTGGTTTGGTGATTTCACTGAATGATGTTGAACCCCTTTTGCTTTCTCGGCATTCCACACCCCCTCTACTAAGAGAAGGATGTGCAGGTCCTTTCCGGCATCAATATTCTCTGGCCCTCCTTTCTTTATTGTTCCAGAATACCGGGAGTTAGCAGGAAAGGTTGGCAGGGGGTGTGTGCCCCTCACCTTTGGTGCCAATGTTCTACAGTAAATCCACTATCAACATGGCCCCGTGAACCTTTTCCAGTTACAGGATAGTAACAGCCTGTCAGACTCTAAAGCAGCAGGGAGGTCTGAATGGGCCATCTGCTTCAATAAACCGAGTGGAGGGCGCCTGGCAGGCTCAGTCAGTCAAGCGTCCAACTCTTGATTTCAATTCAGGTCATGATCATGTGGTTTGTGAGAACGAGCCTCGAGTCAGGCTTTGCACTGACAGTGTGGATCCTCTTGGGATTCCCTCTCTCCCTCTCTCTGCCCCTCCCCCCCCCAATAAATCAATAGCCTTAAAAAAATAAAATAAACCAAACTGGGAACAAACAGGCCAATATCCCAAGGGGCAGGGGTGGTGTTCTCTCACAGCAGATACACACTGACCAAGGATCATGCTGCCTCTACAGAGGCATCTCCAGGTGCCCTGGGGCTTGTCCATTTTAGTAATTTTTACTTGTCTAACAAGTCTCTTCTGTAGCAGAGAGCCAACCTTGAAGAATAGGACAAATAGGGTTAGAAGGAGTGGAAACCTTCTGGACCTGTTAATCGGCATGTAGGGGGCCAACAAGCCTTTTTGAGCCTTAAGACTCCAGCTCAAACAAATAGAAAGAAAGTGAAAATGTGGCAACCCGTCAGTAAGGAACTCCTGATGAGTGGATGGCGGGGGCGGGGCAGGGGTTGGGAGGGAAAGAAGCACCTAGAGACCCACCTGCAACCAGGGAGAAGCAGGTTCAAGCCCAGTAAAGTAGAATGAATGCGCGCTAGGATTTTGACTCAGAAAAACCTTGGCTTGGGGACTGGCTCCACCACTTCCGTATGATACCTTGGGCAAAACCACGCAATTCACAAGGACTCTCCGTCTGGACCGGGAGTAAAACAGCGACCCTTCACAGTCCTCCTACCAAATGCCAGACTCCTCCAAACACTTGATATGCTTTCGTTAAGGTAGATATGATTTTGACGTTACTGTGACAGACAGGAAAGGGAGCATTAGTGGCAATGCCGAGGAAGCACGACGAACTGTGTCCACTTGGGTACGGGGAATGGAACCCCGAAGGTTTCCAGCCAGCAATGAGGATCGGTAACCTTTCGGAAGGATGAGAATTTGACAACCGAGAAAACCTGGAGCACCTACTTCGTGCTGTATGGCCGATGTGATTTTTCACAGGCTGTGGTTTTTGGGGTGCCTGATGGGACTAGGGGAGGTCCCCCAGGGGCTGATATAATCCCAAAGCTACGACTCCCGGTGCCAGACCTGGCTAGTTACAAAAAGAGGGATCTGTGGTGGGTGACCTCGGCGCCCCTCGGATCCCTGTCCGAGCAGGTGGGGCGCACCGCAGGGGTAGTTGGAATCCTCGGGTCACCGGGCACGGTCGCCAGCGCCCTAAGCCACCCCTGTGGATGTCGGGGGCGCCCCGCGAGGGGAGGGGCTCTGCGCTCCAGGTGCCCGCCTAGCATCCCGCCCCGCCCATGGCTCCGCTCCACCCTCAAGGCTCCGCCCCTCGCTGTTCGCCCTCCGTTCTAACCCCGCCCCCCGCGCCTCGTCCTTCCCCTGAAGCCCGGTCCCCTACAGCCCAGTCCCCCGAAGCCCCGCCCCGCCCCTCGCTCTTCGTCCTTCCGAAGAAGCCCCGCCCCCTCTCAGCTCCGCCCCGCCCCTTGCAGTTCCGCCCCGCCTCTCCGAGCCCCTCGTTTAGCGCTCCCGGAGGCGCGGGCGGTGGGGCCCCGCGCCTTTTGTGTCGGGCTCGGGCCGCCGCGCGCGCGCTCTCCCCCTCGGCGGCCGGGGGCGGAGGGACGCACCGCGCGCGCACTCTCCTCGGCCGGCGGAGGGACGCCCCCTCAGTCTCGGCTCGCGGCGCAGCTCGGCCGCGCGCGCCGCCCCCCTCGCCTACCCCTCCGCGGACCCCGAGCCGCCCGCGCCCGCCGGGGCCGGCGCCCCGAGTCTCGGCGGGGCGCGCGCACGCCCCCTCCCCTCCTCGGCCCGCCCTGCCCCCGGCGGCGCGCGCACACGCCGGCCCGGGCACGCGCCCGCCAAGATGGCAGGGGCCGGGGCCCAGCTGTCAGGCGCCGCCGCCGCAGCCCGTCCCCGCAGCTAGCGGCCCGGACGCCCGCCCCGAGAAGATGCGCCCCCGCTGCCCCCCGCAGCCCAGCGAGACGCGGAGCCGCCGCGCCCGGGGCCGGCTCCCCCGCTAACGCCCCGCGCCCCGCGCCGCGCCCCCCGGCCCCGCGCGCCCGCCCTGGCAGCGACAATGAGGTGAGTCGGGCGGGGCGGCGCGGCGGGGAGAGGACCCGGCGGGCGGCGGCGGGGCAGCCTCGGGAGCGGCGTGGGGGCGTCGAGGACGGCGGGCGGGGCGGGGGCGACGGCGGGGGCGGCGTGCGGAGGGGGCGAGGGGCACCTGCGGGGCCAGGGGGGCGGGCGCTCGGCCTCCTCTCCCGGGCGGGCCCCCTGGGCGCCCCCTCCCCATCCCCGGCCGCGCTCCTGGGCAGGGCGGTCGTGTCCTTCACCCACCCCCCTCCCTTGGCCCCTGTCCCTGTCTTCTCCCGGAAAGTGCAGGACCCCAAACCACCCCTCCCTGATGTACCACCCAGCCAGGGCTGTGCTGGGTGTCAGGCCGAGAACTGGAACGCTGCCGGCGCCCACGAGCCCGGAATTCCTAATCCCGAGGTAACCCAGCCCCGACTTGTAGGGGTCATCACTTCCTTGCCGTTTTTTTCTGTGTAATTTTACCTTCAGAGCACAGATCGTATACCACCTCTGGTGTCTGTAGTTTCACCTTGCTTGTTTCGTGAACTTGACGTAAACGAAACAATACAGTACACGTTCTTTTGTGTCTGGCTTCCTTCGCTCAAGTTGTTGAGATTCACCCATTTTTTGCTGACCTGTGGATTTCTGTTGCGTGACTGTACCACAGTTTATCCATTGCACTGTTGGGAGACGTTTCGATTATTTCTACCTTTTGGCTATTACGAATACTCGTGTATGTTTCCCGGTGCACTCATTTCTGTTGGGTATATGCCTGGCAGTGGAATTTTTAGGTCAAGAAACACGCAGCTCTTCAAATTTAATAAATACCGAGTTTCCAAAGGGTTTGACCAATCTACAGTCGTACCAGCAAGTGTATGGGAGTTCTTGAGCTCCACATCCTTGCTTGCCAGCACTGGGTATTGTCGGTCTTAAACTTTAGCCATCCTGGTGGGTCTGAAGTGGTATCCTGTTGTGGTTTTAAATCGTAGTTTCCTGCGAGCTGATGAGGGTGAACATCTTTTCATGTTTATTTGGAATCCTTTTTTACGATGGGCCTGTTCAGATGTTTTGCCCAGTTTTCTTTGGGGCTTACATGTCTTTTCTCCCCTAATTTGTAATTCTTTTCCAAAGTCAAGAAGATAGTTTCTTACAACATCTTGCAGAAATCTTAGGATTTTGCGTTTCAGATTAAGATCTACAGGCCGCTTGGAATTTGTTTTTGTGTAACTTTGTGCGTGTGTGTGTGTGTGTGTGTGTGTGTGTGTGTGTGACTTGTGGAATTGATTTGCTTCTGGAAAAGGGACTAATTTCATTTTAATAGCACCGTTTATTCAGCACTGATTATCAGAAAAGGCATCCTTTCCCCATAGCTCTTCAGTGGCTTCTTTGTCACCTTCCAGTCTTCCATTTGGGGCCATTCTTCACCTGAAAAATACTCTTTAGTATCCTTTAATGTAGGTCTGGGGTGACAGATTCTTACAGTGTGTGTTTGCAAATGTTATTATTTACCTGCATTAAAAAAAAAAAAAGCCAGCTTGATTGAGATACAATTCACACACCATAAAATGTGCTCATTTAAAATATACAGTTCAGGGGCACCTGGGTGGCTTAGTCAGTTAAGCATCTGATTCTTGATTTTGTCTCAGGTCATGATCGCACAGTTTGTGAGATTGACCCCAAGTCACGCTCTGCATTCGTGCCTAGCCTGCTTAGGATTCTCGTTCATGCGCACGCTCTCTCTCTCTCTCTCTCAAAATAAATAAACTTTAAAAAAATAAAGTATACAGTTCAGGAGTTTTTGGTTTTTTCACAGAGTTCCGCAACTATTACCACAATCTAATTTTATTTATTTTTTAATGTTTGTTTATTTTTGAGAGTGCGGGAGAGGGGCGAGGGGGGGGGAGGGACAGAGAGAGAGAGAGGGACAGAAGAGCCAAAGTGGGCTCTGTACCAACAGTAGTTAGCCCGATGCGGGGCTCGAACCCACGAACCAAGAGATCTTGACCTGAGCCAAAGCCAGAGGCTCAATCAGCTGAGTCACCCGTGCACCCTGGCCACAATCCAATTTTAGAACATTTTCCTCCATCGCGAAGGGTCTTCTCAGTACTTACAGAATTCTTGGTTTGCCATTGTTTCCTTTTAGCATTTCAAATCTATTTCATTATTTCTGACTTGGATTGTTTCTGTTGTGAAGCCACATGTCAGTCTGTCATTCCTTTGAAAGTAGTCTTTTTCTCTGGATACTTTTAAAATGTTCTCTTTGTCTTTGGTTTCTCATTGCTGTCCCTGGTATGATTTTTTTTTTAATTATAATAGGGGTGCTTAGGGCTTCTTGAACCTGTGGCCCAGCATCTTTCTTTAGTTTTGGAAGCTATCAGCCATTAGTACTTCAAATATTGCTTCTGCCCCATTCTGTCTCACCTTTCTTTCTGGAACTGTAGTTAATACATGTTAGATCATTCACTGGATATTCTGCCTCTTAATCTTAATTCTGTATTTCCTTTCTGACGGTCTGTCCTTCATTCTGGATATCTCCTCACTTATCTTTTTTCTTCTGTAAATGATCTATTAAACCTATCAATTGAGGTTTTGTTTTTGTTTTTTTTTTTTTTTACACCCAATATGGGGCCAAACTCATGACCCTGAGATCAAGAGTCACATGCTCTACTGACCTAGCCAGGTGGGTACCCCTCAGTTGAGTTTTTCATTTCAGTTCTGTATTTTTTGATTGTTTAATTTGCATTTGCTTTGCTTTTTATAGTTTACCATTATCTGCCAAAATTATCGATCTTGTCTTTTGGATATGGTGTGCATAATTATCTTAAAGCTTGTCTGATTATGGCACTATATGTGAGTCATTTCCAATGTCTGTTTTCTCTTGGTTTTCATTCATTCTGTCTTATCTCCTTATGTGCCTAGTTTTTGTTGTTTTCTTTTTTTAATTTTGTGCTGGATATTGAATTTGCATAATTGTTTGTAGAAATAATTTGAGATCTAAGATGACATTTTCCTCTGCCAGAGATTAATTCACATTTGCTTTTGTCAGGCAAATGGGGCGCTTAGGATCTGGAGTCACTTCAGTGCCATATCAGGGATTGAGCTGTTTCTTTTTTATTTTTTTTATTGTTTATTATTTTTGAGAGAGAGAGAGAGACAGACACACAGACACTGGGAGCAAGCAGGGAAGGGGCGGAGAGAGAGGGAGACACAGAAACGGAAGCAGGCTCCAGGCTCTGAGCTGTCAGCACAGAGCCCGACGCGGGGCTTGAACCCATGAACCATGAGATCATGACCTGAGCTGAAGTCTGACGCTCAACGCACTGAGCCACCCACGCGCCCCCTAACATTCCCTTTAGAATTGGCAAACACCCCTAGAGAAAAGTAGCCCTAAATACTGAGCTCGCTTCCCTGAGTCTCTGATGTGTCTTCTTCCCTCAGGCCTCCAAGCAGATATTTAGTGTATTTTTTCTCTGTGTTTCTGGTTCTCTTTAGCTGGAGATTGTTCTTGGTCCCCGGTTACTGGCAGTAAAAGCCCCTCATGCATGCACGTTGGGGGTAGTTTGAGTCAGTATTCAGTTCTGCAGGAAATTTAAGCTATAGCAGGCTCCAGAAGCTGGAGAGAATAACAGCTATTTTCTTATAGCTGTCAACTATGTTAGATTGTCATGGTTTCTGAAATGCTCTTAGAATCAAGATAATCTTAAGAATATATTTTTATTTCCTTTGAATATATAATTAATTGAAAAAATTGTAGTTAAGTTCAGATCATTACTATGATGCAAAGGATTTTGGAAGCAGATGCTTTCTTCTCTTTTGTCCATGTTTCTTCCTTTCTCCTGTTTTGATTTCCTTGTTTATTTGGTAAAAATTACCCTTTATCTGCTCCTCTTGAATAGAACATTTAATCTTTTGATCAACAATAGCATACTAGCCTTCTCTGACCCTGTTCTTTTGGATCAACTGTAAAAAGGCACGGCTATAGGAATGGAAGTTTGTAAGTGGCTTTTCCAAAATGAGGCATTCGGTTATTCTTTTTCTTTAAGTTGTCTGGTTTTTACACAGATTTTTTTAAATGCTGTTGACAGTTGGGGCACCTAGGTGGCTCAGTCGGTTGAGCGTCTGACTTCAGCTCAGGTCAAGATCTCGCGGTCTGTGAGTTCGAGCCCTGCATCGGGCCCTGTGCGGACAGCTCAGAGCCCAGAGCCTGCTTTGGATTCCGCGTCTTCCTCTCTCTCTGCCCCTCCCCTGCTCATGCTCTGTCTCTCTCTCTGTCAAAAATAAACATTAAAAAAAATTTTTTTTAATGCTGCTGACAGTTTACCATGGTTCTCTGTCACCGGCTGTTTATAGTTAAGCACTGATTTACGTATGTTGACATGTACCTCAAGGATGTGGCTTTTGCAGAAGGCCTAAATGAGGTCTGTTCCTTACCTTCCTTGTCAACTCAGATAAATGATTGGGATAGTTATAAACAACCTGGTTCATCCATGAAAAACACTTTGCTTTTTGTTCAATCCTGAGTTTTTTTTCAGTGGGCATAACACATGATTTTTCTTGCTAGATAACCTCACGGGAGTGTAGAGATGTGATCTGTTCATAAAGGTCTGCAAGGTAGTCTTCAAACCATCCCTTTTAAGAAGTGTCTAGGAGCACCTGGGTGGCTTAGTCGGTTAAGCGTCTGACTCTTGATTTCAGCTCAGGTCGTGATCTCACTGCCTGCAGGGTTCAAGCCCCACTTCAGGCTCTGCGCTGACGGCATGGAGCCTGCTTGGGATTCTCTCTCTCCCTCTCTCTGCCCACCCCCTCAAAGTAAATAAAACACATTTAAAAAATCTTTTTAAAAAAGTGTCTAAGGCATAGGGCTGGATTCTCATGAATAAACTGAACATTTGAGGCACATATTTTTCACATATTTTAGGGGAAAAGTCCTGTTGAATCAAATTCCTTGGATAATTAAGGCTGTACCTGAGTGATGTTTTTAAGTTTTATTTTATAGGGTATTGCCTGAATTCTCCCCTTTTCCTAACAGACCTTATGTATTTTCATGTCTTAATTCAGAGTCAGCTTTTGAGGGCTTAATGTTGCCTGGTGTTGGATTATATGGGTAAGTGGGTGAAAAGAACCAGATCTTCCCTCCCAATAGTCCCTGTCCCTAAATGATTTCTAGACATTTACTAGATTCATTCTGTATCCTTTTCTACTTACAACCAACCAACCAACCCCCCCCAACAGACTACTGTATTTCTCTTTATATACTTTAGTCATTTATCTGTTGAGTCATTTATCTGAATATTTTCCATCTGCCTTTTATTTTTATACATATATATATGTATATATATATGTATGTATATATATATACACACACACATATAAGATTAAGATTTTTATGTCAATAAGTCATTTTCTGCATGGCTTTTCTGTCATTTCTTATATTTAAGAAATCGTTCTTCTAGAAGTTTGATAAGTATTTAAGTTGTTTTTCTGTTTTATATGTAAAATCTAAAAAAAGTCATCCATCCAATTGTCTGGAATATGGGGTGAAGATCAAGATTACATTTTTTTCAAAATCACTGATTATATACTTGACTCTATCAGTAGATACATGGCAGAGATATCAGGAATGTTTTCTAAGTGGATGGCGGTACCGACATCTGGATCTCAACATTGTCTTCGGGGGTGTCTGTTGCAGCCAGTAACTCCTGAAGGAGGACCACCCACGGTCCCAACAGGGCCAGCCTTGTGTACGTAAGGCATGGCCGGTCTGGCATCCTGCGGGTCTGGTTTTGTACCAAGGAACCACCTCATCTGGGCCAAGGGCACTCGATCAATCTTGGAGTTATACGGAGTACAGTGCGGTTATAGGGCACAGTGCAAGATACACAGGCACGAACAGAGTCCTTATTAATCACTGTTGGCCTGCACTAGCTCACCCATTGGGGTCCAAGTACATTTCTGAATGCAGTGCTGCAGAAGGGGGGCAGGAGAGCATTTCTCCAAGTCATTGCAAGTCATGTCAGGGAGACCAGCTATATGTGGGGGTATTTTCTGTGTATTTTCCTAGGATCTCCTCTGTTGCTCTGTTTGCCAGTTTTTAGGCCAGTGCCACTAACTTACTGACGTTGTAGATGGTTTTGTTTTTATTTTGAGTTGTACTTTTCATGGAAGTTTTAATGTCAATAATTTGTCAAAGAATACACAGCAGTTTGGAAACCTGTTTCAGAAAATACTCATTCAAGCCGGCCATATTCCAGTGTTCTTTGTGTGAGACATGTATGGAAGTGGTTCTGATAGCTTTCACTAGTGATTTCCCAAGCTGATGACGTCACCATGAATCCCAGTGGCTTTTATTTTATTTTCTGTTACTCTATTTTCTTTCATTGTAAATTCAAGTTAACGTACAGTGTAATATTCGTTTCAAGTGCACAGTTGAGTGATTCAGCACTTCCATACAATGCCTGGTGCTCATCACAAGTGTGCTCCTTAATCCCCATCACCTGTTTATCCCCTCTTCCCCACACTCCTCCCCTTTGGTAACCACCAATGTGCTATCTCTAGTTAAGAGTCTGTTTCTTGGGGAGTGCCTGGGTGGCTCCATAGGTTAGGCGTCCCGATTTCGGCTGAGGTCACGATCTCGAGGTTCGTGAGTTCGAGCCCCACATGGGGCTCTGTGCTGACAGCTTGGAGCCTGGAGCCTGCTTCAGATTCTGTGTCTCCCTCTCTCTCTGCCCCTCCCCTGCTTACGCGCTGACTCTCTGTCTCCCTCTCTCTCTCAAAACTAAGTAAACACTAAAAAAAGAAAAGAATCTGTTTCTTGGTTTGCCTCTCTCTCTTTTCCCCTTTGTTTTATTTCTCACATTCTACATCTGAGTGAAATCATATGGGATTTGTCTTCCTCTGACTTATTTCACTTAGCATAACATCCTCTAGCTCCATCCATGTTGTTGCAAGTGCCAGGATTCCATTCCTTTTTATGGCTGAGTAATACTCCATTTAATATATGTACGGTATCTTTATCCATTCATCAGTCAGTGGACATTTGGGCTGTTTCCATAATTTGGCTGTTGTAGATAGTGCTGCTCTAAACATCGGGGTGCATGTATCCCTTTGAATTAGTGTTTTTGTATTCTTTGGATAAATACCTAGTAGTGCAATTGCTAGGTTGTAGGGTAGTTCTATTTTTAACTTTTTGAGGAACCTCCATACTGTTTTCCAGAGTGGCTGCACCAGTTTGCATTCCCACCAACAGTGCACGAGAGTTCCCCTTTCTCTGCGTCCTCACCAACGCTCGTTTCTCGTGTTGTTGATTTTAGCCATTCTGACAGGTGTGAGGTGATAACTCACTGTAGTTTTGATTTGTGTTTCTCTGATGATGTGTGATGTTGAGCATCTTTTCACGTGTCTGTTGGCCATCTGTATGTCTTCTTTGGAAAAGTGTCTTTTCGTGTCTACTGCCTGTTTTTTGTTATTTTTTTTTTTAATGTTTATTTATTTTTGAGAGAGAGGGATAGAGCTCAAGTGGGGAGGGGCAGAGAGAGAGGGAGACGCAGAATCCAAAGCAGGCTCCAGGCTCCAGCTGTCAGCACAGAGCCTGACATGGGGCTTGAACCCACGAACCATGAGATCATGACCTGAGACAGATGTTTAACTGACTGAGCCACTCAGGTGTCCCTGCCTGTTTTTTAGTTGGATTATTTGGTTTTTGGGTGTTGAGTTTTTTAAGTTATTTATATATTTTGGGTATGAACTCTTTATCAGATATGTCACCTGCAAATCTCTTCTTCCATTCTGTAGGTTCCCTTTAATTTTGTTGATTATTTCCGTTGCTGTGCATAAACTTTTCATTTTGATGAAGTCCCAATAGTTTATTTTTGCTTTTGTCTCCCTTGCCTCCAGTGATGATTCTAGTAAGAAGTTGCTACAGCCGAGGTCAAAGAGGTTACTGCCTGTGTTCTCCTCTATTTTGATAGTTTCCTGCCTCCCATTTAGGTCTTTAATCCATTTTGAGTTTACTTTTGTGTACAGTGTAAGAAAGTGGTCCAGGTTCATTGTTCTGCATGTTGCTGTCCAGTTTTCCCAGCATCATTTGTTGAAGAAACTGTCTTTTTCCCCGTTGGATATTCTTTCCTGCTTTGTTGAAGATTAATTGACCGTATAGTTGTGGGTTGACAATGATTTTTAATATGAGCGACATCATCCTTTTGTTAAAGTACTGTCATTTTGAATTTTGCTGGTTTGGTAGTTTTGTTTCTGTCTAGTTTCATCAACATCATAGATTTAACCTTAGATTTGTAATTGTACATAAATAAGCTGCAGGAAAATAAACCAGTTTCCCTTTAAAGGGAATCCATATACCACCCAAATTTGAATTTTGTAGTAGATTATAAGCTTGACGATGACTCTGAGTTGTTAAGTGACTGTCATAAGTGCTATAGTGACATGCGAATGGAGAGTTCCTCCCCCTGACATCGGTGTGGGGATGGGAAGGTCCCCTGAGCAAACAATTCTAAGTAGAGGTTTTCTCTTTCCTATCCCAAAAGAAGATCCTCATAGAAACAATTTCTAGTGGAAATTTTCTTCTTTTTGAAAAAATAACTTCTTCCTGATTTAAACGGTACATATTACATGTGGAAAATTTGAAAACATAGGAAAGTAGAGAGGACAGACAGACAGTACAAACCAGCTTTGATCCTACTGTCCAGGGAAGAAAACCACATTAAACGTGGGCCGTAGTTCCTTTATGTGTTTAAGAGAACATTTTCACAAAATTGATACTGTACTGTGTATTTATTTTGGATAGTTTACATTTAACATGTATGAGTTACCCCCTCGTTAAATATTCTTTGAAAATATTTTAAAAACCTGAATAATATCATATGGTATGCCATAATTTATTTATTAGTACCCAATTTGGGGACAGTTAGCTTGATTTTAGGATTTCATCATTGTAAACAACACAATGGTAAATGTCTGCACAAAATTCTTGGGGTACACCTTTGGTTATTTCCTTAAGATAAATTAGTAAAATTGCATTATTTACTGGCATCAGAGGGTATACACATTTTTAAGGCTATTGATACACATCAGAATGTTAATTTTAAAAAAGAGAAAAGAGGGGCGCCTGGGTGGCTCAGTCGGTTAAGCGGCCGACTTCGGCTCAGGTCATGATTTCATAGTCCGTGAGTTCGAGCCCCACGTCAGGCTCTGTGCCGACAGCTCAGAGCCTGGAGCCTGTTTCAGATTCTGTGTCTCCCTCTCTCTGTCTCAAAAATAAATAAACGTTAAAAAAAATTTTTTTTTTTTTAATTTATTTTTGGGACAGAGAGAGACAGAGTATGAACGGGGGAGGGGCAGAGAGAGAGGGAGACACAGAATCGGAAACAGGCTCCAGGCTCCGAGCCATCAGCCCAGAGCCTGACGCGGGGCTCGAACTCACGGAGCGCGAGATCGTGACCTGGCTGAAGTCGGACGCTTAACCGACTGCGCCACCCAGGCGCCCCAAAAAAAAATTTTTTAAAAAAAGAGAAAAGAAAGAGATAAAGCTAATGAAAGGAAGTTTAATCCTGTCCTCCTTAGCTTGGAGATTCCCTCCAAAAAACCAAGGCCTAGAAAAACAATCAGAAGTAAATGGTGTGGTTCCATGGGCTGACCAGTGGGGGGAGCCCTGTTCCTGAGTCCTCTAATAGCTGCTGGGTCTAAAGGTGGACTGTATCTTTGTCTTCGAGGCTGTGTGAAAGACCTCTCAGTTTGGGGTTAATATCAGAATATGAATAAACTCTCTTAAAAACTGTTGTGATACGCCACATTTTGCCCCCTGTATTCCAAGCACCCTGGGTTTATAGAGTCAGATCTGTTTCTGCCCCAGAGCCACTCCTTAACCTGACTGAGCAAATTCCTTAACCCTCGTAAGCCTCAATTTTTCTCCCATATACAATGAGAATAATTCCACTTCCTGCAGAGGGTTTTGTGAGGACCAAATGAAAACGCAGAAGTTCTTAGCCTATGGTGTTCAACAAACGTTAGTTATCTACCTCCCCACTGCAATTTGTTATGTCTACAAGAAGAGAAACCCTGAAACCATCTGGAACAATTCTGATTTCAAATATTCTGTCCTTTGTCAATCACTGTCCAACTCATCTACCATCAGCGGTCATTTTTTGGTTCAGAAGCCACAGTTGCTATTGATGCTTCAACTTCTCTAAAAGTTATAAATGATACAGAAGAGAACCGTTAAAATAAAGACAATAAGGAGGCAGGTTGTTTTGGGGAAGAAGAGGTCACCGTACCAGAAAACTCATATTAAGAAATAGTTACTACAGTTGAGCATGTTTAGCTGTGAGATTCCCAGAAGCCGTGGCAGAAAGGGCAGCACGAGCCGATGCGTGCCTGTCGTGCTGGGGTAGCACCGCCACGCCTTTGTAGAGCTCTAAAGACGTTTTCTGGGGATCTTAGAGACAGTGGACAGCTTACCTTACGAGTGTGCTTTTGGAAGCCTCTTACACACCTCCTCCAGTCCTTTCTCCCTTGTGATAGCTTGACCTGGGGCCCTTCTGTAAAAGCTTCTGGAACCTGTAAACAGTCTCTGGCTTCTGCCCTCCACTGGGCTCTCTTTGTGCAGCTGTGTCTGTTGCTCTGCTCTTTTTTCCTCTGTTCTTTCTCAAAGGATGCTAAATCAGAAAAGATCTGACAGACTAACTCCCCAGTGGACCAAAGTCTACTTCCTTTTCCCTTTCACCTTGCTAACTTCCAAGCCTTCAGATCCTAGTTTATTTTTTTAAAGTTTATTTATTTATTTTGAGAGAGAGAGAGAGAGAGAGAGAGAGAGAGAGAGAGAGAGAGGGCACACTTGTGTGTGGGAGGGGCAGAGAGAGGGAGAGACACAATTCCAAGGAGGCTCCATGCTGTCAGCACAGAGCCCCATGTGGGGCTTGAACTCATGAATTGTGAGATCATGACCTGAGCCGTGATCAAGAGTCAGATGCTTTACTGACTGAGCCATCCAGGTGCCCCCAAATCTTAGTTTAAACACCACTTCCTCCAGGAGTGAATCCTTGACCCCTCCCCTGGCCAAGGGCCCTTTCTTGCTATTTGCCTCTGTGGCATCCCATATTTCCTTTTCCATAACTCTTTCTATTTTTAATTACTTACATTTTTTTCTCTTACGTTTCATAAAGGATTATGCTTATTTTGATCTCGGTTGGATCCCTGGAGCCTAGCACTGTGCCTGGCACTTGGTAAATGCTTGATAAATATTGATGTGGCCATCAAGACCTTAAATGGATAGGAAAATCATGACATTCATTCTAGCTTGCCCTGAGTCCTTCCAAGAACAACATTCTAGGCAGCCACCCCCAAACCGTAGAAGCTGGCATCCAAATGGGAGCTGTTTTGTTATGTGAATAATGAATTAGTGCATTGCTGGGGTGACAGTGCGTTAGTCTGTTGTTTCCATACTGCTGCAGTGGGACGTATTTATCTGTTGATGTGTGGAAGGATTTTTTGTGCCGTTATTTCTTTGTAAGGACATTATGGACTGTAACTCTTAGTGTTCTGGATGTTTCTCAATCTTTGCTGTGCCTGGGAAACGCTTGTGTGTGTTCTTCCAAAATGCAGATCCCATTGCCAGAGATGGAGGGATGCTTTCTCAAAATCTTTTTTTTCTTTCTATTAATGGACTTGATATTTTAGAACAAGTTCGGATTTACAGAAAAACTGAGCAGATAATACAGAGAGTTCCCATATGCCCTACACACATATATACAATTTCTCCCTCTGTTATTAACATCTTACATTTTGGGGACATTTGTTACACTCAATGAGTGAATATTGATATTCTTATTAGCCAGAGTCCACTCGTCAAGTTTCCTTGTTTTTGCCTTGTGTCCTTTTTCTGTTCCAGGGTCCCATCCAGGACACCACATTACATTTTGTTGTTGTACCTGCTTTAACTCCTCTTGGTTGGCTGTGATAGTTTTCTAGACCTTCCTTATTTTTTAAAAAAAAATTTTTTTTTCAATGTTTATTTATTTTTGGGACAGAGAGAGACAGAGCATGAACGGGGGAGGGGCAGAGAGAGAGGGAGACACAGAATCGGAAACAGGCTCCAGGCTCTGAGCCATCAGCCCAGAGCCCGACGCGGGGCTCGAACTCACGGACCGCGAGATCGTGACCTGGCTGAAGTCGGATGCTTAACCGACTGCGCCACCCAGGCGCCCCAAGACCTTCCTTATTTTTGATGACCTTGACTATTTTGAGGAATATTGGTTAGGATTGTAGGATGGCCCCTCTGATGGAATTTGTCTCATGTTTTTCTCGCGATTAGAATGAGTGGGGTTGTCAGCTCTGGGGAGGAAGGTGACAGAGATACGGTGCCCTTTTCATCACTTCATATAGAGGGTACCTACTAGCAACATGATTTATGACTGTTGATGTTGACCTTGGCCACCTGGCTGATGTAGTGTTTGTCGGGTAGCATCCTTGTCAAGTTCCTCTCTTGGTCCCTTTTTTAAGAAAGTTACTATTCACGGCCCGCAGTTAAGGAGTAGAGAGTTCCGCTGCTTCTCCTGATGTGTGCTTTTTAAATATTAATAATTAAGTATTTTTATACACATTAGAAAAACAGTGCATCCCATCCGTGGTATCCTAACCGGGTTCCCCAGAAGGCTGCGTCTGAGGCAAAGGCCGTGTGAGAGGAGCTTTGGAGGGAGTGTCCCCTCTGGGGACCGGAAGAAGGACAGGGCAGTGCAGTGGAAGGAGGAAGAGCCAGGACGGGCATTCGGTCCTGATGAGGCCATTGCTCTAGGCCGCCCAGGACTCATACTTGTGGGGAGAAAGGGAGCAGCGCATACCCAGCAGCTGCCGTCCTCCTTTGACAGAGGATTGCCCCGGCGGCCTTCGTCGCCCTGCACCTGGAGGTGTTCCCCTGGAGGGCCCCTGTGGCAGCCGCTGGAGCAGGGACCCGGAGGCAGGTCGGTGGTGGCGGGAATCAGAAACAGGTGAAGCAGGAGCGGAAGTGGTCCGGAAGACGTGCCCCCTGCACGGGGTTTTGTGAATATTATTACTACATAGGAGGTAAATCAATTTCACTGTTTTAATCTCCTCGTTCATTGCTTCTTGATTTTCAGTTATTGCTGGCAAGCTTCCTATACTTCCAGGTTGACTTTGCCTGTGTTTTTCTAGTACTTGTATAATTTCTTTTCTTTTTGTTGTGCCCAGATGTTTTAACCTCCGACCCATTTGTGATGCCATGTACGGTTTGAGGGATGGATCCAATTTTATCCGTTTCTGTCTGGTTTTTCAGTTATCCCAGTGCCACTTATTAAAAGTTCTGTTTTCTCCCACTGTTTTGAGATGCCTCCAGTTGTTTTTGAGATGCCGTCTTTTGTCGTATTTAACTAATCTGACCTATTTCTCAATTTTCTGTTACATTTCATTGGTCTATGTGTATTCATGTGCCAATATTTTTAATTCAGGAGACTTTATTTTATTTACTTATTTTTGAGAGAAAGAGAGAGAGCACAAGTGGGGGAGGGACAGAGAGACTGACTCACAGAATCTGAAGCAGGCTCCAGGCTCTGGGCTGTCAGCACAGAGCCCAACATGGGGCTCGAACTCACAAGCTGTGAGATCATGACCTGAGCCAAAGTCAGATGCTTAACCGACTGAGCCACACAGGAGTCCCTAGTTAAAGAGGCTTTATAATAGGTGTTAATATTTAGTAGGGCTAGTACTCTCATGTTGTTCTATTGAGTTGATTTTAAGGTTTTTGTTTTTTTTTTCTTGAGAGAGAGTGCCCACCCAAGCAAGTGGGGGAGGGGCAGAGAGAGAGAATCCCAAGCAGGCTCCATGCTATGAGCATGGAGCCCAGTGTGGGGCTTGAACCCACAAAACATGAGATCATGACCTGAGCTGAAACCAAGGGTCAGACCCTTAACTCAGGTGCCCCTCATGCGTTGGTTTTAAAGAAAAAGATTATGTAATAGCACTCATATTAAATAGACATGACAAAAATCACGAGTGACCAGAGTTTGGGAAATAGTACTTTAACCCCAAGGAACAAATCTGGAATGGCATGGTTCAGGCATCTGTGTGCCCCTTGGGGAGAATTCTCATTTATCACATGATGCATGTGGCTTTTGAATATGAATCCAAGAGATAATGAGTGAGGCTAGAGGTCCCTTACAGGCAATATGACTTTTCCGAGTAGGATTGTTAGCATGTTAAGGAAACCCCTACCCTTAGTCATCCGCCCCCCAAATTACTTATGAAACCACAAGCTGTTTTGGAGGATTTTGACCTGTTAAAAATACTCATTTGTAAAACTATAGAAAGAGATCCTCTAAGTCTCAGGGTTTTTAACTCTCACTGGGTATCAGAAATACTTGAAAAGACCCTCTTCCCTACCTCTCCTCCAGTGCCGGGGCCCTACCTCAGAGATTCTGTCAATCTGGAGTAAGGTGGTTGTGTTGTTTTATCGTTAAAACAATAAATTAGATTTTTATTATTATTAAATGTGCACCCATAGTTGAGAAGTAGTGACCTAGTCCTAAGGTCAGGAGCAAGGCTGGGGTTTTTTTTGGCATTGTAGCGGACCTAGCAGTGGGCCCAAAACATAGTAAGTAAATGATATGTGAGTCCCTCCTTTCTCAGATGAGAAAACAGACCCCAGAGGTCACTTGCCTGGGGCTCACAAGAGCATGAGGCGCAGGTGTGGTGTTTTTGGTTTTTTCCCACTCTCCTCGGTCCGCATCGTCCCCTTTATTTACGGGCAGACGTGGGCAAGAGCACTTGCTGTCTTGACTCCTGTGTCGTCCGGTGTCGTCGTCTCCACCCTAGCTCCCCCTGCTCGGTACGGCAGAAAGCACAGCGCAGGGCTGAGCCTGAGACTCTGCGGTAGGATCGCTGGGCTGTGTCAGCCAGTGTTCGGGGCCAGCCCGCCTGGGGCGGGGGGGAGGGTGGGAGAGGACGAGGGGAGAAGGGGCAAGGACGCGGCGAGGTGCTGGCAAAGTGCGTTCCCCGTGCGCCTGCTGTGTGCCAGGCTCTGAGCCTTCGAGGTCACAGCTATCTCCGTTTTGGGCGGGCGCTTCACACCTTCGATCCCAGCCATAAAGTAGTCAGATTTGCGATTACAGTGCATGATGACATTACTTCTGATTAATGCTTTATTTTAATTAGGATGTCTGGTTTTCTGTTAGTCAACAGTAATTCCAAATCTGTTTTCCCACAGCCCAGATTGCTTCCTTCGGTCTTGATTTGGGGTAGTCCCCTGGGAAAGACTCAAATTTCAAAACTGGTTCAGTTTTAAACAGAGGTTGTGTGAAATTTGTTGGATTTGGGGGTTCTTCCGGCAGTGGTTTTTCAGGTTGTTTGGGCTAACCCAACTGAGAACAGGAGAAGGTGAAAGGTTAAGGAAGAAACCCCACTGAACACGTGGGAGGGCAACCAGGCGGAAGGATTTGCAGAGGCGGGATTCAGGATGGGATAGACGGGCAAGCCTGACATTTGGCACCATCTGTCCCCTTGACACATTGCCGAGACCGCTGAAATGGTCACCTGCGACGATGATTGGAGCGTTAGGAGATTCACGGGGCTCGGGAGGCGCAGAATGGTGTCGGAGCCGGCCAAGGGTGCGGAACCCTAGTAAACGTGCCAGGGTTTCCCCCGGGCTCTGCTTAGGGACAAGGGTGAACCAGAGAGACACCGGCCTCTCAGAAACTGGAGGGTATCGCAGTACCTGATGATCTTCAGATGACCTGGGGTTGTTCGTACCCCCGACCTACCTGCCTGTTAGAAGCAAGAGTAAGTCCTCTCTGGAGGAGTCTTGGGTTATCAGCAAGATTTCGTGTCAGAAACGATTGGATCTTTGAGAAAACATAGCCCCAAAGCAAGAGAAAACAGACAGTTTGAAGAGACACATCATCCGACTTAGATTTTAAAAGACCCGAGAGTAGTACGTTTAAGGAAATAAGGTGGGTTGTACCTTTCCCTGTTCATCGTGGCCACCCCACCCCAGCTCGGAGGCTGACTCGACTCCACACGAGGGCGTTTCTGATTTGACTGTGGTGAGCAGGTGTGTCTGCTTCTTGCCCTCACATGTGTTTGCGTGGTTGTAAACATCTGCTTAATCCCATCCTGGGTAGCTTTGAGGTTGGGACAAGAGAGGAATTGGAATGGTGACCTGTGAGTGAGAAGAGCCCCTGAAGGTCACTTTGGATCTTACTGTGCTGTTATCATTGAGAGACGCGGACATTGTGATGGAGTTAGGCAGGGTAAACACTCGTGGATGTAACTTTACACAATAAAGGTGGTGTTAAATATTTAACATAAATATAATCCCAGTGAATGTGCATTCTTTAAAAGTACCTGTTTTTAAGTGTTTATTTTTGAGAGAGAGAAAGAGAGAGAGAGTGCACAAGCAGAGGAGGAGTGAAGAGAGAGGGCGAGACAGAATCCGAAGCAGGCTCCAGGCTCTGAGCTGTCAGCACAGAGCCCCAATGTGGGGCTTGAACTCACAGACCATGAGATCATGACCTGAGCCAAAGTCGGATGCTTAACTGACTGAGTCACTCAGATACCCCAAAAAATATTTTTTAAAAGATGTTTATTTATTTATTTTTTTTTGAGAGGGGGGGAAAGAGAGAGTGAGAACACACACACAAACAGGGTAGGGGCAGAGAGAGAGGGAGACAGAGAATCCTGAAGCAGGCTCCAGGCTCCAAGCTGTCAGCACAGAGCCCAACACGGGGCTCAAACCCATGAACCATGAGATCATGACCTGAGCTGAAGTCAGATGCTTAACTGACTGAGCCACCCAGGCGCCCCAAAAAATACTTTTAAACTTTAAATTTACTCTAGTTAATGTGAATCTTTATTTACTTATTTATTTACTTATTTATTTATTGAGAGAGAGAGGGAGGGAGGGAGGGAGGGAGGGAGAGCACACACACCCAGACGAGGGGCAGAGAGAGGAGGAGAGAGAGAATCCCAAGCAGGCTCCGCACTGTCAGCACAGAGCCCGACACAGGGCTCTATCTCAGAACCGTGAGATCATGACCTGAGCTGCAGTTGGACGCTCAACTGACTGGGCCACCCAGGCGCCCCAGGTCTTGTCTTATCTCAATTAAATGTCCTCCGTTCTTCCAGTTTTTCATGATGTGTCTCTAACTAGCAGTATCCCTTTTGAGGTCCTTCCTTCCACTGAGCCCTGACGCGCTGGATCCCTCTTAGCAGTGTAAACATGTAAATCCTCTCACTGGTGTGATCACAGGCCCTGGCGCACAGACGAAGCCCTTTACACAGAATGGGAGCGCAGCACACCTTGGAGACTGCGTGCCTGTAGACAGATCAGACGTGCCGCTGGCACCACTCGCTTGTGCCAGCTGAGATTTCTGAGCAGCGTTAAGGTACTGTTGATAAACACTTCTTTGCTGGGAAGGAGGAGAACGCTTGCCTCAATATGTGTCACTACACGAAATAGAACCGTAAGTGACGTGCTGAATCAGAGACGGAGTCCCAGATAGAAGGGCAGCACTGGAAAGACGAACCGGCCGGTCCCTCGCAGGAGCAAAGAGCCACGTGCCTCAGAGTGTCCGAGGCCGCGGTGCTGAGACGCAAGACGGCGCGCCACGCGGAGGGCTGATCACTCACCACGGATTCCTGGAGCGGACTGTGCTCAGCCCTGGGCTGGGGGTGGAACACCTGGCTTTCTGCACGTGCGGCTCGGTCCCAAGGACACGGAGCACAGGTCCCTCGGGTTCGGCTCGTCTAAAACTGGACTTGCTGTCGCTAAATTTATGAGCAGTTGGGTTTTGGAGAAAAAATGGCAAAATCCAATGGGGGGGAAGTAGCCTTTTCAACAAATGGGGGGACAAACGAACCTCCACAAACAGCAGAATGAAGTTGAGCCTCCACCGCACTCCATGTACAAAGTTAACTCAGATAATGAACTTCAGGATAAGAACTAAAACTTTAAAACTCTTACAGGAGAAAATGGGAGTGAATCTTCATGGCTTGGGGTTAGGAGGGGTTTCTTTCTTTTTTTTAAATTAAAAAAAAATTTTTTTAATGTTTATTTTTGAGAGAGAGAGAGACAGAAACAGCATGACTGGAGGAGGGGCAGAGAGAGAGGGGGACACAGAATCCCAAGCAGGTTCTGGGCTCTGAGCCGTCAGCACAGAGCCCGACACGGGGCTCAAACCCATGAACCGTGAGATCGTGACCTGAGCCCAAGTCAGACCTTTAACTGACTGAGCCACCCAGGCGCCCCTAGGCAGTGGTTTCTCAGACATGACACCAGAACACCCACCATGAAAGAAAAAAAGAAATGACACCAAAACACAAATGACAAATCACATTTCATCAAAATTAAAAGCTTGTGTGCTGCGTGCAAATTACACTATCAAGAAAGTGACAGAACTGTTCCCAGCATGGGAGGGAATATTTGCAGATCCTGTATCTGATAAGGGACTTCTATCTAAAATATATAAATAACTCTTATGACTTAATAATAAAAAAGACAACCTAATTTATTTATTTATAATTTATTTATGCTTATTTATTTTGAGAGAGAGTAGAAGCAGGCGAGGGCCAGAGAGAGAGAGAGAGGGAGAGAGAGAATCCCAAGCAGGTTCCACACTGTCCGTGTGGAGGCTGATGTGGGGCTCGAACTTGCGAGGAGATCATGACCTGAGCTGAGATCGAGAGTCGGACACTTGACCGACTAAGCCACCTAGACGCCCCACAAACAACCCAATTTAAAAAATGGGCAGGAGAGGGGCGCCTGGGTGGCGCAGTCGGTTAAGCGTCCGACTTCAGCCAGGTCACGATCTCGCGGTCCATGAGTTTGAGCCCCGCGTCAGGCTCTGGGCTGATGGCTCGGAGCCTGGAGCCTGTTTCCGATTCTGTGTCTCCCTCTCTCTCTGCCCCTCCCCCGTTCATGCTCTGTCTCTCTCTGTCCCAAAAATAAATAAAAAACGTTGAAAAAAAAAATGGGCAGGAGATTTAAATGGATGCTTCTCCAAGGAAGATACACAAATGGCCAATAGGCACATGAAAAGGTGTTCAGCATCCTTAGACGTGAGGAAATGCAGAGCAGAGCCCCAGTGAGACATCACTTCACCACCACTGGGTGGGCTAGCATAAAAGCATGGGAACAAAGGTTGGCGAGGATGCACACGACCGCGCACACGGAGTGAGGGGCTACGTGGATACATCTGCAGGAGCCCTTGTCCGTTGCTGGGGACAACGTGAAAGGGTGCAGCAGCTTTGGGAAACAGTTTGGCGGGTCCTCAAATACTAAACCCCTGAGTTACCATATGTCTCAGCATTTCCACTCCTAGGCATATACCCAAGAGAAAATAAAATCTAGGTTTACTCAAAACTTCTACGTGAATGTTCATCACAGTACTATTCACAACAGCGGCTCCAGCCCAGCTGTGTGCTGTGACTGCACAGACAAGACGCGGTGTAGCCACATGCTGGAATATTATTCGGCAGCAAAAAGGAGCGAGATACTGATACAGACATAACATGGGTGAACCTTGAAAACGTGATGCCGAGTAAATGAAACCAGTCAGTAAGCCAGTCACTTGACCAAATGGGCCACACAGGCACCCCCATTTTTTCTTATTTTTAAGTAATCTCTATACCCAATGTGGGGCTTGAACTCACACCCCCAAGATTAAGAGTCGCACACTCTACTGACTGAGCCAGCCAGCGGCCCCAGTACATCCCAAATTTTGATTGCAGTGATGGTCACACCACTTTGTAAATAACTAAAAAAAATCATTGAATTGTATCTTTAAGTGGGTTAATGTCATGGAATAAAAATCTGATTCTCAGTAAATCTGGTTTTTTTTTAACTTGTTTTATTTTTTATTTTTTTAAATTTACATCCAAATTAGCTAGCATATAGTGCAACAATGATTTCAGGAGTAGATTCCTTAGTGCCCCTCCCCCATTTAGCCCATCCCCCCTCCCACAACCCCTCCAGTAACCCTCAGTTTGTTCTCCATATTTATGAGTCTCTTATGTTTTGTCCCCCTCCCTGGTTTTATATTATTTTTATTTCCCTTCCCTTATGTTCATCTGTTTTGTCTCTTAAAGTTCTCGTGAGTGAAGTCATATGATTTTTGTCTTTCTCTAATTTCACATAGCATAATACCCTCCAGTTCCATCTATGTAGTTGCAAATGGCAAGATTTCATTCTTTTTGATTGCCCAGTAATACTCCATTGTATATATATACCACATCTTCTTTATCCATTCATCCATCGATGGACATTTGGGCTCTTTCCATACTTTGGCTATTGTCGATAGGGCTGCTATTAACATGGGGGGGGGTGTGTCCCTTCAAAACAGCACACCCGTATCCCTTGGATAAATGCCTAGGAGTGCAATTGCTGGGTGGTAGGGTAGTTCTATTTTTAGTTTTTTGAGGAACCTCCATACTGTTTTCCAGAGTGGCTGCACCAGCTTGTATTCCCATCAGTAAGTCTGTTTTTTTAAACTGAACTCACTGCTTTCCTTCCCATTCTCCATGAGATACACACTGGTGACCCACAGTAGAAACCTGGTGGCTTGATGGAGTCATTCACTGCCCTCCCGCTGCATCCAGGCGGCCATGTCATCATTTTTTCCTGCTAAGGAAAATCTCTTGTCTGTCCCCTTCTCCAGAGCCATGATACTGAATCAAATCAGATCTTCATCCTGTTCAAATGCTGTCTAATTACATTCCACGTTTGTTCTTTACCTCTGAAAAAGTCTCTCTGGACTTGGTTAAATTGATAATAACTAAATCTGAGTTAATATTCTCTTCCCAAGTTTCATTAGCTTATTGTGATGTCTTTCTGGATGAAGTCATGACTCCTTAGCAGAGTATGTAGTCTCGTGTGAACTGGACTCTCTCTGCCTCTTCAGGTTAATTTCCTCCGTTCTCCTTCTAAGGAATCTGCCCTCACATGTTCTTTGCTTAGGGTAACCCTCTCGATCGTAACGATAACCCTCTTGATGGTAATGCCATGTTACAAGCGATCAGTAGCCGCATGTGGCTGGTGGCTGCCATGTTGGACAGCACAGAGTGCAGAACTTCCACATTGTATCGTAAGCCCTTAGTGAATATTTTCCGAAGGAATGAATGTATCATAGCTGTTATATCTACAACAGGCATTCACCTGACTTGTGCCTTCATACTTTCAGTGGTAAAGTGCTCCCTGGGTCATGAGGCAGCACGTTGGATTCCTGAATCATCCCTAGGTATTTCATCCTCCTCCTTGTTATACTTGGCTGGTATTTGCTTGTCTAAAGTTTCTACTGATTGGTTCAAGTTTCGTATCATCCAAAACGGCATCCACATTATTAGACCATGGCAGTCGTTTCCTCAAAGTGTGTTCTGCCCTGAGTAAACACTTTGCCCACTTAAGCCTTGTGTAACATAGTCAGTGGTCTCCAGTGTGTGGGTGCTTCTTACAAACTGTGGGCTCCAAATATGGTGTGACCGGTGCAGAATTGAGGGCTGTCAGCTCTCTTTCTGATACGTACATTTCAACTTGCGCAGCCCTAATTGTTACGTTTCCGCATCTGCCTCAAAGTTCAGCAGTTAGCACAGTAGCTGGCTGAAAAAATTAAACCATCATTTAATGTAGGTCGAGGTAAGACTTCTTAAGCTTTTTTGGAGGGCAGTGTTTTCTGTCAGTGTATAATCAAATAAATTTTAATCATTCTTATCTGAAATTGCTTCTTGCTTAACTGCCATAAAAGTACCTCTTTTTTTGAATCATAAAAATATTTGATCCTTGTGGAAAATTTAAATATTGGTAAGCGAGCATGAGAGGACAAGGGTCATCTGGCTGGCTCAGTCGGTAGAGTGTGCGACTCTTGATCTCAAGTTTGTGAGTTCAGGCACCATGTTGGGTGTAGAGATTACTTAAAAATAAAAATCTTTAAAAAAAAAAAAAAAGGACAAGTACTCATTATCACATCATCCAGAGATAGTGTTAACTTTCTGCTGTGTGTCCTTTCTCAAATAGCACAGAGCCTGATGCGGGGCTCAAACCCACAAACTGAGCCAAAGTCAAGAGCTGGAGGCTTAACTGGCTGAGCCACCCAGGTGCCCCATAAAGCCACACAGTTTTTTCAAAAATGTATATATCGCAGATTTGTGGCATACGTATAGCTTTGTAACCTTTATTTACCGATATACCATGTTTAACGGCGTATTTGTGTCATTTTTTAGAGCTTTGTTTCAACACTTTATTATGAAAATTTTCAGACTCGGAAAAATTGAATTATCTAATAAACATCTGTATACCCACCACCATTTCAGTTTATTTGCTTTGTCACTATTCTATCCATGTACTTACCCTTCTCTTTCCATCAATCATCTTTTTTTTTTTGATAAAAGTTTAACTTTGTAACGACTCTATAGTACTTCATTGACTGGGGGCATCTAGATTATTTAACTACATAGTCAACCTGTTGTTGGGTATTTAGGTTGCTTTCCATTTATATTGTGGTGGTTTTCTCATTGTTGAATTTTGAGATTTTGTTTTACATTCTGGGTATAAGTCATTTATGAGATATATGGCCTGCAGTGTTTCCTCCCGGTCTGTAGCTTTTACCCTTTCATTTTCTTAGTGGTGTCTTAAAATACATACATTTTTAATTTTGACGAAGTCCAGTTTACCAATATTTTCTTTTACGGATCATTCTCTGCCTACCCCAAAATCAGGGAGATTTTTTCCTACGTTTCCTTCCAGAAGGCTTATAGTTTTAAGCCTTTAAACATTTAGCCTATGATCCGTTTTAAGTTCATTCTTGTGCATGCTGTGAGATAAGGGCCTACGTTCACTTTTTTGCGTATGGATTTCCAATTATTCCAGTGCCATACGTTGAAAACCCCAGGCTTTTCCCCATGAGTTGTCTTAGCACCTGTACTGAAAATGAATCATTTGACCCTGCGCTTTTTTTAACGTGACACAGAATAGAAAAACATCTCGTTTCTGCTTTACTCTGTTGTGCTTCCGTTCCTGATGGCTTCGCTTACACCAAACGTTTTGGAAACCATGTCCTTTCTGTGGTGGATCTCATCTCGATTGTGTCGATGGATGACAGAGGCATGGGAGTTGTAAAGAACTGGGAAAATACGGTCGAGGGCACGCCGTTTTTGCTCCTTCTCCCTGTCCCTGAGGTTGGGTATTTGCCCGGGAACGTGAGTGATAACTATATACTTGGTGAAGCTCTCACAAGAACGGTGATCGAGTAAATCCTTCAGGAAAGAAACATGTCTGGCAGGTACCAGGATACCAGCAAAGCTCAGAAAACTTCCTTAAGACTAAAAGTTAGTTTTTTCCAGTGCTCTCTCTTTTGAAGTCCGCTTTCTCTGGGGAATACTTTAATCCCTTTTTACAGCTTGTGAAGAGGTGACAGAGCGTGAACTTTGAGTTAAAAAGTGTAGCTCGGCAAGATCTGAACTCCGTTTCCTGATCAACGTACTGGGTAATGACGATAGCAACAATGGCTGGTATTAATGAGTATTTTTCACGTGCCGGCACTCTTCTCATCATGTCAAGTGCATGGTCTCATTTAATCTTTGCAATAACCGCAGAAGGCAGGTACTGCTGTTTCTCCCTTTTTATGGGTGGGGAGCCTGCCGCACAGAAAGACAAGTGACTTGTGCGTTTGGCTGGAAAGTCTGGGCCCCAGCAGGTCCCGAGCCTGGGAGTCACAGCGCCACGCTGCTCGAAAACTCACGGCAGTGTAGTTCCGGAGACTGGGTTTCATCTACGGTCCAAGCCTTCAGTTTGTACTGGGTATTTCCCACCTTTGTTACTATTTCCCGTCTTTGTTACTGCGGTCGTGTTTGTGTTTTTAATCACGTGTAAACGTAACTGTTTGCCTCGGTGTAACTCCCTTGGCATTTCTGGTAGGGCCGACGTGGGTATCTGGCTTCTCATTGAGAATTTCAAGCTTTGAGTGAGTTAAGAAGCCGGAAAGAAAGGGAAATGTTAGATGTTTAGACTCACCATGTAGTTTCTTCTGTCAGCTGTTCTCTTGCCTAAAAAGCAGGCGGTGTCCTGCACCTGTTCATTGGCAAACAGGCCCGTCCTTCATGTAGTAAAGGTCAGGAGAAGGGGTTTTACTGCCACAGTTGGGCATATGGTATCTGTTCAGTGTCTGTTTCGGGGAGAGGAAAGGGTTAGAGAGGCGGTTCCTGGGAGTGGGATGGGGGTAGAGTGGTTGTCAGCCGTTGGGGGGGGGGGGGGCGGGGGCTAGGGGGAAGGGAACCAAGCTGGGTTTCAGGGGAGCTAGGGGCCAGGCCTGGCCCCTCCTGAGCTTGCTACCACGCATCTGTTTATGAAGGGAGGGGATCAAACCGCGTGATGTCTCCAGTCCCTTCCGCTTCCACAGCCTGTGGTTCTGGGATCCTTCTGACTCCGGAGGACAGACCCAGGCAGGGTGCTGGACATCCCAAGTTAGGGCAGAACTCAGTCATGCGAGCTATAAACATAAATACCTCCTTTTCTTGGTTGTTCTCATTAGGGAGAGGTGATTCTGATGTACGTGAACCCCAAACTCTGCTCCGTTCCCTGGTGTCAGCCTCCGGCCCTGCTGTTGATTAAGTAGGACCGAGGCACGGGTGGTTGTCCTCCCCCTGCGCTTTCCCAGAGGGACACGCTGGAGACTCCAGCGTGGTTGGAGCGTAGCTTGCCTCTGTTGAGGTTCACCTCACCGCCTGGCTCCGTGGCCTCTTCTCTGTAAACAAAGTAGGGGTAGGGATCCCTGTCTTGCCCACTAAGCTGGACGGGTCCTCAGCCGTACAAGACTGTGTCTGAGAAGTGCTTCCAGAGGATTCCGTGAATGTCAGGTATCATGAAGGTACTGCACGGTGAGCGTGCGGACGTGCTGGTTGTGGAAGGGCTTCAGCTGGTGGCCCCTCCTAGAAGCTGGCACTTCCCCCTAAACAGTGGGAAGAAGCCAGAGTTCCCGTCTTCATCACCAGGCGAATGAAGCTGAAACCCAGCGGGTCCCAGCGATCGTGTCTGCTTGCCCCGTTCTGTGCTACGCAGCCAGAGTGGTGCCAGGCTAGACCGGGACTTCCTGGGGGGCACCGATTCCAGTCACATCCAGGCAGACTTTATTTTCAGGTAGACTGGGAGTAGGCCGTTCTGGGAAAGCTCTTGATGGCCAGTAAATTATTGCCAGTTAATAAGATCTGCGTGTTGGTTAGGTTGTAAAAGCTTCCTAAAATCAGTATATTGGAGCCAAGAGGCTAGAAAAGAAACCGACCAAAAAAACTCCCTTAATACTTATGGTAAGTCTTCCCATGTAAACTATACAAAAATCGCTTACCTAATTACCACCGCGTCCCAAGAAGTAGGTAAATGCTGTCCTCACTCTGTAGGTGAGAAAACTGAGGCTCAGTGGAACAGCCTATCCAGGGTCACACAGTTTGTTGTTGGCATTCCTGGGACCAAGGAAGGGGGCAGGGCGGGGAGAACTAGCTCTCGTTGAACTTTTATGAAATGCAAACCTGCTTTTGCATTCACGGTCTCCTTGAACCGTGTGATAGCCCTGTGCATTGGCACAGTCCTGTCATAGAGGTGAGGCAACTGAAAATAAGTCGTTCGAGGGTAATAGCTAGGAGCGGCAGAGCTGGTGTTAAACTCCAGCTGCGTGTGGCTCCGGAGCTCAGTGCCGCTGCACGCCGTGGCCTCCCCGTTCGTGGCTTCCTTCCTTCATTCTGCGAATATTCGTGATGTCCCGGGCCTAGAGTTTCACTTTCCCCAGCTTGCTCTTCTGGTTTCCCACGGATCTCTACTTTGAGATATCGCCTGTCACATTAGTGCTACTGGAATAGTTTTGTTCAGGTTGTACACTTGTGTGTGTGCTGGGAGGGTACATAGAAAATAGCGTTGGGGCGCCTGAGGGGTCCGTCGGTTGGCCGTCCGACTTCGGCTCGGGTCACGATCTCGTGGCTCGTGGGTCCGAGCCCCACGTCAGGCTCTGTGTTGACGGCTCAGAGCCTGGACCCTGCTTCGGAGTCAGTCTCCCTCTCTCTGCCCCTGCCCCGCTCACGCTCTGTCTCTGTCTCAAATATAAATAAAACATTTTAAAAAAAAGAAAATAGCATTACTGTTTTTGTAAAAATCATACCTGTTCATTGTAAAAATCAGACAATACAGAAGAATACAAAAAAAATACGTAAGTAAAGCACACCTGACCAGGGACGCCAGGCCCCTGGAGATAAGCAGTTGTGAGCGTTTTGGCTGGCATGCCTCCGGCCGTCTCTGGATGCACGTGCGCACGCACGTAGCAGCATCATAAGTAACGGAGCAGCTGTGCGTCCCGAGCTGTCGCTCCTGGCTCCGGCCCGAGCGGTTCCACGTGCGGTGCTTCCCTTGCTTCGCACCAGAGCCTTGAGATCATGATGTCACCCCGTTTTAGGCGGAAGGAAACTGGTGTTTTAGAACAGCGAAGTAGAACAAGGCCAAGCAGCGGCAAGCTCTCTGGACCGAAAGGCTGAGCTTGCGGCCACCGGGCCGCGTGGTGTGTGCGGTAACGCGTCCGTGAACATACGCCGCCCTGCACGTGCTTTTCTGGAACTCGCTTCCTTGTTTGATTCGTGGAGGTGTTTCTTACACCACAGCAATCCCTAAGTCCGTGGCATTAGCCGTCTGTGTTTACAGGGACTCTTTGTATGTGCTGTACTTTAATTGCCCGATCCCTGTCGATGGATATTCAGTTTATTGCTGTCTTCAGTCCTACAGAAATCAACATCTTTGTGCCCTTTTGTTGTTCTGGGCTGGTTAAGAGTCAGGCGGCCTTTGTTTGGGTACGATCGGCTCTGCCACTTTTGAACTTGGGCACATTATTTCAACTTTCTGTTCCTCAGTCTGCCCAGCCGTAAAATGGAAAAAATAACAGAACGTGACTCAAGGCGGCTCCCCAGGATTAAGCTACTTGATGGAAGTAGGCAGAGCAGTACAGGGGACACAACTGCTCAGTGTTAGCCCGTATCCATCCATGGAACGCTGGTTGGCGGAGGTGCCGGGAGATTTTCAGCTGAGGTGCCGCGGATGGCTTCTGAGGGGATGTCTGAGGATCCCTTCCAAGGAAGAGGGTGCACCCTGAGGGGGTGACTGGCCTGCCCTGTGGGGCCAGCATCAAAGTTTGTATTTTCCAGGATGAAAACATTGCCATCAGGGCAAAAAAAGGGGCTTCTGTGCCCGTTGGCCTTTTCAGACCCTCTCTTTTCTCCTCTGTTTTAGCCTAGAAATCCCTTACCATCTTTGACAGTAATTTGATGCCTTTAGAAATGTCGGTTTGGGAAAAAGAAAATTTAAGAAAAAGGGGTGGGGGGGGGGCGCCCAGATGGCTCCGTCGGTTGGGCGTCCGACTTTGCTGGGGTCATGATCTCGCAGTTCGTGAGTTTCAGCCCCACGTCGGGCCCTGTGCTGACAGCTCGAGCCTGGAGCCTGCTGCGGATTCTGTGTGCGTGTGTGTCTCTCTCTGCCCCTCCCCCGCTCATTCTCTGTCTCTGTCTCAAAAATAAACAAACACTAAAAAAAATGAAGTAAAAAAAAAGAAATGTTGGTTTGGGGGCGACTGGGTGGCTCAATTGGTTGATTTGGCTCAGGTCATGATCTCACAGTTCATGAGTTCGAGCCCCACATCGGGCTCTGTGTTGACAACTCAGAGCCTGGAGCCTGCTTCCGATTCTGTATCTCCCTCTCTCTCTGTTCCTCCCCTGCTCGTGCTTTCTCTCTCTCTCTTTCTCTCTCTCTCTCTCTCTCTCTCTCTCAAATAAACTTTGGAAATGTCTGGTTCTTCTAGCAGTTTTATCTGGCTTTTTTTGGTTCTTTTCACTCGGAGGGTTGATCTAAACAACCTCTCTCACCATTACTGGAAATGGGAGGTCGTTGTGGCTTTTTAAAAAAGATTAGTGCTGATCTCTAATCTCTCATCACATCATGGTTCTCCTGGAAAATGACAGTACTTTGTGGCTCACCTGGAGCGGGAGGTAGCCGCTTGCCGTGGGAGGGACTGGCTTTGGGGGCTGGGCGCTGGCCTCCCAGACAGCCGAGGGGTCCAGATGCCAGAGCCGCATACCTGGTGGAGGCACACCGGCTTGGGAAGTACAGCTTGAGGGGACACGTTTATGAAAGAGAAGCAAAGCTCTGCCTGCGGGCGGCGGACACTTTGTGGAGAGAGCGTGTGCAGCATGAACGACTTCTCTTTCCTGCCCTCCCCGTAGGAGGAAGAGAGCGGTGTCTCTCCACCCCCGCACCACCGACACTCCGGGCCAGAGAATTGTGTGCTGTGGACGGCTGTCCTGCACGTAGTAGGATGCGTAGCAGCGTCCCTGCCCTCCACCCCCCATCATCCCCAGCTGTGACCGCGGACAGTGTCTCCACACAGTGCCCGGTGGCCCCTGGGGCACCGAGACTCCCCCGCCTGAGAATCTGGTGGTGGGGCCGTCAGTGGGTTTCCGACTTTCACGTGCACCCGAGTCCCCTGGAGAGCTTGGCCAGACACAGATTGCCGGGTGGCATCCTCCCGAAGTCTCTGGTTCGGTTCGTCTGGGGAGGGGCCGAGAATTTTCATCTTGGACGAGCTGGCAGATGATGCCGTTGCTGCTGCTGGAGGTCCCCGCTCTTGAGGGCCACTGGCTTATAGGATAAGGCACCTAAATCAGAAACCAGGAGACTTCACTTCTGATTCCATCTCTGACAGTAGGCAGGGTACTGTGTTTTTCTCTTTCTGTGGTCGAAAGGAGATCGGACTGACACTTTTCTTAGAGTCACTTACCACTTGATGAAATCTGTGAAGCCCTTCAAATTCCATGTTCTTTCGGTGGAATACAGTGGTTCGCAAAGCTCGGTCCATCCAGCGCCTACGACCCTTTTGCCCTCCTTCTCCTTTTTTTCAGTATGTGCTGTGGGGTCCAAGGAACGTAGTGTCGTGGGAGAGTGAATGGTTTGAGAATGAGGCATGGAAAATAATCAAGGGCTCATATTTTTTCATGTTAGTGAGAATACGCTTTTACAAAAACACTGTGGTTCCAAACTTAGTCAGCTACCTGATAAATCCTGCCCAGCATTGGGAATCCATGTGGAGGTCTTAATCAGTTCGTCCTGATACCTATTAATTTAAACACCAGGGTTATAGGCTGGGTGTCGGAGCTTTCTGTAAGAAGGAATATAAACACCACTGCGAGGCTTATGCAAATGGAACTTTTTTGGAAACTAAGAAGCAGTGCTATTTTGGAGGAGGAAAAACACCACCTTGTGCATGTTCGTAGGGAATCAGAAATAGAGAAAGCCTGAATATCGGAAATAAAATGTGAGAAAGAAAAACTAGCTTTTTGAGGGACTAAAATGTGTTTATCTAAAGCAGGACTTCCCAGATCAAAGCTCCCTTGGACATATGTTCACGTGATTTCTCTACCATTATATCTTCCCTAAGGGTCCTTCTCGAGACAGAACATGTGTTAAATTAAGGTTCTCCTTTTTAGGGCTTGTATATTGGGAAGGGGTCGCATGGTCAGGATTGGTGTCCAGACTGTAGACCTTAGGTGCTCAAAACACAGGGACAGCTCCTCTGACTGCGGCGTAGACCTCACCCCTGTGGTCCGGTTTTAGATGTAAGGATTTAGACCCCTGCTTTACTTCCTACCTTCAAAATAAAATATCTTCATCCCTGCCTTGCCAGCAGGTGCTAGAAATTCCCACATTGTTCATTCACTGGGTCTCTACCACGGTCTGAATGTCTGTGTCCCTCCAAAATTCACATGTGGGGATTCTCACCGCCAGTGTGATGGCGTGAGGAGGTGGGGCCTTTGGGAGGTGACTGGGCCCGGGCCTTCACGAATGGGTTAGCACCCTTTTGACAGAGACCTGGCCGAGCTCCCTGGCCCCTTCCTCCATGTGCAGATACAATGAGAAGTCTGCAGCTTGGAAGAGGGCCCTTACCGGCCCATGCCGGGACCCTGATCTTGGACTTCCAGCCTCGGGAACTGTGAGAAGTTAATGTTTGTTTGTCAACTCCCCAGCGTGTGGGGTTTTGTTACAGCACAGCCGGAGTGGACAAAGGCGGCCTCCGTTTTCCAAAGGCTCCCTGGACTGGCCCCAGAAGTCCCCTTCCGCACTTAGCTTCTTGGAAGACACTTGACATGCCAGAACCTTTGGAATCCACTCACTCCTTCAGTTCTTTAGAACATTTAATTAATTAATTAGTTTATTGGTTCCACTTCCCTACCCTCTGTGGAAAATACAGATATGAACAAGACATTCCCTGATTCAGTCCATTTCTTCTTTGACTTCACGTTATTGTGCCAGTTAGTGTGGGCTGAGTTTGTATGTCTCTGTAGTGGGTTTGGTTTGTGACTTCCAAGCACTATTACATTGGAAGGAAAGGGATGATAGGGGTGGGTTTGTGAAGTTGAGGAATTAGAGTTAATTATGGTAAGTGCTTCAGAATAGCCAGATCTGGAGGAGGGGGAGGAGGGGCTCTGTGAATCAGCACCTATGAATCAGACGTTCCCTTTTTTGTTTTTAAGAGACCCACAAGTGTGATAGTTGGAGAGAATTCAGAGAAGCACTGAAAGCTGGAAGTTCTAGAAAATAGCCCCCCCCCCCCATTTCAGGATGATTTGACCTGAGAGGACTAAGCAGTAATTTCGAATTGACTGCAGTCATTTGAAGGATTTTCATAAAATAAGAGGATGTAAACGAGGCAGAAGCAAAAATGGACCAGACAGGAAAGAACTTCTTACCCAGCAGTCCCCTGGAGTGTATGATAAGCTATGTTGAGATATTGTAGGAAGATTATCTAAAACCTGGGGAAAAGGCACAAGGATTACTGTATGCCCTTTCAGGATCACTTGGGGGCATCTTTTAGCAAGCCCACCTAAAGGACAGCTGACATTCTTGGAGAAGACTGACTTCTGTAAAGCTAGATGCTAACTTGCAGAAAATGGATAAATTACACATGATTTCTGTCCAGTAGAGATCTAAATGATTTCTGTTCAGTAGAAAAGGTACCTCAAAGCTTATGGTTTCACCATTTGGTGGGAGGTTAACCAGTTTTATATCTAACCTTGCAAGGTCATCACATTCTGTTTTTTTTTTCTTCCCCCACTGACTCTATGTATGTTTCTCGTGTAACCTTGGAACCAGCGTTGTCATTCTACTGTTCCCTCATTAGCGACTTAAATCAGTCCTTGACACATGCATACTGTATTTTTATATGGCAGGGTTTTAGCTTTTGAAAATTACACTTTGACAGAGTGGACACTCCTTGAGGAGATAAGCATCTTGGCTGGCTAGGCTGTTGCCCAGAAGTAGGGTTTGGCTCATTTGACCACGACGTCCTTTTAGCCCTGAATTCCCACAATTATGCGTGTTTATGAACTCTCTAGGCCCCTTGGATAGTAGGTTGCATTTATCAATCATCTAATTGTGTGACTTGGGTAAATACTTAAAATTCCTGCCTTATCAAGACCTCAGAGGCACAGAGGAGAAAAGGATAATTTCCTTTGTTGTTAATGATAGTATTCTCATCTCCATATCTGGCACACACAACTCACAGAACGCTGGCACACCTGTTGTATCTGGGCCTCGTAATATCTCTGTGAGGGAGCAGACACTCTGACAGGTGAATTACAGGTGAATTACTCCACTCCGGTAAGGACCGGACCACAGCCCAGCCGGTCACACTCCAGCCCCCCGGGCTGCTCATGCTGGTACCGGGACTCGAATGGGTCTTGATAAGAGCAGTGAGTTGAGGTGGGAAAGGAAACCAGTGCCAGCAGAGAACCTAGAAGATCCTGTGTCACAGCTGCAGATGCCTTCGTGGTGAGTTACCAACGCTGGCTCTCATTGAGGTTTTTGAGGCCTTGTGGTCTGGTCCCAAATGTTGGGAAGCTTTCACCTCCCCCTTTCTCAGAGGTGGTGTGGTACTAGACATACAGCAGAGTCCCAGTGTCTCTTGATGGAATATATGAATGTGTCTTGCATGCTTTTATCTTCCTGCTTCTCCCTCTACTCCTGGCAAGATTTTCTGGGAAAATTCTGTCTGTCTGGGTGACATTGGGGCAGCTGCACGTGTTTATTCAGAAGGATAATCTGCCCTATTATTGGATGGTTGCACCACAAGGACTGCTGACTTCATCCAATTTCGTCTTTTTACGAAATCGTCTCTCTTAGTCTACAAACTGCTGGTTCATTAATTCAACAGATACTTTCTGAATGATCCCGGGTGCCAGCTCTGGGGTAGAATGGTGAAGATGGGGCAAGGTCCTTCCTCTCATGGAGCTTATGCTTCTTCGGCTTATGTTGCTCTTGGGGTTCTTAGTATTTCTGCTGAAAGATTTTAGTCTTTGCTCTGCTTCGTTACTAATCTGAGAACCACGCAGTTCTCAGTTGTGCAGTTGTGGGAAAGACTATCTCTGAAACATACCTGTAATCCATCAGCTTGTTTTCTGCTCTCCTGTCCTGCCTCCACCGCCAGAGTCCAGACTCCGTCAGCTCTTACTTGGACTGTGGCAGCAGCTTCTGAGTGGTCTCCCCACTTGCACGTTTCTTCTAACTACGAAAATCGGGTCGTGTTACTCCCTTGCCGAAAACTCTCCGGTGGCTTCCCTGGCTGCTGACGCCCTGCTGACCTCTCTTCCTCATGTCCCATCTCCTCTGTTCCTTACTCCTCCGTTCCAGCCACACCGCATGAGAGGGTGAAAATCACACTTGTTTCCTCCCACCTCAGCCGATTCCTCTGCCTGCAGTAATCCTTCCTCGAGGTTTGCACAACTGTCCCCTGCTTGTCATTCCCATCTCAGCGTAGATACCACTGCCCACGGGGGTCTTTCCTGTCACCGCCGCTAAGTTCAGTAGCTCCTGTCGCTCTGTGGCACGTTGCTGTGTTGTATTCATTCACGATGTGCCTTCCCTCATTAGAAGCAAGCACTGGGAGTCGGGATGTGAGTGGACTCGCTGCTGTCTCTCTGCACCGTCTGGAATGTACCTAGCACAGCAGCTCTCCAAGTGTTTGTTGAGTGAATGCAGAGGTAATCTTCGGGAACCCGGCACAGATACTTAGAGAGAGCTCACTTGCTAAGAGAGTCCGATGTGGACAGAAGTGCGGAAATAATTACCAGTAACTCCTACTTTTGACTAGTGGTAGATTGAACGATATAATTGTGTTTGCTTTGTGGTAGAATGCTTTTGGGGGGTAGCTTTTAGTTTAAATAGAATTCTCACAATAGAGGTGAGGGATGGCTTTATTTAAAACTTACATTTTAAAGTTAAATGTCACTGTAGAGGTTCACTTGAATTATGTAATTTGGGGGAAGGAATGAGTTCAGCGTGTAGGACTCACATTTCTTACCAGTTGAAGAAGGGATCTGTTTTGTTTTTAAATTTTTGGAGAGGTTAATTCAACTGCAGCAAAAGTGCATTAAGTGAATTGAAAAAGTTTTTGACCGAAGGCCTACCGTGGGTGTCCCTAGGAATGTTAGCTTTCCCAAATTGTCAGGGGCCTGGGGACACCTCATGTTAATGATCATGTCTGTGTTCAGTATCTCCACATTTGTTTCTCTGGGGACGCCTCTGGCAGCCCACGTGGCCAGTCACTGCTAAGACAGTGTTCTGCCATGACAGCGGGGATTCACGAGGGGGAGCGTGCTGTCCTGAGCTCCGAGAGCACCCCACAGTGTCCGTGCTCATGGGACTGCCGGTCCTGTAGGACAAGTGTCCTCAGGCTGAGCCCAGCCTGTCCCTGCTGGAGACAGGGGGCACTCCTGGCTGCAGCGACTGTGGGCTCTTCCATATCTCCTTCAACCAGAACTCTCTACATTTACCAGTTTTATGTCCCTCAGCCCTGGGTGGCTCAGTCGGTTAAGCAACCGACTTCAGCTCAGGTCATGATCTCACAGTCCATGAGTTCGAGCCCCGCTTTGGGCTCTGTGCTGACAGCTCGGAGCCCGGAGCCTGCTTCTGATTCTGTGTCTCCCTCTCTCTCTGCCCCTCCCCCACTCATGCTCGCTCTCTCTCTCTTTTTCTCTCTCAAAAATAAATAAACATGTTAAAAAAATTTTTAAAAAGGTAAAAATGAGTATCTGGCTGCTCCTTCATGTTGCAGAGGTCCCACAGCAGGAACAGGCTTTGTCTGAGCCTTGAGTCATTGGTAGATGACCTGGGATGACCTTCTGTTTTTTAACATTCTGTGGTCACACAAGTGCCTCCTGGGTCTGTTCGGGTAGGAGTGGAGCTGTCGGGAGGCAAGGACCTTCGCTTATGTCCCTATTCCTGGCACTTTGGTGCCACCAGTGATCGAGTGGGGTGCCCAGCCTTTGAAGCTGACTCCGTCCCCAGTCTGGTCCCATGCCAACTCAGGTTTCTACCCCTTCCTGCCGAAGCTGAAGCACCCATGCCAACTCAGGTTTCTACCCCTTCCTGCCGAAGCTGCGCCCTTATGGTCGTTTGCCTGGCCATGAAATTCGGGGACTAGCCAGGACCAGCTAGATAGAAGAACCCCAGAGGGTCACCATGTTCCAGCCCTGTCGTGGAGCCACAGGCCGCCTGAAGGTCTGTGGAATAAGTCCTCTTCTGGAGGCAGCCTGAGACAGTTGGATCACTGGCGTCGGGACCCAGACACTGACATTGAGCCTACCTGGCTCCACGTCCCTGCTCTGCCCCTTGAGAGCAGTTCGACCTTGGACAAGTTACTTAAACTCTTTGGCCTCTGTTTCCTTATTAGCAAAGTGGGGAAGCTCATAAATTCTGTCTCAGATATTCTTGGTGCTGGGATTCGGAAATTTTTCACCATTTTTTATCAGCTCTGCTGGTACCAGGACCTTAAGAATTGCCCTGAAAGGTATAATGAGCATTCCAAGAGGAGGGCCTTGAGTTACTGATGGAAAACAGGCATGAAGTCCAGAGGTCTCCATCCCCCAGGCCTCTGCCACCCCGGACCTGCCTGTGGCCAGGCTGAAGCCCACCTGGCCAGCTCCCAGCATGACACGTGTCTGGGAGCCAAGGTCACTGCCGCTCCTCTCCAGACCTTGCAGGTGGTGCTGAGAATGCAGGTGCCGACATTAGACCGACCGGCACAGCCGTCAGCCAGAAGGAAGCAGTGAGTGTCTGCGGTTCACAGCGTTGTCCCTGAGGCTGGGAACGACCGATGACAGAATGCCCTGGAATCTCCTTTCCCTCAAGAAGCTTGTGTCTGGTTGATGACCAGCTGCCCCTACCCTCATCCATGACTCTCACCAGGTAGTTTAATAAATAAAAGCCTCTTATAATTGTATTTGGTCTGGGTTGATTGCTCTTCCTAAGACTTTGGCAACCTCTACTGCCTTTTTTTTCTTTTTTAAGAGAAAGGGGGAGAGTGTGAGCAGGGCAGAGGGGGGAGAGAGAGAGAGAGAGAGAGAGAGAGAGAGAGAGAATGAGAATCTCAAGCAGGCTCCATGCCCAGCACAGAGCCCTGTGTGGGGATCGATCCCACAACCCTGGGATCATGACCTGAGCTGAAATCAGGAGTCAGAGGCTTAACTGACTGAGCCACCCAGGCGCCCCTCTACTGCTGCTTTTTTTTTTTTTTTTTAATTTAAGATTTAGTAGGGGTGCCCGGGTGGCTCAGTCGGTTGAGCGTCCGACTTCAACTCAGGTCATGATCTCGTGGTTCATGAGTTCGAGCCCCACTTCGGGCTCGGTGCTGACAGCTCAGAGCCTGGAGCTGCTTCAGATTCTGTGTCTCCCTCTCTCTCTGCCCCTCCCCTGCTCATGCTCTGTCTCTCTCTGTCTCAAAAATAGATAAAAACATTAAAAAATTTTTTTTTAAATAAAATAAATTTAAGATTTAGGACAGTGATTTTAGACATACCTTCATACACAGTATATATGTTTATGTGTACATGCACGCACACCCCTTGTCCTGAGAATCAGAGGACAGAAAGACCCTGACCGTCACCCCAAAAATTAAAATAAATGAGCTACCTGTAAGCAGGTAGAGTACCACTGAGGGGGGCGGTGGCCTTACCGTAGGGACGAATGTCCAGCAGTCAGCACTGTCAGGGAGAGGCGGCCTTGTGAGGTGATGATGGTGAACGTTCCACAGCTCGGTGCACTCCACGGGGAGGTCTCACAGCTCCCCGGGGGGCTGCCCTGTGGGGTCCCCACAGCCGTCCCGCAAGAGGGAGGCCCGGGCAGCATCCGCATCAGTCCCGCTGCGCACGCAGGGAGCCCAGGGCGCGGACAGCTCGGGTCGCCTGCCAGTGATCACAGAGTCAGGAAGTGGCAGATCTGGGACGTAAACTCAGTTATTTAATGACTCTGAATCTCTTGTGTTTTCTGTTCTATCATGATTCTGCCAAGAAGCTGCCGTCACTGGAGGGTCCCAGGCGGAGGGAGACCTGTCAGGAAGTCGTGTGCGAGCATTCGGGAGCAGTTCAGTTCAGTTGGTGATTGCCGTGTGGCTTGAGGGATCACAGGGTTCCCCCCAGATCGTCCTCACTAATCAGTCTGCCTCCGTTGGCTGTTACTGCTTCGTGTCTTTGAGTCAGGCCCTGGGTCGTGGCTGCTCCGCGAGGCGGGGAGAATGCGCGCAGTCCCCGTGGAGCAGCTTCGCGTGGACACCTGTACTCCGCCACTCTCCTCCCTGATGGAGAGCAGAGGCGAACGGTCGTTCCTTCAGCAGACCCTTATCCAATGGCTCCTCTCTGTCCTGCTCTGCGCCAGGCTCTGGGAGTGCGTGTCGCTGCCCTTCTGGGTCTCAGGGAAGGGCGGGCAGGGTGCCGGGTGGCGCGTCGGTGGCAGTAGCGAGAGCGGCTCACCGGGCCGGGGGTGGAGCACGCGTGACAACACGCAGCTCACACACGGAGCCGGGACCGATCTGGGCCGCTTGCCCCATAGGCCGAGGAAGTTAGGGAACCGGGAGAGAGTTGGACAGAAAAGACTTCGTTTGTGGGGCCGAGGCCTTTTCACCTGACCCCGTGGGCACCGGGGGACTCGTGCGGGTTTGGAAGGGGCGCCGGTCTCCAAGTCAGATTCAGACAACGGCTCTGGCAGAAGGGACAGAGGGAGGAAGACCGGTCGGAAGGCGCCGGGCCATGCGAGAAACGCCGCGGGCACGGGACGGGGCAGCCGGATTCCAAGAAACCTTTCGGAGGCAGAGTCTGGACTAGTGACTGATGGTACCTGTGGGTGTGAGGGAGAGAGAAAGGCAGGAGTGACTCACGGGTCTTGACGTGAGATCTGTCTCCCCTGGTTTATAAAGAGCATTTGCAGGCCAAATGCTGAAGATCTCCTTAATGGCAAGTCTCAGAAGGCAGCCAAATCTTGCCAGCTTGGGCTTTACAGACTGGTAAACATTTCTCTCCTTTTGGCTGACACCTCATTTCCTGCTTCTCAACTTCTGTTCTGGAATCATTACATAAGTTTTGTGCCTCCAGGCATCAATAAGAGCCTAGCACGTGCTACGCACCCAATGAATGAGTGATGGAGTCAGTGAGATCACTTATCACGGTGGACCCACAAGGTCATGTTGTTGACGGTGAGGCGGTGAGCACACAGTGTGACTCCTGTGATTCCGGAACTCTGAGGAATTCTCGGGGAGGCGCAGCCTGGAATCCTCTCCACTGTTCACCGGCCACACCTGCCCGTGGCGGCGGCAGCCATGGAAGATGAGGCAATCGGGCAGGTCGCCCGGGAGCCGGCTGCGTTCCTTCAGGCCTTTGCCCCCCACTTCCCAGCCTGCAGATTTCGGGTGCAGGGGTGGCAGATGTGCGTGCGATTCACCCAGGACCCCAGGCGTGCCCGGGGTTCGACTTCTTTCTCAGGGCTAGATAATCCAGCTCCCAGCCTGGAGCCTAAGCATACGCTGCATTAATCAGACTTGCTGGAATGATCACATGGTTTTCTAGCTGCCTCCCCTGTTAGCTGCCGCTTGTCAGCAGCTGGCGGAGCTGGAGGCCGCAGGCCCCTGTCTGCAGAAAGCCTTTTACTTCCGAATATTGGGGGGGGGGGGGGGGGGGTGGAAACCCCGCCTCTTTTTTCTGCACTTTGCACCATCCGACTGACTAAATGGTTGTCCTCCGAACCAAAAAGGCTACCAGACAATCTAAGGACGTTGTCTCTGACTAGGTCATGTTTGCATTTGAAGAATTCAGGTACGTCGTGGGCTTTCTACATCAGCCTGCCGCTGGGTTTTTGTTCTCGCTGGGTTTTTGCTGTGTAATGACAGCTCGGGCTCTGGCTGGTTCTCACCCCCAAAACGGTTCTTTCCTGCATTCGGTGGGCTTTATCCCGGTCGCGGGGGTGGGAGGCGCAGAGGTGGTGCAGGTCGGGGGTGTTTACTGCATGCACACGTGCAGCAGGGGATAATTGGGGTGCTCGTGCGTAAATTTGCCGGGGACCCCACCTTGTGCCTCCTTTGAGCTGCTGTGGGTGGTGTAGAGTTATGAATGCAGAATAGCAACTCTATCCAGAATGAGTCTCTCGCTCTCTTTTGTTTTTCTTCCTTTGTCAAACTCATGGAGTCCACTGCTCTTTTAAAAAAAAATGCTCATGGTAGCAGCAAAGATGGAAAATCCTGCAAGTCCGTCTGCTTAGTTGAGGCTTGATTTTGGCTCTGATTTCCCCCCGTCATTGTTAATAGTAATCTCGTGCTTGGGCAGTTTTCTGGGAAGTGCTCTGATGATGTTTTGTTAGCAGGGTCCTTCTCTGCTTTCAGAAGCTTTTCGGCTGCTGTAATTATCAATGCTCCAAATGAGTCTTTTGTGAATCTTATTCCTTCTCTTCTCTGAAGATCTGTCCCTGGGTATGAACATGAGCATGGGAAGGGATGTTCCAACAGAGGGTAGTTTCTAAGAAATGAGAATAAAGGAGGCAGAATGGGAGGGTTATCTGACCATTCATGTGTATATTTCCACCTTTTGGAACATACAGAAGACAGTGTGTGTGTGTGTGTGTCTGTCCCTAACCTCCGGCAGGCTCTCATTTCTCAAATGGAATTTCAGCGTATTTTAGAACTGAGCGTAAATACCATATCGATGGGCGACGGGGGTGATTGTGTGGGAACCCCAGTTCCGTTTCTACAGGCCTTTTTTGTTCCCTCCGGAAGGTTGCGGCGATAGACATTAAAACGATAACAGAATAACCACCTTTTGTTGTTTGTAAGAGGAAATTTAGAGACCTTTTAATCAAAATCAAGAGAGTAGATGAGAGGATCATCAAATCTGTAGGAAAAAAAGCAGGGCTGGAAAGGGTGTCCCCGCCCTTTCTATAAACTTGGAGCTTTGGATCTAGGAAGTTCTCCTTTGTTTAAGAGAGTGTCTCTGCATTATTTCTAGTGGCCTGGGCTGGTGAAAAGGATATTCTTTCCGTGTGGCAACATGCTCTGGGGACGTGGGGCCTGTGCCCTTACACGGGGACCAGAACTTACTGTTTTATGGTAGCTCCATTAGATAACTCACAAGAGTTTGTTTTATGCTCAATGTGTTACAGTAGATAGGTCCATAGACGATGAATTCGGAGTCCCGGGTTCTAATCCCCGTTGGCAGGTTAGCTTTTCTGATCCTTCTGAGATTTACGGAGGAGTTTGGGAGAGTGTAGAAAGTAGTACAACTGTGAGGTTCATATCTTACTGTTAGCATCTATTCGGGATGGAGTAAGCCTTAGCTAACCGTCGCCTTGAACAGAGCTTGGAGCCGGTCACCTCGTTTCCTAGTTAGGGAAGAGGCATATGTATCGACAAGCCTTGTCCCCTTGGGTGAGCTCCCAGCCCAAAAGCTGGGTCTGAGCAGTTGGAATGGGGTCACGTTGAGGGCCAGTGCGCTGCTGGACTGAGAAGGTGGGGCCGTGTGTGGAAAGTAGACCAGAAAGGGGGGGGGGGGTCGTCTATTACCTGTGTGTCCGGCTTCGCTTAAGCTGGCCGCAAAGAACTTTGCTGGGTGTGACTGCGTTTTGTGACTGCTGCCCGTACTGGACATTTGGCCGCCCTCTTTAGTCACGGGCTTTGTGTGGGGCTGAGTGATCACGGTGGGGCGACACAGGCACTTTAGAGGAGCTTGTTAGCTTTGTAGCTCTGGTTAGGGTGGTGCTCAGGCTGTAGCCTGCAGTGGAGACCCCTGGAGGGCCCGTGAAAACCTGGATTGCTGGGCCCCCCTCCCAGAAGCTCGGGTCCGGTAGGTCTGGGCTGGGCTTGGGGATCTGCATTTCTAGCAAGTTCCCAGGTGATGGTGATGCTGTAGGCCTGGGAAGCAGACCCTCAGAACCGTCGGCTTGGGAGAAGCAGGCAGACTGCCCTTATGGAGATGGGACATCTGAGGCAAAGGCGAGGAGGTCCAGGTAGGAAAGAAGCCCGGAGCCAGAAGCCGCACGTCCAGTCAGGCAGGTGGACCCGAGGCGGGCGTGCTCCTGGGAGATTAACCCGTGACCATGATCGTCACAGCGGCCCCTCTCCTCCTGGGGAGGGGCGAAACCGAGTTTATAACCCAGTTTCTGCCACGTATGGCCTGTGTGGACCTGGCAGGGCTCTTCGCCTTTTATCGTCATCATCTTCTGTGGGAATTTTCTCTAAGAAAGTCTGTGACGCCGTTGGAAGCAAATGAGAGGACGTGAACTTGCTCTGTGCGTCAGGGGACACGTTAGTCCCTAGTAAGGCATGAGGAGTTCCCTGAGAGCTTTCCAGTATCCTGTGTTTTTAACTTTGACTCCTTTGTGCCTAAGACTGCTTGACGCACAATAGGTCCTCAATAAGCAGTCGACACCGATCGTTTTCAGGGGATTTAACGACGAAGGAGAAACAGGCACGTGATCAGGCTGGCTCGGTGCGGGCCTGGTGCTGGTGCCACGGTGCCCGTTCGGTGCGCTGGTTCAGAAGAGCGCGTTGAAAAGCCCGCAGCTGACCTCCTGAGAAAACCGTGAAGTGTCCTTAGCACACCCCAGCCGCCGGGGTGGCAGAGCTCCGCTCCCGTTTCCTAAGGAATCTCTGCGGGTGATCTCACTGCAGAGCCTGCTGACCATCGTAGTCATTTGCTGGGGCCAAACCCGCAGGGTTGCAGAATCCTGAGAGCTTGGGTGGTTGGGCCAGCATTTTCCAGATGGTTAGGGTAGTTTCTGCCTGCCGTTGGCTTCAAGACTGTATTGTTCCAACACCAGGCAAGCTGTTCTAGCTGGCTGCTGTGGTAGACACGCTTCCCTTATATTTTTGCCTTTTTAAAAAGACCTCTTACGTGAGAAGTTTACTGAATTCGTGGTTTAGTAAACATTTGCCAGTCACTACACACCGCGGCGACGGCCTTCTGAGCACCAGTGAGCACTAGAGACAGCTTTGCGGAGGCCTCTCTGGCTTCCCTTCCACTTCCAGAGCCCGAGCAGGGACCATGTTCCCTCCCCTCCCCAGAAGAAACATTTTAAAATGTGATTTCTGGCTCTGTGATCCCACAAGGGAGAATGGAACCCAAATCAGAAACCTCTGTTTCTCAGAATTCCTGATGCTTACCGTGGTTTATTTCTAGAAGGAATGTGGTATGCCAACTCCAAGATCTAAAATCCATAGTTGGAATGTGTCAGTCACGTGAAAACGGGAAGGTACTACCCTGAGTCTGTTTGCTTTATTTCTTTTGTTGAGTAAAGTGTCCCGGAAGCATGGAGGTTCAAACTCCAACCAGCTCTTTCTTGATTAATCCGTGCTTATGTCCAGTCTTGGGAAGTGTCGTTCTTTCCCTTGCTCTTCCACTGGAATATGGAGATGAGTTGAGATGAGGGGTCTCGGGGAAGACCTGAGGTCTGGAAGCCAGCACGGCCCACCCGGTGTCCGGAGCCTAAGCCAGCCTAGCCCCTGTCATCTCCCCGGCCCTGTCATCCGCCGAAGAGACAGGGGTTTGGGTACGGCGACTTTCACGCTGTGGCGAGCAGGTGACCCTCATCAACAGGAGATGGAGGCTGGGCTGGGCAGCGATGGGGAAGGTGCTGTTCCCCTGCTGTTTCCCCGATACCGCTAGTTGCGTCGCCCATGGTAACTGGAACCCACGTAACATAAATGAAAACAGAAGCTCGGGGATGTGGACAAACCTGAAGCGTATACCACCCACCCAGACCTTTCCCCAGACTGGTCCCGTGGATTCAGCTGCTCGCTTTGTGCTGCCACCTGGAAGTCTGCCGGGCGTCTCAAACTTAACACATCTGACACCTTGTATTTTTTCCGGAGCCATTGCTTCTACAGTTTTCCATAGCCCGGCCTTCCTTTGGTAGCTCCATCATCCCTGACCCTTTTCTTTCTCTTCTACTCCGTTCCTGAGCTATCCGGGCAAGGTCTGTCGGCTCTATGTCACTCAACCGACTGAGCCACCCAGGCACCCCAGTCGGCTCTACGTCAAAGCATGCCCAGAGTCCCGGCACTTCTCAGCGCCTGTGGTGCTACCAGCCTGGTCCACGTGGCCACCGTCTCCCACCCGACTCACCGCCGTGGTCTTGTGACTGCCTCCAAGCTTCCCGTGTGCCTTGCCCTCCTGCTCCTGGTTCTTCAGCTGGTTTTCCTTGGAAAATATCAACTCAGGCCATGTCAGTCCAGAGCTCAGAACCCTCCAGTGGCTTCCCACCTGGCTGCGGGCACCCCCCTCTGGGGGTATCTCACAGGGCTTGCTCAGCCGCCATACTCCGTCTCTCCCGACCTCTTCCTCCAGATGCCCGCATGGTTTGCTGCCTCATCTCCTGGGGTCTCTGCTCAGCTGTGGCCTCGACCTCTCTTTTTAACATACCCCCTCCCATAATGGGCACTCCCTGTCTGCCTTACTCTGCTCCATTTTTCCCCCAGATCACATATCACCATCTACTTACTGTGGATTTTAATTTTGTGTTTGCTTATTGTTTGTCTCCCTCTAGCAGAACGTTAAGTGCTGCAAAGTAGGACTTTAAAAATCTATTTTTGTTCACTGCTGTATTCCTAGTGCCTTGCAATGGTAGGTGTCTAAAAAACACTTGTTAAATGAATGAAAGAAATGAGGACAGACACCCAGAGAGGTTGGGTAATTTGCCCGAAGGCACCCAGCAAGGAGGCGTAGGCAGTTTCACTTCCGTTCATCTCCCCAGACCGTCTGTGCCTGGAATGCCCTCCTGTGAATGGACCTCATGCCCTCCAGCTGGCACACCCTCGTGAGTCTCTCCGGTGGGCCCAGAGCCCGTTGTGGGGCCTGGCTCTCGGCACCCCTCCGCGTCTGTGGGAAGTGGAGAACAGAATAGAGGACCCCCACCTGGGGTGGGATGGACTGACCCCTTGTCCTGACCCCCTCGGCCCTTACATCCCGTCTGTCTGCAGGGCTGCCCTGGGGGCGATGTACGACAGTGTTCCTTCCACATCTTCCTGCCCTCCTGCAGTTTGAGCTCTTGGAGGTCAGGGAGCATATCTTAGTCGTCCTACACCACTACCAACTCTTAGCACACTGTCGGCTCTAGTCTAGGAGGGGTTGGTAAATGCCTACGAGACTGATGTTGTAGGTAGGTATTCAAGTAATTTGAATTCTATCAGTCACAGTCCCTCACTGCGAGGAGCTTATGATCACACGGTCTTTGATCCCCCAGGATCTATTAGAATGCACAGCTGTGTGGGTCTTTAATGGGTGATAGTGGGAGCACCCGGTTGGTGGCAAGAGCAGAGGGTGGAGAGTCGAAGGAGAGAAAAACAGAGCAGGAGCGGGGAGGACAGCCAGACTGCGTCGACTTGACAGTCTCGCCTGGAGTGTGACTAGCCACAAGCCGAATGTTATTCTGGGAAACAATGTAGCTGTTATGGCGGCAGAGCAGAAGTATTTTAAAATACCAATCTGTCCTCCGTTATTAAATAAGTGTTGCGATTGTTGAGTTTTGCCGAAAGAGAGGCAGTGTTGTGGATCTGGGATCCAAAGACTTGGCTTCAGTTTGTATAATGTAAACTTAAAAGCTGGGACCTTGGGCAAGTCACTATATTTCTCTAGGCCTTAGTTATTTCACTTCTAGGAAAAGGGCTACTTTGAGGATAACATAGAGGAAAGAAGTAATGCATAAATGACAAAATTTTGCTATAATGTTTGTATTTTATATTTTGGAATCAGGGGAGGCTTAATCAGTCAATATTTAACTGGCTCAGATGCTACTTTTTTAAAAACAGTCCTGATTTCCATTCCCCATTTCTCCTTGCTTAGCATATTAGTAGTCTCTTGTGTTAAACACACGCGAACAAAACTTAGAGGAAAGAAGTTAACTGGACTCATTACCCAGAGGAATGAGGAAGAGGGTACCAACCTGGGTCCGTATGATTCTTGCTGGTTCCTTAGGGTACTTGCAAAAGCGTCTCTAACTGTGTCGGTTTTGAGACTCGGTATGTATGTTTTGGAAGGAAGGAGGGCCATTTAGCGGGTAGGGTAACTGTTCATTGGGAAAACACTTCCTAAACGTTTACTAAACATAAGCCCCAGTAGAAGATGCAAGTACGTGACCTGTGTGTAAGCTTCAGGCCTTCCTGCAGAAATTTACTGTCCTGAGAAGGTGCTGAACCAACAGCAAAAGTGTGGGGTGGGGTAGCCAAAGACAGACAAACGCTGAAGTGTAGGATAAATTCTTAGGGACGCCGGCGAGGCGCGTGGGCAGGAGGAGGATGTGGTTTTGCCGTGCTGAGAACTGAAGGGAGCCTTCGGGAGGAGGTGTCCCCTGGGTGAGTCCGGGAGGGGGGAGGGGTTCAGGTGAAAGGGTTCAGGTGAGGCAGGGGGCACTCAGGAGTCTGGGGGCCGAGGTGTGGGAGGGGGTATGGCGTGTGCCCCCAGCCACGCCTCGCCTGATGAAACCCGAGGGAAGAGCTTTTTCTCCCCAGAGCGGCCGAGTCTGTTCCGTCCTTTCCTCGGCGTTGGCGACATCCCTGCCCCGACGTTCGCTGCGTTGCAGAGGTGAGCCCTTGTCCCCTTCAGGGTGTGTGTGCCGACACTCAGGGGAGGCGCTTTGCCGCCTTTGCTTCCCCGCCAGCCTTGCCCCTTCCAGCCAGTGACTTAGGCCCTTTGTGCTTCGGTTTGCCGCTCTGTAAAACGGGGGTGTTACCTGCCTCCCCAAGTGATGGTGGCGAGGAAATGAGATTACTCACGTGAAGCATCTAGCGGGGGGCCTGAGGAGATACTCAATAATAAGTTAATTCCTTTCATTTCCCTTCGGTGGCAACACACTCGGGTAGACCCCCACCCTGGACTGGAAATTGCACACGAGCCGGGAGGGGGGCCCTGACACACTAAGAGTGGGGAACCTCTAACCTCCCCACCTCCCTGAGAGTGCAGACCCAAGACTGCCCGAAACCAGGCCTGGGAGGACGACCGGTCGTTGAAATGCTCGTGCCACGGCGCACCAACCAGGGTGTGACTAGTCAGCCGAGCGCTTGGACCCCGGCTCTGTGGGCCCGCAGATTCGCTGGTCTGAGAGATTAGGTTCCTTGCGGTTGGTGGACCGAGATTCTGGTGCCTTCTGTCCAGTTAGGATGGCGCGGCCCGAGCCCACCCCGCGTGCGGACACTCCCTCAGCGTCTGCATACTTCGTCCACAGCCAAGCGGTCATCGTTCTGCGTCCCCTCTGTGTCCTCTCTTTATTTCCAGAGCCGGCCGTAAGAAAGAAGTGTCTGGAGAGCTGATGTGGGCTGCACGGGGCAGGTGCAATGTGTGACCTGCAAGGGTCTCCCCTTCCACGGGAGGGCGGAGTGGATTACGGACAAGGACACGGTGGTGGGCACCTTTCCAACGAGCAGCAGCTGTTGTACGTGTGACAGGGTACCTTTGGGCCTGGGGGTTCTGCCCGACGTCAGGAGAAGCTTCTGAAGGTCCTCAAGTCGAGGATTCCATGTGATGGTTCTCTCCTGGGAGGGCCCATCAAGGTCAAAACAGAGGGGGCCCAGGCTGCACCTCAGCCCTACTGAGACCAGCTGTCCAGACGCGGAACCTGGGTACGTGCATTGCGTAAGGCTCTGCCGGTTATTCCGACGCACGGTCCCAGTTAGAGTTTGCGGGAAGAACTTGACCTTGGGACTCTGGAAACCCTCAACTCTCTCTGTGAGACTATGTTGCTTTGGGTCAGTCACTTACCTTCGCCGTCCACCTGGAAAACAGAGATAACATTTTGTTCACGGAGATGTGGTTCAGAGAGAGTAAGGTGACAGCCGTGTGGGAGCTTTGGAAAGCTGGGAGCACCGGATACGGAAACGTGCTTACATGTGCCACAGACTCGTAAGTCCGGGTGTATTGGATGTGTGTGGCCGGTAAAGACTGCAGCCTTTGGTCTGGACTGAAGCCTTGCTGGTTCGAGGTCTTTCTTGGGTTCGGTAACCTCACAGCTAGTCGCTTTGGCTGTCAGGAGCTCATTTGTACTCGTTCACGAGCGAGAGGAATCATTTTCACGCCAGTCAGCCAGTTCAGAGCCTGCCAAGTGCCAGGGTTAATCTTGCCGTGCGCTCTTTGAGACCAGCCTCCCTCCGTCTTTACCGGCACAAGTGCTGGACGAGACGAAGACAACCTGCCTTTGCCTGTGGAGGCCCCGGAGGAAACGTGAAAACTCGAAGCTCCTCCATCTTTGAAGATCACGTCTTGGCCACGGGCGTGCAGGCGACAGGCCAGGGGCGCCAGGCAAGAGCCGGGAGCAGGAAACGGGCGTCCCTCCCGGCGCTCCCTCCCGAGTGTTGAGAACTTGTGCTCTGGCCGCCATCTTCCACTGTGTGCAGAAGCCAGAAGCTGTGCATTACGTCGAGATGGAGCCTTCTCGAGGGAGATGGGTGAAACCATGTGCCTGGTGTACTATTGTGATCAGGACATCGAACAAACGCTGACTTAAATAAAGAAGCGTTTGTACTCGGCGATGAAACTCCTTTTCCTGGAGAGAAGATGCTTCCGTAGTTGGAAACTTGGAGCACTTCCAAAGCCACAGAGCAAAGACTGCATCCGTTCGTTACTCTCCGCCCTACTGAAGGAGTCAGGGAGGTAGGGATTCCCCAGGTAGAGGAAGGTAGGTGATGACGTTGTGTGTTTTCCTGGTCTTGGCTGGGATGTTCACGCTAATCAGATCCCTGGTGTGAAGCAAGTGGGAATCAGTTCATCCCTGCCCTGACGGAAGACGTTAAGGACAGCTTGCTTCAAGAAAGATGGGGGCCGAGAGGAACGTGTCCTACTTTGGGGACCAGATTATAATACGGCTCAGTCTCTTGCCAGTCCAGCCCCTCTTTTCTTCTGTACGGGGCGCCCTCCGTGGCCGGACTGCACGTTCTCTTAAAGCTCAGCCCCCAGGAACCTTCCTTCTGCCCCAGGGAACCTGGCTAAGTCGCGGATCCGCACACACCACCTTGCCTCCCCATCTCGAAGCCTTTATTGTCTCTCCGTGAAGTCCTTCGAAACCCAGCCCTGTTCACACTTCCCTCAGGAAGCCTTTTCTGACCTCTTTATTCACATAAACTTCTCCGTTCTCTCTAAACTCCCTTACAGCACTCGAGGTAGGTCACACGTCATCTGATATTTAAGTTTTCTCAATCTTATTTTCTTGACTAGATTGAAGGTTACTTGAAGGCAGAAAGAACGTTCAGTTGTCTTCATTCCATCTGTCACACTCGAACAGAGAGTTGGGTGCATCGTGCCTTCTCAGCACCCTTTATTCGTTTCTAGCATTTTTTTTAACGTCCTGCCACATGCCAATCATTGTTAAAGGCCCTGAAGGTGAAATGGCAGGAGAGAGGACACTTGCTGCCTTTTAGACGTCTGTTCACTTTGCAGCATGGAGGCGTGACTACCATTCCGAAAGAGCTACTGAATCCAGCGAGCAGGACCTGCTTTGAATGGGCAGAAGGGGTCCAGGCAGTAGGTCTGCAGGAAGGCCTGAAAGTGCCAGGTGCTGGATTTTCAAAACTGTAGGGACTTGCAAAGGCATTTGAGCTAATAAAAATGCATGTGATGTTTAAGGTGTCCTTACATGCTTAAATGAAATGTTTCTCTTTTTTTGTTTGAGAGAGAATGCACGCACGTGTGCACGTGCGCGAGCCGGGGAGGGGCAGAGGGAGAGAGAATCCGAGCAGCCTCGACACTCAGCCCGATGCAGGGCTTGATCCCACGACCCTGGGATCATGACCTGAGCCAAAATCAAGAGCTGGACGCTCAACCGACTGAGCCACCAGGCGCCCCGTAAATGAATGTTTCTGATTCCTCTAGATTCAAACGCAAACAGGATCACCCACGTGTATTTCGGGCCCTTTTGTTACCACCTCCCATTCCCCCGCAGTCCTGCGGGCCGGGTGGTACCATTCCCATCTCGCCTCAGAAGCACCTGAGAAGACTCGGAGAGGTCAGAGTGCTTTCCCACGGTCAGATATCTGCTTGATTGGGAAGTGAGCCAGTGCCCATTTTGTCCTTTCATAGCTGCCTCCAACCCTGATCTCGTGAAGCAAGGAAGATCGGTCAGGTACCCCGGTGATGCTTGTTTTATGTACTGTTTTGTTGAAAAAGTGAATGTATCACATTTATTGGGCCCGAAGTAGGAACACTGTCATCTGATCAGCACTTTATACGCATGAACACATGTACCACGGTCCTCGTAAGAGTCCTGTGACAAGGCTGCTGTGCTCGTCCTGCTTCGCAGATAACAAAAGCCACGGCACACGCTGGCTGAGTAACCTGAGCAGAACCACACAGGGCTGGCATCTGCACCTGAGGTCCTCTCTCTCCGGGACCTGTGCTTTTGACTGCTACCTTCGTCCTACAGGAGGCTTCCTAGGGAACAGAGATTCTGTGGGCAGTTGTTTGGGAAAAACTGGGCACCGACTCCCTGGGAAAGGGCCGTGCATAGTAGCATGAAGGCTCTGAGAAGTCCTGTGCAGTGGGGTGTGGTGGAGACCCCTGAGTTTCCCACATGTGTTCTGTGAAGGAACTTTTATTGCCTAACACCTGATTTTTAGTTGACACTGTAGAAGATCCTGCTACGGTGGAAGGAGATTTGGAGACTGGGAGTTAGAAATCAGGGTGAAGAAAAGAGTCTGCAGGGCAGAATCCATCAGTGGATGAGGTTAAAGAGTCTCACCTGAGTGTGAATTCATCCTCCTGCTCCTCTTGGCCATTAATTGATTCTTTTGGGGTCTCACTTGCCTTGTCTGTAAAATGGGATCATTGTGAGGAGGAGTGTGATTATGTATGTAAAAATCCTTTGTAAACAATGAAGCTCAAAGTTGCTGTTTTTGTTATTCACCAATTCACTTGTGTCCTAAAGCCTAGCACGGCATCTACCAGCTCTTTGAAGGACAATTAGCAGTTATTGGATGAATGAGTGGATTTTGCCTTTTGTGTCCTGTAACTGCTATGTTACAACTGAAACATGTTTTTCTTTCTGTTTTATTGAGATCCAATTGACATGTAGTGAAACTTCTTAAAAAATGATACTTTTTTTTCCTTGAATTTTCCTTCTAAGTTGTGTTCTTGCTGGTTTTTATGTTTGGGGAGTTTAAGGAAATCACTCTGTTGGAAAGTCAGGAACCGTGTTTCTCTCGTTCACTTTGTCGTACCCCAAGTTGGACCGCCATGGCAGTTTATTTTGTGTTTTTCTGACATGTCCCTGGCAGCAAGAGATTTTTGGACAGTTCCAAAATGGTAAATTTCAATCAACAGTGTGCATGTGTTGGTTTTGTTGTTGGTGGGTTTGTTTTTTTTTTTTAACACTCCTCATTCCCTCAGATGTGTCCATCTGCGTGTGTGTTTTTTTAAGGAATTTCTCCTGTGTCACACTCTCGGTGTAATTACTCTTGATGTTTCCTCCTCTCAAGGATTGTCAGGGAGAGAAACTCGCTGCAGTTTTGCATTCCAGTGAGGTTCCTCCTGATGGGGGTGGAGATGTGTGAGGGCACTCTCTACCTGCTTCAAATAAGTCCTTTGTTTTTAGCTCCTGGTCAGAAGAGACAGATGTATGTTCAAGATCATTCTAATAGGTAAGCTGTTGCACAAAGATCTAGAAATTAAAAAGAGGAGAGAGGAGATCAGATCACCATTTAGACCGCTGTGGCTGGACCAGCTGCACCATAGCTTCTCCAGAGACACTGGGTTTTGCTGGCAGCCCGTTTGGAGAGGAAGGGGTGGGTAGAGGGGAGCTGGCTTTCCCATTCCCGCGCGGTCTGACTGGCATGTGGTTTGTGTGGGCCTAACCCCTCACCCCCACTTCACGGTGGCACACGACCCCCGGCCCAAGTCTCTTGGCCGTGATGATTGGTTTAGGAGCACGTCTGTTATCCAAGAGTCCACGGCCCTCGGGCTAGGACTGTTAGGAAAGATGCCGTTTGGCTTTTTCTTCTGGGATCGAGAGCTGTCAGGACCAAGAAAGCCACAAGTCATTGGCAGCCAGCACGCGGGGAAAGAGTGATGATGAAGTCAACAGAGAGGGCAACAGAGTGCGGTGGTGGACAAAGACCCGAGTTCTCGTGGCGTCATCGAGTTTCTGCTTCAGGCACTCAGCTGCCGAAGGCGGGCTCGTTCAGGAGCCTTGTGCTTTGTTTTCTACTCTATGAACAGTAAATTCCATTTTTCTCCGTTAGTATCTTTCACAACCTAGAGAATCCCAAATAATATAAGCCGTGCAAAGTAAATAAAAAGCAGACCAAAACTCGTATCACTTTTCCCTCCAGAGGAGGTGACCCTCCCTTCCACCTTCAGAGTTGCCAGACCACATTCACAGTTTTGTAGTCCATCTGGGTGTTTGAAGACTGTGGTCGAGGACACGGTAACAGACTGAATTGTGTCCCCCCGAATTCGAATTCGTAGGTTGAATGCCTAACCCCCCAATGTGACTGTATTTGGAGATAAGTAGGTAATTAAGGTTAATTAAGTAGATAAGCAGGTTCATCGAGTAGGGAGTTAAGGTTAACTGAGGTCAGAAGGGTGGGGCCCTGATCCAGTAGGACTGGTGTCCTTGTAAGAAGAGATGCCAGGGGCGCTGGAGCACAGAGCAAAGTGCACGTGAGGACACAGAGAGGAGGCGGTCGTCTGTAGGCCAGGGAGAGAGGCCTCGGGAGAAAGCAGCCGCGCCAACACCTTGGGCTTGGGCTTCCAGCCTCTAGAACTGTGCAAAAATACATTTATGACCCTAAGCGCCGCCCCCTCCCCCCAGTGTGGTGTTTTGTTACGGCAGCCTGAGCTGTGTACTACAGATGCCTTTAGAAGAAAGAAAGGAGGGTCGCTGGGCGGCTCAGTCCATTGAGCGTCTGACTTCAGTTCAGGTCGTGATCTTGCAGTTCTTGAGTTTAAGCCCCACATCGGGCTCTCTGCTGTCAGTGGGGAGCCCACTTCAGATCCTGTGTCCTTCCCCCCGCCACCTCCCCACCGCACCTCCCCTGCTCACACTGTCTCTCTCTCAAAAATAAAATGAAATATAAGACATTAAAAGAATAAATGAATAAAAAATAAAAAACAGGAAAGGGGTCGTGAGGGTGCTCAGGACCGTATCTGAGGGACAGCCCGTGAAGGCCTGGGGGTGAGCTCCTGGAGGAAGAGGGGGCAATGTGAGGCCAGCAGGGCTCCCTAGTAACCCCTGGTTTAGAGCTCTAGGAGACCCTTGTTTGGACACATGCCCTGGAGGCGTTTCCAGTGGGAAAGAGAGGTGGTACTTCCTCAGCACCCCCTGCATCCCAGGCACTCAGTAGTTACCTTTCTTACTTACTTACTTATTTATTTTTGAGGCAGAGAGAGACAGAGCATGAGCAGGGGAGGGGCAGAGAGAGAGGGAGACACAGAATCCGAAGCAGGCTCCAGGCTCCGAGCTGTCAGCACCGAGCCTGACTTGGGGCTCAGACTTGTCAACCGCGAGATCATAACCTGAGCGAAGTCGGATCCTCAACTGATGGAGCCCCCCAGGCGCCCCGGTAGTTATCTTCTTCTGTTCATCAGACCTAGACCTCAGGGTACAGCTAGGAGAGCTTCCGTTGATTCAGCTACGAAGCGCCCAGAACTCTATTTACAGCAGAGTATTTAATTGACACCACAGTCAGCTACTTAGAAGTTACCTCCCTTTGACGGATGAGAGAACACACCTAAAAAGGGTCAGAACCTGATCATGGTCACCAAGGTAGTCAGTAGCAGAGCCAGGACTAGAAGAGTCCAGTCTACGGATCCTGTCCTGTTTCTTTTCATCCCTGGCCCCATAGCAAGGGGACAGCGTAGATTGGGGAAGGCTGCACAGAACTCAGCCCTGAGCAGGACGCCTCAGATGGAGAGCTGAATCCTGCATCCTGGGCATCTGCCGAGGGAGCCAGAGGCACCGACAGCCAGCTCTGTCCGTTGAATAAAGCACCGCATTGAGCGTGCCCTGTAGAATTAGGAGAAAACACAAGAAACTGAAGAAGCCGTGGCAGGTGGAGACACCTGCTAAGCATGGGCGAAGCTAATATGGTGGGTTTCAGACAAACTGATCTCAATCATGCCGTTCTCTGGGCAGACTTCCCCGGCTCTACGGGGCTGCTGACGCCCTGACCTGCCATAACAAAGAGCAGGGGCAAGGGACCCAGGCCGGCAGGCATGGCAGGCCAGCACCGTGGCCCCTGGTCTGTAGTGCCCACGCGGTCGGGACGGCCAGGGCTCTGGGTCCCAAATCGGGTACCCTCTCAACCTGGCAAGCAGGGCTGCGGCCCATTTGCCCTTCACCTGCCCATCTGCCCCTTTAAGCGCTATTGTGTGTAATGAGCTAGTTTTATTAATTGAAAAATTAGTAACAACTCATAATAAAAAGCTCAATAATACTGCAACTTCACTGAGATCCTTAAACACGCGGCAGAGGCCACCGCTTAGGCAGGAAGCCATCTGGAATGGTGGTGGTATCAGGTCAACTTAGGACCCTCTGTGTGTGCCTGTGTGTATGCGCGCACGCGTGTGTGTGTGTGTGTGTGTGTGTGTGTGTGTGTGGTGCTGTAAGGAAAGAATATGGCTTTGTTTACTCACAAGGATTAGAAATTCACTGGCAAGTTTTGGGTTCTTGTTATTTGTGTGACTTTCTCTGGGTTCTCTTGAACATATCAAGGGATTGGCCCCTGCACATAACAGAAAAGAAAACAGTCATTAGCCAGGACACCAAGTAAGCAAGCGTGAGACCTGAAGGGAGACAGGGAGGTGACGAGGAGCCGGTGAGGTCCTCAGGGAACCCACAGACGATCGGCACTTTTCAGCGAGATTCCTCATGTAACTGCCCCATCATTTCACTTCTTCCAGCTTCTCCACTATTGGTGAGATGAAGTTCAGTCATTTCCTAATTACAGCAATCCTTGTTAGGCTTCATCAGGTGGAACTTTAACTAAAAGGAGTCGCTCAGGTGCACAATAGGGTAAAAAGAACTGCTGACGCGTCCAATAAACCCCACGCGAGAAAGTTCGAAATAAACAGCTGCGGTGAGGCCCATCCCCCACACCAAGGGGTGACCAGCGGATTCCTCAGCCAGCACCGGGTCCCTCCTCTCTGGCTCTGCGTCCTGGGTGGTGCCTCTGACCCCGCGGGCCTTGCTCTTGACCTTACCGGTTTCCACCCCTCCGTGTGCTTGCTCCGGCAGCAGGGGGACGCGGCAGACCCCTCGGCGCAGGGGGATTGTGTTGCTGGCACTCTGCTCCCCTCTTACAAGCCCTGTTCGTTTCTCTGCTTTTTCCTTCCTGCTTGCTTTTGAGCACGTAAAAGATGATCGTGCTTTTCTTCTCTCTGAACTCGTCCTTGCTCCTTGAACATAATATGCTGTGCAGTCACTCTGCTGTCCTGCCTCGTCTCCCTCCTGGCTGGATGGGGCTCCTCCCCGCACTGCACTCGGGCTACACCTGCTGCTCTGGTATCCGAGTTACTGCTGTTTCTCACTGTTTGCCCCATGTTTTGACGTTAGGTAGTAGGGCACAGATTGGGGAGAGGGTGACGACTCCGCTGCTTTTCAGAAAACCCGGCTGGACAAACAGGACAAAACCCGACTCCTGCACAATCCATACAGTTCACTCCCAAGACATCAAGCCTGTTTACGGATCTTCCTTATGTTTTGCTTTTACGTTTCCCCAGTCTGTAGCTAAGGGCAGCCAGGCGCCTTCCCCGGGACACTGGGGACCAAGAGGAAAGGTCTCTCCATGATGCGTCTCCATTTAACCCTTCATTACCTTTGCTACCTATGTTTTTAATCGGGTCCATAAGTAGTTCAGTACCTCAGTTTCTTTCTCTTTCAAATTAGTATGATACCGTAGGCAGGCCACAGTGCGAAAGAAATAATGGGTCTGATAACACAAAATAGCACACTATACAGTCATGGTGCTGTTAGTACATTAATAATGCAAGAATATATAATATACGATAATATGTGTTTAGCGATAGTGAAACTGTCATTGAATATGAACAGAATTGACAATAAAGACCTTCCCTTGTTCCATTTAACTCTGAGACCAGGAAAGCAGTCGGTATTACTTAAAAGGACGAAGTTATATTTGGTAGGGCAGAGAGGACAGTTTTGAAAAGATACTGAACTTTTTCAGAGCTCCTAGTGTAAGATTACGCTGTCTCTACCAGGCTGTGAGACGTAGGCCAAGTTCTTCCTGCTGGACTTGTAATGCCCTCTTTCAAATATGATGATCCATAACCTCCATGTCCACTTCACACAATAGTTGGGATAACTTATGATATGATATCTCTGAAAGCACTTTGTAAGCTGTAAAGTGTGATGCAAACATAGAAAAGGCAGAATGTCAGTGGAGAGAGCAAGGGGCAAAATGCTGTGGTACACAGACCTGGGTCCAAGGTGGCCTGCCATTTACTGGCTAAGTGGTCCTGAGCTGCTCTCTGAACCTCAGTCCTCTGGGGTTTACTGGAAATAGTGATGATAAGCGTGAGGGGCCCAGCACATAGTAGGAGCTCAATAAATGCCTTTAAAAAGGGGTTGCTATTAGAGGTATGTCCTGGATGTGACAGTTCCAGTTTTAGCCGCGTGTTGCCAAGCAGGTTTTACCATGAACTTAGACCCCATAAATAAATCTGTCTGACTTAGTGTATTTTCCTGGGATTTTTGGTGAACTGTTTTTTCATGTGCCAATTATAACGCCTGATTTAGAAAATTCTATCTGGAAGCTCTGCTTTTGATTTGCAAAGAATAGAACATTTCATAAGGTGGGAATTAATTAATCATTGATGGAAAACGTAGAATAGTGCTCTCCCACAGAAACATAGCGCAAGCCACAAATGCGAGCCACGTGGAATTTTAAATATTTAGTAGCCCTGTTAAGAAAAGTAAAAAGAACAGATAATTCTAATGATACAGTTATTTAACTGTATCCAAAATGGTATAATTTCAGCATGTAATCATTAGAAAAATTATTAATGAGCTACATTACATGACCTTCGTACTAAGTCCTTGAAGTCTGGTATGTCTTTTACATTTACGTCATTTGTCTGTTAGGACTGGCTGCATTTCAAGAGCTCATGGTCACGGTCACGATCACCCCGGTCACGGTCACGTGTGGCTTGAGGCTGTGGTATGAGACAGTGCAGCTCCAGGGTCCCAGGGAACTGAGAATTAGAAAGTGACTGACGTCTGTTGCACTGTTACATTAACAAATGGACTTCAGAGTGTTGGGCCGAAGGGAATTCCCAGATTCATGCAGTATTCGTTGCTCTGTCTTACATTTGCAGTGATTCTGGAAGTTTCCAAATACATACCCTGCAAATTGCTCCAGAATTCTCTGTGACCGACAGGAGCACAGTGGAGACGCTGGCCCCTGAAACCTCCTCATGTGCCGGCTCAGTGAGGTCCCAGCAGGGCCAGGTCACTGTGACTACTACTGTGACTGCGCCAGTAGTAGTCCCTGGGCCGGGCCAATTCGTATGTGTTTTTGTGGTGGGATGGTCTCGTTGGAGGTCAGGAACACCTTTGAGAAATTGCTGAAAGTTATGAATACACTCCCCTGAAAAAAACACAGCATGCTCAGACCACAGCTGCAGGGGGTCTGTGGGTTCCCGAAGCCCATGTGTGCAGCTCGGGTGTAGAGCAGGACGTATGCTGTGCACCGTGTGAGGGGAGAAGGTGGCGGGACGCACAGACATGCTGGGGTGTGCGAGGGACGGTTGGGGAGAATATACACGAAACTAGTACCGATACAGGCATCCCTCGTTTTATTGCGGTTCCCAGACATGGCGGGGTTTTCTTCCAAATTCACTGTTTGTGGCACCCCTGCGTCCAGCAGGTGTATTGGTGCCATTGTCTCAAGAGCTTCACGTTTTGGTAATTGTTGCAACAGTTCAGATTTTTCATTACTGCATCTGTTATGGTGATCTGCAATCAGCGGTTACGACTCTGCAAACTGAGGTGATGGTTCGCATTTTGTAGCCATAAAGCATTTTTAGTTGAGGTATGACCTGGGGCCACTGGGCACCTGCTGAAAGTAAACATAACTTTTACCTGCGCTGGGAAACAGGAAGTTCATTTCACTCACTTGGTCGCAGCGGCCTGGAACTGAACCTACAGTGTCTCCACGTAAGCTTCTAGTCCTTCCAGTCGCCTCTAGTTGAGGGCACTGGGATAGGAGGGAGATATTTGACTCTCTTTCTAAATATTTTAATTTTTTATGACATGGAACATTTCTTAAACATAGAGATTTTGCTTAAACACACACACACACACACACACACACACACACACACACACACACAACAGCAGCAATCCCAGGCTCCGGAATCCCAGGTGATAAGTGTCCAGAGAGCTGCAGCCAGAGTCTGTAGGAGAATAAACACGGCTTGAGCACGTCCATTCTGGGGCTGCAGAGATGAGCGAAACACAGGCCTGCCTGGCGTCCCCGCCCCCGACACAGACCGCCGCGGCCCACCGCTGCCAGCCGTGCCCTGTGGAGGGGTGTGGGCTGCCGGGGCAGCGTGGCCACACAGGGTTTGCCGTGATAGACCTCGGTGGACGCAGCGGGCGGTGTCCGCCCCTCCAGAGTCCCCGTGAGGGGCTCCCAGGCGTGTCTCTTCTGCATCTGTTTGGGCAGAACCTGGATTAAGGACACGTTTCCTCTCCGTGAACTGAGCGTTCGTTAGCCTGAGACTGGGTGGGAAGCGGAGACGGGGTGTTAGTAGCAGGAGCTGCGCGGTTTTGCGCTTCTCGGGGCTCCGGTCGCAGGAGAAGCTGCGTCTCCTCACTGTCTAACAGGCGACCTCAAGGCCCGGGACTGGGAGAAACCCTCGCTGGCGTGTCGCGTGCACCCACGGCCAGAGGACAGCCCGGCCGACTCAGTGCCTCTTGTTGATACGGAAAGGTTTTAGTGGCACGTGTCAAAGATAAATCCTTTGGTTCATAGATTCCAGGCCTGGATGACGGGATATTTAAAAAATATTTTTAATCCTGAACTCTGTTATTAGCTAGAGCCGCGCCAACGAAATTGACGTGGAATGTGCCGGAAGTCGACTGAAGAGGATCCCGCAAGCTGGGCAATGACTGTCAGGTGGCTGGTGTCTTAGAGGATGCGCACCCGGGGTCCTATGGAATGTAATGCCCCCTCTCTACTGTCAAGATCCCGTTACGATGTGAATTGTCACAGGGGTAACTTTGATTTGGCTTTGTGATGGGGACAAATGTGACTCTTGCCAGTGTCGCTGCTCACGGTCGGCACCCGCGGTGCAGTCTGCTGCAGAACCGTTCCCGACACACCAGTGAGTGTGCTTCCCCCGCCAGGACCCAGTGCCCAGAGCCGCCGTGCAGTCCACTGGCATCGGTACAGACGGCCGTTGGTGTTATTAATAAAGCGAAGTGCTCGGCATCACGCGTCTCACGACCGGCTTCTCTGGCAAGTGAAATGGCCTCCTTGTCAAGAAGCTTTCCCATCTACTGCTTTACTTAACCTTCATTAGCAGAGTAGAAGTGAGGAAACCAAGGCTCGGACCGCTTGAGGCTTGGAGCAGCTCTGGGAGTGCTCGGCCAGACCCTCGTGTGAAAGGCGGGGAAGCGAGGCCCCGGAAGCCCACTCGTCCGCCTGAGGTCCTGGAGCGGGTGTGCTTTGTCCCCTGACGCCCGGCCCGGTGCTCTTCCACGGCACGTGTCCGTGCACGATTCGTAGCAGAAGTGTGGGCATGAGAGCCAAGTGGATCAGTCACCTGCAAAACTGCTTGAGACAGCAGTCTGGAAATTTGGACAAAGAGTCTTCAAGGGTTTAGTTTTTTTGAAAACTGATTCGTTAACAGAGTAATTTTATTTCCCGTCAGCCGAGACTGAGGAACTCGGCGATCCCAGCCGCCTTGCTAGTGATGGTTTTTGCTGGTCACACTTGGGAGCGGTATCATTGGCTTCAGGACAGGAGAATTTTGAAATAGAATGGGCTCCGTTCTTAGGGCGGGGAGTGCCCTTCAAGGTGGTCCGGTGGTTCTCTCGCTGTCAGGACGGGCAGGGGTGCCCAGCGAAGCCAGGTGACTCGCCTGAAGTCAGATACCTGCTCCTGAGACACCGGGAGCCGAGCCCGGGTCTGCGGTGCCTCTCTGTTCCTCCGCTTCGGTTCCCCAGCTTTTGAGGGCTTGCCATCCTGCACCTCGCTTCTCCATTCAGCTCACAGGAAAGCCCCTTCAGAGACACTTGTCCTGCCCCGTGCACTGCAGGCAAGTCAGGGAGCAGGTGCCCGGGGTAGGGCTGGTGTGAGGCACCTGCTGCCTGAGAGACTCTTTACCATTGAGTCCTGCCTCTCTGCAGCGCTCCGGGGCCTTGGGTAAGCCCTGTGCTCTTCTAGGCTCCAGAGAATAAGAATACTTATTTTGCCTCACCCACCTCACTGGTGTGGCCGTCATGACGATTGAGCATGAAATCAGCTTCTTTAAGTGCAGATCTCTGCAGAAGTGTTAGGGGGTGCTCTATCTGAGAGCAGAAATAGACCAACTGCCCACTTCCTTCCCTTGCTGCTTCCTGTCCCCTTTCTCTCTGCCTTCCTCACGCACGGCCCTGTCTGGTGGTGGTGCTCCCACATGGAGAACTGGCCCTGTCTGGTGGTGGTGCTCCCGCATGGAGACTAGAGTTTTGCCCGTCCCGTCAGTCAGGCCCCGCTTCCTCCGGGCTGTCTTCCTGTGCTGCCCAGCTGTGGACCCCTAGCCCTCTAACCTGGGAGGCCTGTCTGAAAAGCTGCGTCACGAGAGACCTGCATTCAGGCGTCAGCCCTGCTGCTGACCGGCTGCTTCTCCTCTGCGGGCCTCAGTTTCCCTTACAGCCGGCTCTCTCAGCCTGGCTCAGGCGACGCTGGGGTTGGGTCACTCTGTCGCGGGGGTCCCAATCAGGTCAGCGCGCACCCTGCAGCGTGTCCCCAGTGTTAAATAAGGAGATGCAGATATTTTCTAGAACCTAGCACTCTCTCTGCTGCCTTCATACGCACGCCCTGTCTTTAGCTCATCTTTTCTTCCTGCCCAGACTGACGAGGGCCCCCCCTCCGGCCTCCCCCCTGCGCTTTTCTCAACAACATACTCGCCACACGTCGTTGTCCTCTTGAGGGCAGGGCTATATTTTATTTAACTTGACATCTTTGGTGTTTAGCGTGCTGCGTGTCATCTAACAGGCGCCCAACACGTGTTGTTAAGTGACTAAAACTCTCACCCAGGTGCAGCGCTTCTCAGTGTGCCATCCGCCATCTCCACTGACCCTCCCCGGAGCCGTGTCCCCTCGAAAGCCCTGGAGTTACTGCTTCCCTTGTAGGGAGCACACCTTAGAAGGGAAGAAGCGGGGCTGTGAACCTCAAGTCCAGCCTTCCGCCTGTTCCACGCTGCTCACGCGAGGAGCTTGGGGAGGGGACCAGCCTTAAACCCATGCGTTGTTGTTTTTCTGCTCTGTCCTGCCCTGGGTGTATTAGTAAGACGACATCAGTCAGTGATGTCTGTTCTCCCTGTGTGTCTGTGTTTGTGGTTAATCGGCGGAATGAGTTACGGAATGAATCAATGAATTCCTGGAATGCTCTGAGGCCATTGTGAGCACTGATGATCTTAAGTAATCCTGACAAGTTTTTCCTCCAGCCATGTCCTGAATCTCATGAAAGCCAGGTTTACTTCCAGCATAATTAGAGCAGTAGGTGACCCAGAAGCAGCTCAGAGCAGAAATAAACTCTTCAGAAAAGACCTGTCTGATTTCATACGATTTATTTTTTCTCATCTTGTCATTGAAAACAAGGGTTGAAATTTCAAATTGTGGGATTCTTTTCTCTTTTAAAGGCCCCTGAGACAGTGAGCCTGCAACACTGAAAACCTAAAGGGTCGGAAGAACCCTCGAGACAGGGTGTGCGAAGAGAAGGCATTGGGTATTTGTTTTTCAGCAGATACCGTGCTGATCAAGAATTTTAACAGATAGTAAAAAGGAATCCTGGCCTAAGCACCGGGAGGCTTGGTTTCCACATTCAGTTTTGCAACCAGTGTTGAGACCTTGGGCACATCTCTTTCTCTCACATGACCTCAATCCTTTCATTTGGCCATTAAACCCCAAAACAGAACAAGTCATTTGTTGAAAAGAGAGCTGTGGGGCCATCTTTGGCAACCGCGCAAAGTCAGAGTCAAAGCAGGTCTCTTCATCCGGTTTCCTACCAGAAGCAGATGTGCATTGCTCTTAAAGTTGGTTCGATGGCCTCTGTCGAACCAAAGTGGTTTTGCCTGTGGCGTCCCCCTCCCGAAAGCAAAAGTGTATCCTGGTTGTAGCCCCTGGCTCTAATCGTCTCGCAGGGATCCCATGAAAGAAGGATTCTTTCTTCCCAGGGAGCATCATTTCCGAGGTCCAGAGCAAGCGTTCTTATTCTCCGTTTATCTCTCCAGGCTGAACGCTCCATTTTCCTCAGCCTGTCCTGTGCGATGATCCCTGTGGCCTCAGCAGCTCAGCCACCCTTTCAGAATCCCCCAGGTGGCCAGTACCTCTTGTATTGTGATGTCACAAACTGATCTCAATGTTCCATGTGTGGTCCCACCTGGAGAGAGAGAGAGAGAGAGAGAGAGGAGAGGCATACTGCCCAGCCTCCGTCACGAAATAGACGAGTCGAGGACCCCAGCCCCATTGCTGGTCAAGCTCTGAGCTCTGATCATGGGACACGTGTGCAGTAGCAACAGGCTTGCCTTGGGACTGTTCGAGACGGCTTATGCGGATGGTGGACACTGGGTGGCAAGTCCAGAAGTCACTTGTCAGTTGACGTCTGACAAAGGGCAATTCAGTGGACAGAGTACTGTCTTTTCAGCAAATGCAGTTGGAACAGTCAGATGTCGGTACGACAAGAAACGAACTTCGGCCCAGTCCTCACACCTCCTACCCAAGTGACCTCTGAATGGATTCTAAATCTAAATGTCAAACCACAAAGCTGCTGGCAGAAAACTCAAGGCAGTCTTCATGACGACCAGGCTGGGCAAATGGTTCACGTGCATCTCAGCAAAAGCACCATGCATAAAATATTTTTTAAAAAAGACAGATTGGACTTAAATGAGAATTAAAAGTTGTCACCCTGTACAAGACCATGTTAGGAGAATGGAAGGACAGGAGACAGATCTGGAGCGAAGATTTGCACGTTGCAAGGGCTTGTTTTCGGAAGGTATGAAGAACTCTCAAGACTTAACAGCAAGAAAACAGTCCTGCTGTTTTAAGTGGGCAAAAGCCTTAAGTAGACGCGTGGTACTCAGATGGCAGACAGGCGCGTGGAAAGATGCGCGGCCCCACCAGCCACTAGAGACCCGCGAGTTACGAGGAGATGTGACCACACGCGTACTAGAACGGCTGAAGCGCAGACGATGCTGACAATGCCAGGTGCTGGTTGGCTCCTTACGTGGCTGGTAGGGAGGAAAATGGTACGGCCGCTCTGGAAAACAGTTGGGCTGTTTCTTACAAAGCTAAACACATAAGAGGCGCCTGGGTGGCTCAGTTAGGCTCTGACTCTTGGTCTCGGCTCGGGTCATGATCTCACAGTTGGTGAGTTTGAGCTCCGTGTCGGGCTCTGCGCTGACAGCACAGAGCTTACTTGGGATCCTGTCTCTCTCTCCCTCTCTCTCTGCCCCTCCTGCTTGCGCTCACTTGTGCTCTCTCTCTCTCAAACATCAAAAAAAGTGAAAGAGCATGTATTCACGTTTAAAAAAATAAACATGTAAACCAGCAATTCTAATACTCTACGTTTAACCCACAGAAATGGAAACTTACACTCACTAAAAACCTGTACACGTGTGTGGGGCTGTTGATGGCAGTGCTGTTTATAATGGCCCAAACAACTCTCATGGTCTTCAACCTAATGGGTAAACAATCTGTGATATAGCCACACAATACGACACTAGCCTGCAGACACGAAAAAAGAAAAAAATTGTTTAATAAACACAACAACTTGGATGAGTCTCAGAGGCATTTTGGTGAGTGAAAGAAGCCATCGTAAAAGGTTACATCCCATATGTTTCCATTTAGCGTGGCATTCTCCAGAAGAAAGGGACTGTGCTGGAGAACAGATCCGTGGCTGCTAGGGGTATATGGGTTGGGGGTGGGGGGCAGGTGCGGCCACTCAGGGTTAGCTACAGGGAGGTGGGGGAGGGACGGATGCGACGATGACACAGATCTGTACAGGTACTGGATTCATTGAAATGATTTACATTGAGACCAAACGCAACCAAAAGTTCTGAGAAACCAACAAGAAAGCTCCAGTAATTTGAATGATGAAAATGTTTCCCGTTACTATGTTCCTCTGGATTTATTTTCTTTGTAGTTAACTAAATCTAGCCAGGTGTCCTGTTCCAATGCTCAGTAAAACCATTAGAAGTCATGGAAAGGAGGCAGAGGTTTGGCAACCTAAGAGTCCTCAGTGTGCGGCTTGAGAAATGAGGAATTCTCGGGTCGAGTCCACAGATTTCCGGTCTGTTCTGGAGACTGTGTTCTGGGGAGGCCTCTGCACTCAGGAGGGCCCTCGCTTTGTCGTGTTTTCTCTCCACTTTCTGGAAAGCTGAGATAACTTAGAATTTTCACCCTGGAAGGTGTCCTTTCTACTCTGGTTTCTGAAGGGGGCAAAAATGATGGGATGATTTTTTCCAACAATCTCAAAGGCCCCCCTCCCCCCTCCCCCCCCCCCCCGCCATTAATTCATAGCCCACTTGAAAGCATGTTTTTGTCTGCATTTGGAGCATTTTTTAATAATGGCTTTGTTGAGATATGTTACCTACCATAGAGTCTGTGTACTGGAAGCACACAGTTAGTGGTTTTAGTGAATGGAGTCGTGCCCCCATGACTGCGGTGTGCTTTTTGTCACCCCAGAAGCAAGTTCTATGGCAGTCACCCTCCGGACCCTCCAGGCCTAGACAGCCACAGATTTGCTTCAGTTCTCACGGATTTGCCTGCTCTGCACACATGTCATGAAAGGAATCACTGAGGGGTTCTCTGTGGCCAGCGTCTTTCCCCCTGCCTGGCCTCCATGGCTCACGCACATCACAGCGCCGTGCACCGCTGCTCGAGACGTCATGTCCAAACTCAAGAGGGCTCAAGTCCCTCTGTCTGAAGCCAGACTGACTTTAGTTCATCCCCCTGAAGGGGACGCAGAAGCAACACTGGACTGGGATAATGGGACCTACGGCACACCCCCCCGCCCCCCGGCTGGTGGCGCAAGGGTTCTGTTTGGAGAGAGGGGGCCGGCGGGGGAGGAGAGGGGCCTTAATTTACCTTCTATGTCTTCCTGTGGTTTGAGTTCTCTACCTTTCAACAAATACAGCCTTAAAACAAGAGCCATCTGAGCGGGGAGCCTGTGCCTCCCCTCTTTTTTTTTTACTTTGTATCTCTCTTTTTAAAAAAAGTATCTAAGAAATCAGGTATTTTTAAAGTTTCACTAGCATTATTTTTTAACTACTACCCCCCCCCCCCAGATTTTTCAGTTACATTACAGAGTTGGGTCTATATTACATACGTACGTGGCCACGATTATTGTTTCTAGTAGTTAGTATTTCTCTGGATCCTCAATCATGTTTTTCTCCTTAAATTGTGTTTGTATCAGAATTGCTACCATGGGGTTCTTTTACTTAGATTTGCCCTACCACTTTTCCATGCCTTAATTTTCCATCTTGAATTATCTTTTCGTTTGAACTGTCTTGTGTAAACTGCACAATTCTGGTGCTTGTTTTCTGTCGTGTCCCACAATCCCTGTCTCTTGACTGGTGATTTTTAACCAGTCTGTGGTAGGCAGGTCACTGCTGTCACATGAGTACAGCTGCCTTCAAACCAGGCCACATGTGTTCCTGGGGCTCCCCTGGCAAGGACGGCTTGAAGCAATCCGTTTCCGGAGCCCCCGTTTCCATCCGTACTCTGTGCTGACTTGGGTCTGTCTGCCCGTGTGCCTGTGGGGTGCTGGCTCCCTTTCCCCACGCCACCTTTCAGAATTCCTCTGTTCTCACTCGAGCAGACGGGCACGTCGCCTGCCTTTCCAAATCTTAGGAAGATTCACTGCCTCAGGCTAACCCAGCCCTCAGCAGACCAAACAGAGGACTAACTTGAGGTGCACTGGCCCCAAAGGAGAGTCTCCTGGGAGCAGAGGAAGCAGCCCTGGGGAACGTGGAAGAGGGCAGCTTTCATTTCAGCAAGGCCATCAAGTCACGGCGTAGCGCCACGCCTCATCTATCGGGTTGTCCGTTGAAAATTAAAGACGTGGGGCGCCTGGGTGGCCCCATCAGTTCAGTGTCTGACTCTTGATTTCGGTTCATGAGATCGAGCCCCATGTCCAGCTCTGCGCTGACAGCAGGGAGCCTGCTTGGGATTCTCTCTCTCCTTATCTGCCCTTCCTTCCCACGTCTCAAAACAAAGAAACTTAAAAACTTAGGGGCGCTTGGGTGGCTTAGTCGGTTGAGCGTCAGACTTCGGCTCAGGTCATGATCTCACGGTTCGTGGGTCCGAGCCCTGGGTCGGGCTCTGTGCTGACAGCTCAGAGCCTGGAGCCTGCTTCAGATTCTGTGTCTCCCTCTCTCTCTCTCTGCCCCGCCCCCCCACACTCTGTCTCTCTCTCCTTCAAAAATAAATAAACATTAAAAAAAATTTTTTTTAACTTTAAAGACTTCAGAGATGGTATGCTCTCACTTTGAAGTGTATAAGCATGTTTGATTTGGAAAATCAGTCAGAATCTTTCTGATAGCAAGTCAATCTGAGTCGGCTGCCTAGCTTGAGTAAACAGGCTGTGCCGGTTATGTTTTATGACAGACCTTTTTCATGAATTGAAAGAGCTTAGGGGGCGCCTGGCTGATTCAGCCAGTCAGTGTGTGACTCTTGATCTCAGGGTTGTGAGTTCGAGTCTGTGTAATCTCTACACGATGGGGGAGTAGAGATTACTTAAAGATAAAATCTTAAAGAGGTGCTGGGTGGCTCAGTCCATTAAGTGTCGACTTCGGCTCAGGTCATGATCTTGCGGTTTGTGAGCTCGAGACCCACATCAGGCTCTGTGCAGACAGCTCAGAGCCTGGAACCTGCTTCCGATGCTGTGTCTCCCTCTCTCTCTCTGCCCACCCCCACCCCGATCGTGCTCTGTCTCTCTCTCTCTCAAAAATAAATAGACACTTAAAAAAATTTTTTTTAATCTTAAAAAAAAAGCTTAAGCTCACATATTAAATTGCATTTATAAATTTAACGTACTTAATGTACATATACCACATATAATGTTTCCAAACGTTAAGTCCTTTGCAGCCATCTAAACTTACCAGGAAGAATTATAGATGCCACCTAAAAAAAATATGCCATAGGATACATAATTTTCCTAAATATTCCTAGAGGGTACACAGCAGAAAAAATTAGGAGATGAGAGTAATAGCACTTACTTCTGTCTTATTCTATATTTCCCATATTTTTAAAATGCTTTTTCTCCTTTTCTTTCCTCCTGCCTCACCTTCTGGATATATATATTAAATTGTCTTCAGTTGAATTCAAAGCCATACGCTCTGTTTCATTCTCCTGGCTGCACCTCCTAACCTATTGTGACCCGTGCTTATCTTTCTTTTTTGTTGTCGTCGTTTTAAGGCTTCTCGAGGTTCAGGCCTGCCCAGTCATCCACACTCTCTTCCCTTCCTCTGCTCCACATAGACTCATACCCACGCCTACAAACGTTGATGTATCTGGAACTTTTGTCCTAAATTATAGATACACTTGCTTTAAAAATGGTTTTGATTATCATTCTTATCAAACACAATTAAACCTCAGGCAACAGAAAACTTCACTAGATTTTTGCTTCCCCCGATTTTTTGAACTATTTTTAAAGCCGTTTCAATCTGCGACTCCACAGTATCGTGTACGTTCACGGCGCTGTGGAGCCATTGCTCCGCTCCAGTTTCCAAACATCTTCATCCCCCCCTAAAGGAAGCTCCATACTCGTTCAGCAGTCTCTTCCCATGCCTTCCCCCCACCGCCATTAAATATATTTTTGAGGTTTTGACATCTTGGGGGGTGGGGTTTGCTGGCCGGGGAGAGAGCCCTCACAGAGCTAGCGGATTCCTGTAGACAGTAAATTGATGGTGGGGCCACTTCTCATCGACAGACCAGCCCGTCCCAGTCCATACCCCCAACACCTCCTTTATCAGGCTCCCAGTCCCCGACGCCGGGATTTCTCCTGCCCCAAACAACCCCAGACAACTGGGAACAGCCCCTGTCCTCTCAAGCCTGCTGGAATTATTGAAACTAGCACTTAACTCTGCTCCCCCTGCTCTGCCTTTCCCACAGAAACCCCGAGAAAAGCTGTGGCCTCTGCTTCCCCCTCGCTCTTCCCTGCCCCCCAGCAACACTGGTGCCTAACACCGTGCCTCTTGTTTAAGGGGAGCTGTGAGTGGCATCAGACTTTTCTTTCCGCAGCATCGTCGTCACTCGGGCACCTTCATAAACTAAGACCCAGGCACAGATTATTGCCGCCACCCACGACAACACGAATCCGTGTCCTGTGCGAATTTGCCTCGTCTGCGTATCTCCTAGAAATGGAGTCATACGACGTGTGTCTTTTCGCGGCTGGCTGCTTTCACTTAGCGTCACGTGTTCGAGGTTCATTCACGTCATAGCCTGTGTCACTACTTCCTTTTTAGGAAGCATCCCCTGGGATCATGACCTGAGCCGAGATAAAGAGTCGGACATTCAACCAACTGAGCCACCCAGGTTCCCCAACAATTATATTTTTATAACCAAAAAAAAAAAAAATCACTTGGTTCTTCCTCGTTGCCTATTCCCACCTCATGTTTTAAGTATCTCTCCACTGGCATTTATTACACTTACTAAATTTTTTTCAATGTTTTATTTATTTTTAAGGCAGAGAGACACAGAGCATAAGTGGGGAAGGGGCAGAGACAGGGGAGACACAGAATCCGAAGCAGGCTCCAGGCTCCGAGCTGTCAGCACAGAGCCCAACACGGGGCTCGAACTCACGAACCACAAGATCATGACCTGAGCCGAAGTCGGACGCTCAACCGACTGAGCCCCCCGGGCGCCCCTATACTTACTAAATTTTAAAATTCTCTTTCCCGTGGTATAGGTCTTCCAAAGAAGAAACTCATTTCTGTGTTTCTTTTACTCTCACATCACCACATCACAACTTCGCTTCCAACACCAGATGTGTGGGTTGTTATGAATAACAGAAGGTGCCCATTTCACTTAGATCACACTGAATCTAGTTCAGGAAGTGAGGACAAAGACCAAATATAACAAAAGATGCTCCCATTGCTCGTAGGCTTTGGAGATTCCAGGGGTTTGGGGAGCTGCAGGCCAGAAACTGGGACACAGATCAAATATATATTTATTATATATCACAGGTTGCTTCATTTGTTGTTTCTCTTCCAGGTCTGTAATAAGTGCAAGCATATAATAGAGATGTTAGAATTTTCCCCTGTGAGTTCATCATTGTTTCCTTGGAGCGTTCGTGTGGCTTGGCTGGTGATGTCTATTTGTGCTGCAGATGAGTTTGGCCAGGAGCTCGGTTGGGATAGAAGTTTGTAGGGGCAAAGCACCCTGGTATTGCGTTCTCGGCGCAAACATTCCCTTTGCAAATGCTGACATTTGAAAAGCCAGACCATATCAGTATCCTCTCTGTACACCAGTAATGCACGTACTTCCTGAGTACCGGTCTTCAGCAGAACAGTTTAGCAAACATTCTGAACACCCAGTATGGTTACCAAGAATTGTGCTGAGCACAGCTGGGTATAAAAGAATAAAACAGATAGCCCCTCCCTAAAGAACAACCATCTGTGACAATTAAACTGATAATATTGTAGAATGCAGAAGAAACATAACAGCAGGAATAATTTTGTCTATCGTGGGGGCTCAGTAAACACTTGACCGAAGAGGTGGCTCTTGAAGGGCAAACCCGGGTTTGATTGCGTTTGGTCATGCAGCTTTGCCAACAGGTTTTCCTGTGTCAGTGGTGGTAACTAATTCTCTGTAGCCATTTCTCCACCCCCTTCTTCTCCGTTCCTAGGAAGTGAGGACCTTCCTATCAGAACACTCTTTTTTTTAAAGCACAAATTTCATGAAAAACCAGTATAATAAAGCAGAATTTTTTCTATGTTTCTTAGTCAAAGACCGTTTTATGCTCAAACATCCCACCAAGAGAGAGTAGAAGAGAAAGCAGTCCATTTACAGAAAAGGAAACTAAGAGCCACAAAAGTTAGATAACTTTCCCGAGCCGCACAAGTCTTTGAATTCAGTCTCCTAAGTACAGTGCCCTTTAGTGTAGCTCCCTGATTTGTTATCAGTCACTCTGCTGTCTATTGGGATCTAGACACATGGAAAACACTCTTTCAAATCAAGTCAATACAGTTGCGGTTACTGAGCATTTACTGTGTTCAAGATGCACAGCCAAATGCCTTAGCATTTAGTATCCTGTGTGAGATTTGGTGACTTTTCCTTGCATTCACTCACTCATTCATATATTCATCATGCAGTTAACATTTACCCTGTACCTACTACATCCTAAACAGTGTACTAAGTGCTGAGTTCAATTCATAGTAATACATTCTAAGGTGCTGCCTTAAACAAGACATTTCTCTTTTTTTTTTTCAAGTTTATTTTTGAGAGAGAGAGAGAGACAACGAGAGTGAGTGGGGGAGGGGCAGAGAGAGAAGAGACAGAGAAACCCAAGTAGGTTCCCCGCCATCAGTGCAGAGCTCAATGGGGGGCTAGAACTCACGAACCACAAGATCATGACCTGAGCCAACATCAAGAGTCAGATGCTTAACCAACTGAGCCACCCAGGCGCCCCTCAAACAGGACATTTCTTAACACTCTCACTGAATTGCTCTTCAGATGTTAACAGCTCCTATCCTATTTTTCTAGCATTTTCTATTGCCTTGACATGATTGATTTAGGAATTGGTGCTGTACCTGCAGTTCATAGTTATTAACGTGGCCAGTCCTTTGATTGAACAGATGAGGAGGCCAGGATTGAGAGTAGAGAAGTGAACGCCCAAGGATGTATGGTGTATCAGTGAGAAAGCGTGGGCACGAATCCATATCTCATAACACCCTGGCCAGAAATCTTTCCACATTTCTTATTACTCATAATTTTGCACAAGTGCCTGATCAAAGTTAGACGGCAGAGTTAAAAGAATGCCCTCAGAAGGTGCACTCTTCCCGCTTATCTCCTCATTGAAACTGAGAAAAGACAGTTGTCATATGACTGGAGGACAGAGGAGAGGAAGGATGGAGGTGAAAGGCACATTCTCACGGTGAAGATGTTTACACTCAGGCTGACATCTTCAGGAAGTGCTCAGAAAATGAAAAAGAGTACCCTTTGGTAGTTTCATAATCATCATTGACTTCTGCTGCAAGCCACGACAGCATGATGATCACGGACTTGCTCTCTTGACAAAAAACCCGTGAAACTGAACAAAATGTACGAAGCACCTGAATATAAAGGATACTTAAAAATTTGCATAAAATACTAAATTCTTGTTGTTTTCAGGCATTGACAGGTAGCACAGGACTCCAATTCTTGAGTGCAGAAACATTGATAAGCCCCACAGTGGCTCTGGCTTTCTGCCTGGGACTCCTTTTTGGTTTTGGCACAAAGTGGTGGGGCTCCGGCCGAAAGGTGATCTTAATGAGCTCAGAAGGCAGATACATATTGGAATTCCAGGCTTCTGAAATAGCTGGATGTTGCAGGGCAGAGAAATAGAGAAGAGGAAGCCTCGTGGTAGGAGCAGGGATAGCAGAGTTTTGTGTAGGGGTTCACTTTGGGTAGCTGGCTAAGGGCTGGCCGGCTATGCACGTGTAGAATGAGACGGTCTAGGAGGCCTGCAGAAGGGCTAAGAACTGAATGATGATGCCCAAGTTCGTGCAGTGCTGGGATGTGTTGGAGATTCTAGTCAGCCTTAATGAAGAGACCTCACTGAGCACCTCAGGCATTCAGTTGAGACCCCAGAACAGCCATACCTTAGGAGTGAGGGTGGTGCCCTTGAGTAAGGGCTACCCCCTAGGGCTAAGTTCAAAATGGAAAAAGAACTTAAGAAGGAATTAATACACACTTGGTCGCACTGAAAGAATCTTCCAGTAATTTACCTGCCTGCTAGGACAAATTGAGTACCTTTAAAGGAAGACAGTATAACACAGACTCTGCAGCATGTCATAACGATGTCTAACATGCAGTCATAAATTTGTGAACATATAAAGAGCCAGAAGATGTGAGGGGGAAAAGCAATCAGTAGACCCTTAAGTGATGCTTAAGTTTGAATTTGCAGGCAGGTGCTTCCAAGTGGCTGTTACAAATATGCTCAAAGACTTAGAAGATGGATACAGTGAGCAGACATACAGAGAAATGGAAATTGTAAAAAGAAATTTACCAAATGGAAATTCTAGTACTAGAGGTGAAATTTTAAAATTCACTGGATGAGATCCACAAAAGTGGCTCAGAGATTGTATTAAAAAGGGTTAGTGGACTTGGATACTGATCAATAGAAATCCTCTAAAAGCCAGGGAAATCACATTGGGAAAAATTAACAGAGCCTTGGTGACTTTGGGGGATGATACCAAGAGGGCTAAATGTGTATGATTGGAATCCTTGAGGAAGAGGAGAAAGGGAATGGGGCAGAAGGATAATGCTTGAGGAAATAACTACCAAAACCTTCCCAAACTTGCTGAAAAACCTTAACTCACATATCCAAGAATCTCAGCAAACGCCTAGCAGGATAAATACAAAGAAAACCACACTTAAGCCCATCATAGTCACGCTGCTGGAAACCAAGAAAAGGAAAATATTCAAAGCGACCAGGGAAAATATGGTACATTATATACAGAGGATGATGACATAAATGATGGCTGGCTTCTCATCAGAAACCATGGATGTCAGAGACAGTGGAACAATGTTTTTTTTAACTGCTAAAAGAAAAAAAAAATCTCAAAATTCTCTATTCAGAAAAAAGTATGTTGGCGAAATAAAGGTGTTTTTCAAATAAAAGAAAGCTAAAGCATTTGTTGTAGTGGTATACCTGCTGTTATATTCCTCAGCTGAAGAAAAATGATGGAAACTCAGATGTCTAGGAGGGGATGAGGAGTACTTGAAAGGATAAGTATATAAGTAAATAGGAGACTTTTTCTTGTGAAATATATATATTTTTATGTGGATGTGTACATGACTGTGTAAAGCAAAAATATATTAATGTATAACACCGTATTGTGACTGTAATACATGTGATGACTGTCCCATGAAGGATGGGAGTGCATTTATGTGATCGCTGTGTACTTAACACTTTACAGGAAGTGGCACAATGGTAACTCTGAGTATACTGTACAGAGTTAAGAATGTCTATTGCAATCCCTAGAAAGACCTGTAGATAATAATATGAAGGGGCCCCTCGGTGACTCCGTCAGTTAGGCGTCCAGTTGTTGATTTTGGCTCAAGTCACGATCTCACAGTTGTGAGAGTGCGCCCTGTACCGGGCTCTGCACTGTTACTGCGGAGCCTGCTTGGGATTCTCTCACTCCCTCTCTCTCTCTGCCCTTCTCCTGCCTGCCCACGTGCTCTCTCTCAAAATACACATTAATATAATAATAATAATGTAAAGACATATAGCCATAAAGTCCATAGAGAAATTAAAATGGAATTCTAAAAAGTAATTTATCCCAAAGAATGTGGGAAAAGAGAAACAGGGAAACCAAAACAGATGAAACAAACAGAAAACAGCAAAATGGTAGACCTATGTCCAAACATGTCAATAAATTACATGTAAATAGACTAAATATTCCAGTTAAAAGATAGAGATTGTCAGACCAGGTGGAAATGCAAGGCTCAATTGTATACTGTCTATAAGAGACACTCTTTAAATACAAAAGTAAAAGAGGCTGAAAGTAAACGGATGTGTAGTGGGCAGAGTAATGCTACCATCCCACCTTAATCCCCAGGCTGTGAACATGTTACCTTAGGTGGCAAAAGGGATCGGAGTTATGCATCTGGAGATGAGGCAAGTTATGCCACTTAGGTGGCAGATATGATCGGAGTTATGCATCTGGAGATGAGGCAACTATCCTGATTATCCAGTGGGGGCTGGTCTAATCCCATGAGTTGTTAAAAGTGGAAAACCTAAAAAAGAAAATGGTAACTGTGTGAGGTGATGAACATGTTCGTTAGCTTGACCATGGCGATTATTTCCCAATGTATACATATATCAAGACATCAAGCCATACACCTCAAATGTAGATAAATGATATGTTTATATGTATATACAGTTTTTGTCAGTTATACCTCAATAAGGATGAAAATAATAAAAGCCCCCCCCCCCCCCCCGTCAAAAGACCCCTCAGATATGGCCAAAAGAAGCGACCACAGTGCAGAACCTTTCCTGGCTCTGGTCAGAGATCGATGTTAGATTGGAAGGGTGAATTGTAGTGGTTCTGCATTCCTGGCTTTGTAGGAGGAGGAGGAGGGGGCCATGAGGAAGGAGCATAGGTGGCCTCTCGAAGCTGAAAAAGGCCAGGAAGTTCTCCTTTAGAGCCTCCAGAGGGAAATATAGCACTTCCAACACCTTGGTTTTAGCTCAGTGAGACCCGTGAGATCTATGTCGGACTTCTGACCTATTATCTTACAAAACTGAGATAACAGATTTGTATTATAAACCGTCAGTGTGCAGTAATTTTCTACAGCAGCAACAGAAAACCATACGGGACGGAGAAGGATACACCAAGCAAATAGCATAAGAACCTGCACAACTACGTTAATACCAGATAAAGTAAACTTAACGACAAACGGTTACCAGTGATAAAGAGGGACATTTCCTACCGATCGGAGGGTCAGTTCGTCAGGAAGATATTTTAGTCATGAAAGTATAGGTACCCCGATAAGAGCTCCAAAATACATGTAGTAAAATCGCAGAATTAAAGAGAATAACGGACAGATCACCAGTTGGAGATGTTAAACCTTTTTCTCATCAGTTGATGGAACAATTAGACAAAAACAAATCAGCAAACCGTAGGGACTTTGATCTGAACAACACTTGACCTAATTTCCATTTTTAGAACACTATACCCAATTTTAGGATACATGTCCTTGTGCACATAGTACATTCACCAAGGTAAACTTCACGCCTGGCCATGAAACAGGTCTCTGTAAATTTTAAAAGATTGGAATCAGGGGCGCTGGGTGGTGCAGTTGGTTAAGTGGCTGACTTCAGCTCAGCTCATGATCTCACAGTTCGTGAGTTTGAGCCCCACATCGGGCTCTGTGCTGACAGCTGAGAGCCTGGAGCCTGCTTCGGGGTCTCTCTCTCTCTCTCTCTCTCTCTCTCTCTCTCTCTCTCCCCCTCTCTCTCCCTCTCTCTCTGCCCCTCCCTCTTTAAAAAAAAAAAGATTGAAATCATACCAGGAAAAACAAAAAGTTACACTAATTACGTTCTTTGACCACAATAGAATTAGAAATAAGTAACAATAACAGATACTTTAAAAACACCAAATATTTAGAAATTAAAATACTTCTAAATAAGCTATAGATAAAAGAAATCATATGGAAAAATAGAAAATATTTTGAACTAAAGGAAAATAAAAAGCAAAATATGTCTAAGTTTGTGGTTTGCACCTAAAGCAGTGCTCAAAAGGGAATGTGTATCTTTGAAAGCCTTTTAAAATACATTTTCAGGGCGCCTGGGTGACTCGGGCAGTTAAGCGTCTGACTTCGGCTCAGGTCATGATCTCACGGTTCATGAGTTCGAACCCCGCATCAGGCTCTGTGCTGACAGCTGGGAGCCTGGAGCCTGCTTCGGATTCTCCCCCTCTCTCTGCCCCAACCCACTCGCATTCTGTCTCTGTCTCTCTCAAAAATAAATCAAAACATTAAAAAAAAATTTTTTTTTAATTTTTTTTAAATACATTTTCAACCTTCAAAGTACTTTCTAGCTTAGCTGTCCGGCTAGAACTGCTCTTCCTACACTGCTCTGTGCAGCTGTTTCCCGCTGTATCAATCATAACATCTTAATACCTTTGGTCGTTAGCTTTTCAGTGATTGTGTTTTGGTTCTGGGACAAGGCCTCTCTGCGGCCCCAGTTAATTTGGAACCAAGGGTTGGGAATGGACCTTATCTCCACGAGAGCCCGGTGGAGGCAGGCAAAGTAAGGGTCGTTAGCCCGTTACACAGTTGAGGAAACTGAAGCCCCAGGGCCTCTTGACGAACAAGTAACAGGGCTAGGTTTCCTGTGTTCCCCACACATTTCTTTTCCTCGCAGGCCCTCAGCTGCCAACTGAGATCACCCCGTCAGAAGTGTCTCCCCAGCAGAGGTGCAAAACGGGCACTAAGGTCAATATTAAACCTTTAGCAGCTGTTAAAACCTCATCATGTAGCCTTGTGTCCTCCGGAGGATCGGTGAGGATACTTCTGAGTTTTCTCGGGGCCTTTTCATAAAAGCCTTTAGGGAGCCACCCGCCCTGACCTCCCCTTTCTAGGGCAGGTGGGAGACCCCGGGCCCAGACCTTTCAGGTGGCTGAGGCCGAGCGGGGAGGCCCTGAGCTGGGGGGCAGCCAGTACCACCGCAGGCCCTGCGCCCAGCCTGCCGCTGCGCCCTCGCAGGAAGTGCTTCGGGGCTTGAGGCCCCGGCCTGCGAGGCCTGCGAGTTTCAGGTGGTGGTGGCTCCCGGCCGCCCACGCTGCTGGGGCTCTGTACTGTGAGCCTCTTGTTTCTCTATTTTCTACCTAGGTTTCAGTTTGTAACTGGGGTTTATTTCCCCTTTGTCTCTGGTTCAGCTTCCTTTTCCTGTTTGGTTTGAAGTTGAGTCTAAAAATCAAGTTTGCTGCCCTCCGAGGGTCTGTGGTCCTCTGATCGGCAGAGCCTGTGGAGTACAGGACTCACCTCCTCAGGGTTCCCTGTGCTAAAGCCTTCCAGCCATGGCCACGGGGTGAGTATGGGGACCAAAAAGGGGACAGAAGAGTGTCTGGAGGAGACCTAGAATCATAACGGTGTAGAGTTGAAGGGACCACAGAAATCATCTCGGACCGCCTTGCTATAATAATGGGGAAACCGAGGACCGAGGACAAGGGACTTACCCAGGGTCACCCAGCAAGTTCGTGACCGAGCCCATCCACTCTTCATCTGCTGGCCTGTCATTACATGGGCCCGTGTCTCTTACTGTCTGTGATCTTTAATGGCTTCTGTGTTGAAAGCACTCCTCAGAGGTCAAACACCCGTCTCGGGTAATAGGAGGGGTTTGACGATCTAACGGGGTCCGGGTTTGGCTCTGATGCCCTTGGCTCCTCTCTCCAGAATGGCCTGAAAACATTCAGATTGTTTTCTCTAAATACTGGGGCAAATAGGGAAGCGCCGAGGTTCCTTTTGTAAGAGAAACTTTGTCAACTGACGAGCACAATCCTGACCTGCTTGAGAGAGTGGCAACTGACTTGGGCCGTCGGCCACTCAGACCTGCTGCTCAGCTCTTGGGTGGGCGGCAGCCAGGCCACACGGTTCCCATCGGATCATGACTGCTCTCTCTAAAGATGGGGAGGCACTCCCCAGCCTGTGACCCCATGGAAGACTGTAGGCGATAGGTGTCTTATCGTCTGGGGGTTTTGGTGTTGACTTGATTAAACTCATTATAAGTTTGTGTCTTAGCATAAAATGATAATCCCTTACCTCACAAAGTACTTCTCAGTTTCCAAAATGCCGTTTCGGTGGCATGGGGCTGATCAGGGCGGTAGCATCACTCCTGTTTTGTGGGTGAGGAGGCCCAGCCTCTGCAAAGTCGTGCCGCCCGGTCAGGGTCGTGTGTGGCGGGGAGAGGAGGGATGGCCGCACCTAGCGGTTTTTCCAGGGCACAGCACAGGCACTGTGGCAGCATTTTACAGTGAGCTAATAAAACCGGCCCTACAGTAAGGAGATCTTGGCCGACACTCCCGCTCAGCAGAAGAGGGGATTTGGTGAGGGGCGTCGCAGCCTTGGCCAGGCCGCCGGAATCCTTTCCTTCAGGCCCAGAGTCGCCAGGGCCAGGAAAACACACCGTCCTCTTTATGGTTGCCTTTATTCCTGCTCCTTTGCAGCGGGTTTTCTGTCATGTTAGTGATTTTCCTGTAACTTTAAAGGACTTGTGGGTGGGGCTGTGGAGAACAGCATACTTGCACCTCAAAGGCATGTGAACGTCCACAGTGGGTAGGGACCAAAGTCATTTTCAGCTGTGAGGTACAGTGTGAATAGCTCAGGCCGTTCACTCTGGCCTGTCAACCGCCACTTGCAGGAAGGTATGTCGGAAGTGAACGGGAGGAAACAACACGGGTTTTTAAAGGTCTTTTAAAATTGTCAGAGTCTTGGAATTTTCCATCTTGAAAGGCCCTTAGGAGCCTATCCACAGTAGATCATTCAGGTTAGCGGTGCTTTAGGCCTCTTGCCCTCCACTTCAGCCAAACTAAGTCTCTTTCATCTTTTTAAAGTATCCCTCCCTATTTCTTTGAGGAAAAAAGAGTGTCTTGTTGGCGATGATGCTTTTGAAGTCTGGAAGCCGCCTGAGGAGTCCAGCTCTGAGGTGCACACACCAGGAAGTGGGGGCCCAGAGCCCAGGGGTCCGGGCAGGACTTGTCTGGTGACTGACGTAGTGGCCGGCCAAACCAGAGGCCCCGCTGTCCCGCACTGCCCTCTGCACGCACAGCGCCGGCGGGCAGGGTCGGTGGCCACAAGCACAGCGGCCGGAAGGCCCGCCAGCTTTTTGGTTTTCCTCCTGCGGACCGAACAGGGTACATACACATCCAGGTTCCTAAGTCACCGTCGAGCCTGTGTGGGGTCACGGGGCTTTCGAGTCACGAAAACTTGTCTGCCAGGCCCAGCTCCGGCCGTCCGAGCGCTCAGCTGTGGGCTGGGAGCCGGAGCGTCCGGGGCACGTGGCGGTGTCCAGCCTCCCCTCGCGGGCAGTGTCGCCCTTCTTTCTCTCAGCGGTCCTCAGGGCGGCGAGTCTCGTTTTTATCGTTTCCGCGTCACAGAGGAAGAAACCAAGGCAGAGAAGGAGCAACCCGCCGGGAAACCTAGCCTTGAGCTCATGGCTCCTGACTCCAGATGCTTTGTCCTCTGCCCTTCCGCACCGACCGAGAGCTGGTCTCTGCTCAGAGACGCGGGGACACGCGGGGTGGGGGGACAGCACTTAGAAACGGAGAGCCCTTGAGTCCTCAGGGCTGCGCGCACGCGCAGTGGGGAGCGTAGACGGGAAGAGCAGTGCGGGTTGAGACGTTGGGGCTGTCAGGAGCGACTTCCGGGAGAAAGGGGGCTCTCGGGGGAGCTCAGAAGGAGAGGGCATGACTTTAAAAAGGAAAGGAGCGAGCGTCCCAGTCAGCGTCCCCCGGGGGCTGCTCTCTCTGGGTGCCGGGGAAGCAGGGGAACAAGACAGGCCGTCCTGTCCCAAAACCGCACTGGGGGCAGGGACACAGTCCAGAAACCACAGAGGAGAGAGAGACCGGAATGTGCCCGAGGCTGGCGGCGAATGGCTGGGCCATCGCCTTACCCAGCGGCCCCGCTGGGGACATTGACTCAGACACCTCAGCCGGGAGGTCACGAGGTCAGCCACGAGGCAGCCTTGCCAAAATCTGAAGATGGAAATGGGAGGTGGGGGCAAGCGTGAAGGCCCTGACGGGCACGGTTTGGTGGGGTCAGGGGTCGAAGAACGGGGAAGCTGAAGCTCCTTGGATCTGGGGAGGGAAGGAGGTGAGGGCAGAGGAGAAGGCAGGCCTTCTCACACAGAGCCGCCAGGCCTGGCGAGGAGTTTAGATTTCCTTCATTGTCTTAGGAAGCCTTTGGAGGGTTTTAAGCAGAAGGAAAGGCGTCTGATAGAGGCTTAAGAAAAATCACTCGGGCCGCTGCGTGGATGGTTCTCCTTGTGGCAAGAGTGGAGGCCGGGGGCCCTCCCGGGGCTCTTGCGGTCCTGCAGCGAATCGGGGTGGTTTGGACTAGGGACGGGGCAGCCGGTGTAGGGGGCATGTGCTTCGGAGGCACGGGCTCCAGGACATCCTGGTGGGTCAGATGTGGGTGTGAAGGAAAGTGATTCACACCTGTCTCGGGGGACCTGTGGTTTCTTTTGCCACAGCGGGGGTGGGAGCCTCGGTACAACAACTGGAGCGCCGCTGGGGTCCGTGGGGTTTTGGAGCCTGCGTCGGCGGGCTCCCGGTAAATGTCGGTTGAACAAGACCGCAGCGAGCGGGAAGCGGCTGATCTCACGGTGCGGCAGGAAAGGCTACGGAACAAAATGTATCTGCCCCTTTCCGTGGAGCCAACTAATCTTAATCCCTTCCCTGTCTTCCTCCTGTCTTTATTGCGCTTGGGTGTTTTATTTTTTCTAAAGGCTTCTCACCTTCCAACACACTGCAAACTTATTTACTATTTAAAAAAACTTTTTGGGGGCGCCTGGGTGGCTCAGTCGGTTGGGCGACTGACTTCGGCTGGGGTCATGATCTCACCGTTCGTGGGTTTGAGCCCCATGTCAGGTTCTGTGCCGACAGCTCGGAGCTCGGAGCCTGCTTCCGATTCTGTGTCTCCTCTCTCTGGCCATCCCCTGCTTATGCTCTGTCTCTCTCTGACTCTCAAAAAATAATTAAGTGTTAATTAAAAAAATTGTTTTTAACTTTTTTAAGTCTATTTATTTTGAGAGAGACAGAGACCACATGATCAGGGGAATGGCAGAAAGGGAGAGAGGGAGAGGGAGAAGGAGAGAGAGGGAGAGAGAGAGAGAGAGAGAGAGAGAGAGAGAGAGAGAGAGAATGAATATCCCAAGCAGGCTCCGCACTGTCAGCACAGAGCCCGACACGTGGCTCAAACTCACGAAACCATGATATCATGACCTGAACCATAACCTAGAGATGCTTAACCGACTGAGCCACCCAGGTGCCCCAAACTTATGTACTATTTTATTGGTTGTCTCTCTCCACCCCTCTAGAACGTAAGTTCCAGGAGGGGAGGGTTTTGTCTGCTTCGCTCACAGACACAAAGACAGTGCACATTTGTCCAAATGCTGCACGTCGTTAACTGCGTTTGTCGTATGACCCTGGAGATGCCTGGGCTACCAGAGCTGCTCCTCGGTGCCGCTTCCTGGCGTGGCGTGGTAGAGAAGAGGCCAGAACGGCAGACGGTCCACTTGCTCTCCGCCAGGGAAGGCGCCGAGGCTCCCTGTACCGTCGATTCTTAGTCGGCCGTCTGGGCACGGTCATTACCGCCTGTTCCGCTGTCCTGCAGGTCTTGAACGTGTAGAGGTGTGAGAAGCCTGGGTCCACCCCCCAGTCCTTCTGGCCCACACCTCTGCCTCTGCAGCAGGGTTTGGAAGCCCGTCTCTAGGAGTAGGGGGTGTTTCCTTTGACGTCTTCTCCCAGGCAAGTTAGAGAGCCCCAGAAGCTCACGGTCAAACGGGCCCTTGGAGATCATGCTGTTCAGTTACTATTCCCAGGGACGTGTACCCAGATCCTTTGGGGAGCTTCTTGAAACTTCTCAGTCTTCTTCTGTCCCAAAGAATCCAACGTGCCTCCAGTTGAGGAGCATCATCACAGTGATTCTGGGTCGTTCCCGTGAGAGTGTGTTGCGCCCTGCGGGTGTGCTGGGCAAAACGTGGCTGAGAACTGGTCTGATCCAGTGGTTTTACTTTGGTAACACCCCAGGAAGAAAAATAAAAGCTACCCTTTTTTGAGTGTTCATAGCAAGCCTTATGCTGCTTCTGTTCTGTACGTTGTATTGAATCCTCATCTTCGGAGGCGTTACGTTGTTAATCCCATCCTGCACGTGAGAACAAAGGTCAGCAAACAGGTCACTCGTTCCAGCTATCGCTTGACAGAGTTGGATTTGAAACCAGATCTCTTATGTTCTCAACAGCTAAGCTTGGCTGTAGCCCGTCGAAGGACCTTGCCCCAAATTGCAGAGTCAAAGTTAGGATCGGAGCGTCTAACCTCTGTTACCCTCCGCGGTCTCTGATTTCACACTGTTCGTACGCCGAGAGACAAGGAGACCTTCTGTCTCCCCCTGTGGCACCCATGCCTACCTCTGCCAGTCACCCGTTTGTTCATCGTTGTGCTCCCAGCCTGCCCCAGGACACAGTGGTACTCATTTCTGCCCGTCCCCGCATCTACTCGGATGTGTATTGAACTGAGCCGGTTGCCGTGCTGGTAACGAGGGGTGTTAGCTGGGGGCTCAGCCGGGTCTCATTCCCAGGCTATTAATTTACCCTCAGGGATCAGCATCCTGCCCCAGTCCTTGGTCCAGCCAGATCGCTACAGCTGTCCCCAGGTTGTGCGGAAACGCATTCCATATCCGCAAGCGATCAGAATCACATACTGCGGGGACACAGGCATGTACTGGGATTTACGAATGTTCTTGAGGTCCACGCGGACTATCCGATGGCTCCCCGAGGAAGGACTGTGTTGGTGGCCTTGAAAGAAAGTGTGGGAAGTGGGTGTGAGACAGGTTCGGTCTAAGAATATCAGACTGTGTCAACAGTTGGTGGGAATGTTTTTTTCAGTTTCACTAGACTCCACAGAGAAGTGGAGACCAGCTGTCCAAGCATCTGGGACGGTGGCGTTAAAATGGAGAAAAGGCAAACGTCTTCATTGCAGGTGACGTAGCAGTCTGACCCTCCCAACCAATTTGGATGGAAGAAAAGACGTCTGGGCTAACACTGAGTTTAGGCTTCATTCGCCCAAAGCCTTCCTTTAATTCTGGCTCTTACGAAACTGGGGCTCAGACGGTCAGCATTTGAGTGTCTGTGTGTGAATGTATGCAGACCTCACCCTCTCTTTTCATTGCTGTAGTTCAGCCGCTCTCATATGTGGTCAGGAGAACAACCCTTTTAGGGGGTGAGTCAACACTGTGTTTTTAATAACACTAAGGCAGCGTTTGCCTTTTTCACTCTTATCTCACAAATGCACAGTGGAATTTTCCAGAAGCTACATGACGTGTTGACATTGTCAACTGTGACAGGTAATGAAATGTGTGCCTGTGCATTCTTGTGTTTTGGTTCTGTTTTTGTTTGGGGGGGTGGTTTAGAGAGTTGCTTCTTTATTTGTTTTTATGTTTATTTATTTAGAGAGAGAGAGAGAGAGAGTCTGCACAAGCGGGAGGGGGGCAGAGAGAGAAGGAGAGAGAGAGAGAATCCCAAGCAGGCTCCGTGCCGTCAGCACAGAGCCCAACGTGGGCCTCGAGCTCATGAACCGTGAGGTCATGTCCTGAGCCCAAACCGAGAGTCAGACGTTTAACTGACTGAGCCACCCAGGCGCCCCTGTGCATTGTTGTGTTTTAAAAAATTCTCAGTTTTTTAAAAAAAATGTCTTTAATGTTTATTTTTGAGAGAGAGAGAGAGAGACAGAGCATGAGTGGGGGAGGAGCAGAGAGAGGGAGACACAGAATTGGAAGCAGGCTCCAGGCTCCAAGCTATCAGCACAGAGCCCGACGCGGGGCTTGAACCCACAGACTGTGAGATCATGACCTGAGCCGAAGTCGGACGCTCAACCGACTGAGCCACCCAGGCGCCCCTAAAAAACTTCTGTTTTAATTTCAAATATGGTAAATATGGATTGACTTACCCCACATAAACCAAAGCTTTCTGGCATTCTCAATAATTGCTGTGGGTGTAAAAGGGTCCTGAAACCAAACATGTCAAGAACCGCTTCCGTGAAATAGTCATGTGCGTGTACTACGGGAAGCTTGCACAGAGTTGGTAAGCGCCCAGTACGGGACGGTGGCTCCCGCAGGGAAGGAGGGGCACTGAGATCTGGGGAGAAGGTGCAGGGGAGAAGCTGAACAGCTTTATGAGGTGACACCACCACATAGAGCGAGTGGCGGGCGTGCAGGAACCTACTCCCCATTCCAGGTGTGAAACGGTTCCGAAAAAAACGTTTTAAGTGTAGAACCTAACATTCAACATGTTTCAGGCCTGTTTCCATCGAGGGGGAAAAAAGTCACCCTCGGGATGGTTAACTAATTACCAAGGGGGAAATGTACCTTTCCCCTGGAGAGATCTGGCGTTCATCCGCTTCAACCGCTTGCCTTTTGAAAGGGAGGCACTACCATCATGTGCTTCCTGCTGTGATGGGGTCCAGTCGCCTCCCCCTCCCCTGTCACCTCTGTCAGGTTCTCGCTGTTGTTCACTGTGAACTCCATCCTGAGGAAGCCGTCCAGAGTGTGCACAGCCGACAAGGCAGTTGGCCGGAACTCTTCACACAAAAAAGTCAGTGTCGATGGAAAACACCAATTCTAGCTTAGCTTAAAAGAGAGTAGTAAGCAGGCAGCCCAACCACACGAAATGCAGGAGGAGATCCTGGATCCAGAAGAATTTGGGTAACTGTAATATGGGCTCTGTACCAGAGTTATTAGTAAAGTTACTTTTCTTAGGTATAATAATGGTATTTAAGTCCTATATTGGCATGTCCTTATCTTCAAGAAACGTGTGCTAAAAACCTTAGGGTTGAAATACCGTGATGTCTGCAGCTTACTTTCAAATGGTTCAGAAGGAAAAAAAAAAAACACAAACATAAAAGAGATAAGTCCCACGTGGTAAAAATGCTGTAAGTAAAGCAGAAAAGCTGTACCGTATGGCAGAGAGGAAGATCTGTGGTGTAGACACAGCCCATCCACATACGCCACAGGACCCTGGGAAACCTACTTCCCTTCTCCAGGCCCGTTTCCTCCATCTAAATAAAGCACTTGTATTTCTCAGCTCTGACAAAGCTGCGGTTCCAAGTCCCTCTGTTTCTCAGTCACTGAACTGGGACATGGTGGTGCCCGTGGTGCGTCCGACCGGGACTTGACGTGTGTCGAGCAGTGGCGCAAGGCCCAGGGTGATGGCCGGGGAGGCCGAGCTCTCCCCTCCGTGCCTTTGCTGACACCTGTTTGCTTGCTGGAAGCGCCCCCTTCCTCCGGAGCAGGGTTAACCGTGCCCTCCTCTTGTACCCGTGGTCCTTTGCACACACCTGAACGCAGCACTCAGAGCCTTGTAGACTGTGCACGTGTGCCCTCCCCTCAAGGACAGACCGCATCTTGTATTCAACAGATGGCTGAGTTTCTCTCAAGTACCAGGCGTACTTGAAACATAGTCAGTACTCAGTAAGTCAGGTGTTTGCTTGCTCTGTTTTTACATGAATGCAGGGAGAGAGACAGAAAAGGCAGGGATGGCCAGATCGCACATGAGTTGTGGTCCCTGCACCCCCACTGAAGAGTCCTTGAAGGTTTAGAAATACAACAGCCGTCAAAACTAGGCAAACTCAAAAGCACGCATTTATCCAAAGATATTTACTGAGCAGTCACTAGTCACAGTTCCCGGAACTACAGAGATGAGCAATATTTTTAAAACGAACAAACCGAGAAAAGAACCATCCTCGTGGGGGTGAGAGAAAACCAGCAGACTTTCCGAACAGTGGTAAGCGGTATAAGGAAAAACGAAGCAGCCTCTTCTCAGTGGGGAGGGATCACACTCCCTGGAGGTGGCATAGACGACAGGCCGGAGGAGAGGCCGAGGGCGGGCAGAGCAGGGCTCCGGGCCTGGAATTCGAGCCGCCCTGGCAGCCAGGCCTGGCTGGGAGGCTCTGCACCCGCCCCTCCGGTGGACGAGCTCAAACGTGGGCATTCCACAAGACAGGACCCAGCAGCCCAGGTCCCGCCGCCTGGACGCCTGCGGTGGTTCTCCAGGCCACACCGAAGAACCTGCTGGAGACCCGGGTTTTCTGTGTGGACGTGGGAAGAATCAGAGGTAACGAGGGCTGTGCGTGTGGGCGCAGGAGCGCTTCGTCCTGGTTCCACCTGATCTCGGCTCACGCAGACCTGCTGTGACCTGAGCCAACGTTCCTGGCTCGAGATGGCGGCTTGGCGGCTAATCATGGCAGTAAGCCACGCTCCTGGTAATCTCCTCAGACTTCGCCGAGTCCCAGCCACCCTGAAACCTAGGCGAGAAGGATCATTTCCCTCATTTTGCACAGCCAGGCACGTGCTTCCCCGAGGCCACGCGGCTAGCGGATGACGGGCCAGGCCTGGGCAGACTCTGATGCCGTGCCCCCTCCGCCTCCCCATACGGTCTCCACGAGGGACAGTGTCGGTTGGATGTCCCTGGCCCGTGTTTTGGTGCACCTCTGGTTCCTGGCTGCCACCAGCCACCCGGCCTTTTCCAGACGTTCCTTCTGCCCCTGGTCACTGGGGAAGACTGGTCAGAAAAGGGGCAGTCCGGAGATGAACTGAGCCATAGCACCACCAGAAGAGCCAAGGGAGAGTTGCGGCAAGGGGGCTAAGAGGACAAGAACGAGGGTGAGTCCGTCCCCTCTGGTGCCCTGGAACGCCACCAGTGGCTCTGCAGAGAGCGGCTGGCGTGGAACGGAGGGCAGGGCCCCGGGGAGACTGCAGGGCAGCCTAGGGGCGAGGGGGTGCTGCGTGTGTGCGTGGAGGGGGAATTGAAAGGTGAGTGGGGACACAGGAGGGAGTGAGGCCCAAGAAGCCAGAGGCAGAGGCCTCCAGAAGAAGGAGGAAGGCAGGGTCCCAGCTAGCGGTGTCTGCCCCCCCCCCCCCCCCACTTCCCCTTCCCCGGTGACTCTGGACAAGTCACTTAATGTAACACAGGGGTAAATGTAATCACTTGCCCGTGAGGGTTGAGTATCTCATGACATCATGTAGGAGGTGTGCTTCACGCTTCAGAGAGTCGGGTGTGGCGAAGGAGAGGACGGCCCCCTCCCTACGGCCCCCTTGCCTTGGTGCTGGCGGGGGAGCCGAGCACGTATTTCTCTGTGCTGGGGCGCCCAGACAGGTTAATGCCGGCTGCACCTCCCCTGCTGTCAGCTGAAGGGCTTCCTCCCTGGTGATTCTCAGCCTGCTTTTTCAAGTTCGCTTTTGTTGCTTGCCTGTTGAAAGTAAACAAGGCAGGGCGTTACAAGCCGCCTCAGAGTCCGGCTCTGCTTCTGCTTGGCTTTGGGAACATTTATTTATGGCCACTTCTCTCTGGCCTCCCCCGTTCCCTCCTCACATTAATTCACTCAGCCCCTGCTGAGCCTGGGCTCGCGAGGGTGGTGGTACCATGCCATGCTGAGGGCGGGGGGGCGGGGGGGTGGGGGGGTGGTGGCTCACACCGGGGCCTGAGCTGTTCACCGAGAAGAAGACCTGGGCTGCATTAGCTCCGTCTTACAGAAGAGAATCACTCCCACGGAGCCCCGTGTTCTCCCTGTGATGGCCCTAGCGTGTACCCATCTGGTAACTGAGTGTGTTTCCTGCTAGATTGCAATGTCCTTAAGGGCAGGACACATCCCGTTCGTCCCATTCAACCCCGGAACCTCGCGGTGTGCCTTTCCCCTGGTAGTTATGAAGGGAATGGGAATGAGTGTTCTGAGAGCCAGAGGTTGGCTGAAGGCAGTGACTCCTGACCTGAGCTTTGAGAAGGGGTAAGACGTAGACCTGTGGATGTAGGAGGGAAGGCACCTTAAGGAGGAGGAAACGCCTTCTTTAATTTCTTGAATGATACCAGAGAGTCATTTTAACTGACCGGCATCAGGAGGATGCTTTTGCTGCCAGACCCGGCCTTGCCACCGGCCTGGTCTCTGCCAGGCACAGTGTGGGCAGCCCAGTTCCAGGACAGCTAGGAGGGAGGGTCCCTGGGACCGGCAAAGAATTTGCCCTGTTGTCTCGGGACTCCGAAGATAAACCGGTGGGACGGGAACTCTGGCCTCAGCCTCTGACCACCCCACAGGGAAGCCTGTCTTGAGGTGGTGGTCCCTGAGGACCCTGTGCCCAGAAGAGGGACCTGAGGTAGATTGCCGGTCCCCTGCCGCGAGAGCTGTCACACGCCAAGGCACAGCATGTGCTAGCAGGGTCCGGAGAAGGACCATCTAACTTGGCCTGGGGCTCCAAGGGGAGCTTTCTAGAGAGAGCAGCATGAGTAGCAGTTGCGGGTGAGTAGGCATCACTGGTAACCTAGGCCGGAAAAGGCGTCCCAGGCAGGGGGGCTGCACGAGCAAGATCAGAGAGGCCACCGAGAATGGGGTCAGCGGGTCACGACCAGGACGGCATGGAGCAGAATGTGAAGCAAGGGCCACCTGCCTGCCGAGGGCAGGGATTTTATCTGGTAACAGACATGACTCCGTTCTCCAGTGCTGGAGGGCTCCAGCTGCTGCTCCAAGGATTTCCCGAGGAGGGGTCTCAGAATTTGTTTGTTTGTTTGTTTTTTAATTTATTTTTTTTTCAACGTTTATTTATTTTTGGGACAGAGAGAGACAGAGCATGAACGGGGGAGGGGCAGAGAGAGAGGGAGACACAGAATCGGAAACAGGCTCCAGGCTCTGAGCCATCAGCCCAGAGCCCGACGCGGGGCTCGACCTCAAGGTCCGTGAGATCGTGACCTGAGCTGAAGTCGGACGCTTAACCGACTGCGCCACCCAGGCGCCCCAGTGTTGAGAACCACGGGCACAGAGTGAGAAGAGAAGTTCTAAGTGGTTCACACTGGGGAGCACCACGATTTAAAGTGGTTCTAAAAATCCGTTTTGGAGCAAAGACCCCTTGAGGACACGGTAAAAGCCTACTTCAGAAAAAGCTCACGCTCACTTTTGCAAATAATTTCAGGGAATCCTTAGGCTCAGTAAGCCTTTCTGTGCCCCCCCCCCCCGTTTAAGTACCCCTCGTGTAAGCGGCAAAGAGAAAACCTTGCACAAGGGGGGCTGCAAGGGGCCCCCAGAGAGAAATGGGAGCCGAAGAGTAGAAAGAGGCAGAGGCGGGAGAGATTTTCAGAAATACGGACATGGTGGCACGTTTGTTCGAGACGGGAGATGAGGGTTCTGAGTGCACATGGGGGACAGAAGCCAGGTTCCGAGGGGGCCTGGGGTGTGAGCAAGTGCTGAGAAAATGGGGGAAGCAGGGCAGGCAAGAGCATGATGGGAGAGCAGAGGGGGTGGGCAGTGGGCACGTTCATGGCAGCTCGCATCAGCCCCGCCCCTGTTCATAGGTGCCTATCAGGTGCTTAACCTGAGAGGTGAAGAAAGAGTTCCCAGTAGGGGCACCACTCACCCTGGCTCCCCGCACGGGCTTTCCGGTTGTCCTGTCTGGGTATTAGTGCCAGATGACCTGCCCTCGGCCCCAGATAAACCCGCTTCCCAGTCCCGCTGGGGAGACAGAGTCAGACTGTGCGATGAGTTGTTCTGTCTGCAGGGGGCGGCGGCCGAGTCAGGGCACCGGGCTGAGCAGGAGGGGACAGGGAGGGGGGATCGTGTCTTTGCAGAAGTGATCCTCAGCTGACTCTCACGAGGAGCCGGGGAGGGCAGCGCGCACTTGCCCACGGCAGCCTTCTGTCTCCCCAGCCTGGGCGGGCAGCGGGGCGAGGCCAGGGGGCCCCCGTGGACGCGGCCGCCTCCCGGGCACTGGGCGCTGTGGGCCCAGCTCGGAGTCGCGGCTTCCCGGCCCTCCGATCCCGGGCGTCATGAGACCAAGAACAGTGTTGGTAATCCGTAACAGATGCTTTGGTTTGGCAGCCACTCGCCCTCTCGGGATAAATGGAGCGGGGTTGTAAACGGAATGTTCCCACGGGCTCACAATCATGAACACGCTTAGCCACTTGGAGTCATGTATTCAACAAACAATTATTAGTGTCTACAGCACACACACTGGGGTGGCAGAGGGGGCAACAGCAGGGTCCCCACAGTCTAGTGGGGAAGAGGAGGCCCATGCGGGTACTGAGGGGCAGGACAAACTGAAACGTGCCGTGGGCAGGTGCAGAGCCGAGCACAGTGCCAGGAGCCGGCCTCTGGCCGCGGGGGTCTCCGTGCCCAACCCCGGACTTAGTTTTCCAGCAAGCCTCTGTGATTACGCCTGTGCCTGTCTGTTCCCTTTTTGGCTTGACATCCTTTGTCCGTGCTTGATAAATTTATACTCTGTTCTCTTAAGCTTTTGTCGGAAAAGCCCAGAAAGATCCTTACTGGTAGGGTGGAAGGGGATTCCCAGCTGACCGTGCTAGAGGGCGTGTGGCTGGGATGGAGGGGCTGCGTACTCCTGGGAGAAGGTCAGAAACCTCCTTCCCAGTCTGACGCGTCACGTCCCACAGCTGGCGGGGCAGGTGGCCTGCGCTTTTCCAGAAGCATCGGCCGGGCGAGAGCGTGAGGCCGACTTCCGGCTGCCTGCACTGCGGGCTGGGCTGCACGCTGTTCCTGTGTATTAGTGTTATCTCCAGATGCACGAGGGGTTTTCGTGCCAGGTCCAGGAAGATCCCTGGCTGTGTACAGAAATTTTGGGGTGTGGTTTGCGCCTTTTCTTTTTAAGCGAGGGATTTCAGCAGATACTCAGTAGCAGTCTCTGATGTGTGGTCTAAAAGCGTTAACTGCTGAGCCAGTGACAAGACTGGTGGTGCCTCGCTTGGGGCTGGGCCCAGCAAGTACTCCCCGCTGTCTGAGGGACTCCCGAGGTCAGATTAGCCTTGAACAGTTGGGGAAACTGAGGCCCAGAGTCACACAGTCTTTCTCCTCTAAGCACCTGACAGCAGGACTGTTCAGAGCTTCACAGATGTCTCACATGCCACCAGGAGGGAAATGACAGGCTTCAACTTTTTGCACACTCCTGTGTACGCACACCCATGCACATACCCGTACAAACGCCCAGATGACAATAGGATTGGACCACTTGTCCCAACAGAGCCTTCTTCTGGGAGAGAGCCTGGTTGTACCTACTGCTCAGAGCAGCCTGTTAGGTCCCGCGGGGGAGAAAGTCCATCAGGCTGGTGACCCAGCGTCATGTAGCATAAACCAGCCTATTCCGACGCATTTCCCCCCTACTAGTCAGCTGGTTGTTTTGATCACATAAAGACAGCCTGTCAGAGAGAGGGCCTCATGAGACTTGACCTTAGCTTCCCTTCCAGCTCCGTGTGCCTCCGGGCACCTCAAAGCCGGGGAGGGTGGGAGCTGTGTGGACCCGTCAGCACGGGCACAGAGTATATGTGGCCTGCTGGGGGGGGGGGGGGGGGTCGGGGAGGAGGAAGGAATTGTCGGTTTTCATTTAGTAAAGGAAATTTTATATGTACTTTTCAAAAAATAATTCACTCATTCATTCATAATATTTTTAAAAAGAAAACATTTGCCTGAACCGCCCTCAGATGCTAACTGCTTTAGACAAAGTTCATGATGTCTGGGGACAGTACAGAGTTTCCGTACCCAGCCAAGATGCAGAGAAGACAGGTGACTACGTAGAGCTCAGAGACCAGGTCCAGGCTGGAGAGCAGTCGGTATCCTATGAAAACGAAAACAAAAATCCCAAAATACAAGCAAGATGAATCTTAGGCAGAAGAAATGGGTATTTTCTTGCATTTCAGTTTCGTTAGTGGTGATAAAGTAAACAGAGACAGGCCAGCGCCGTCAAACGGGGAAAAAAAAGAATGGGGTTTTTTGGTTAACGCCAGGTTCGGTTTGCACACGTAAGGTGTTAAAAACGGCAGCCGCAGGGAACCCGTGTCTGTAATTACAACGGGAAAGATAGCTGTTGGTGTGTAAGCACGTGCTCGGGCAAAGCGCAGTAGTGGGCACTTCTGCCCGTGCCACCCTGAACGACATGTGGTGACCCCAGGTCCCCCCTCCCCCCGGCCCCGGCCCCCAGGAGCTGCAGTTCCCTGCATAGCACGCCGGCTGAGCTGTTTGCCTCCCCCGCCCGGAGCCCCACATCCCCTTCCTGAGCTCGCCTGGGGCTGAGGCCCTTCGTGGGAAGCACACAGGGCGTCTTCTTCAGAAAGTCACAGAAAGTCTCCAGGCCCCCCAGCCCCTCCAGGCTCGCTGAGGCGTGAGACGAGCCACCGCGTGTTCGGGTAGCTGCGAGCTCTCTGAGGGCAGGGACTGCCCTGCTCATCTCCGCATCACTAAGTGTCTTTGACTCACTGGCCTCTGTGCTTGTCACCCTGATGTGAAAACATGACACTCGGCCGGCCGTAGGACCTGGACAGGGAGGGAGCGTGGGACAAAGCAGGGGTCACTGGAGGAGAGTGAGCGGGGACGGCAAGGGGGCTTGCGGCTTTGTCCCGTGAGTAACAGGGGAGGTCCCTTCAGCCGTCCAGTGGACCGTCCCAGGCCGTCCAGGACACCTCTGTGACTCTGGAGGACACAGGGAGGGGAATGTCGCTTAGAACGAGGGGGGGCTGCCGAACGGCCAAAACCGCTTCGCCACCGAAACTACTTTGGGGAACAATAAGCCTCCCGCCAACAAGCGGTTTCGGTTCAAGGCCTCGTCTGCACGTAGAGCTGCTTTAGAAGGCCTGCTGCACTGGTCGTGACAATGGCTTAGGTCATCTCTAGGCCCTGAGGTCCTGCAGGGAGCATTGATTAAGCACCTGCTGTGTGCCAGGCTCCGGGCCTGCAGGCATGCCCCTGTCTGTGCTGTATAGCAGGGCAGGTCACCTTGGGTCTTCCACAAAGCAGACCCCAAGACCCTTCGGATGATAAGCGTGTGAGAGATTCGCGGGGAACCGTCAGTGAAGGACAGAGGGAGTGGGAGCAGGCAGGGGGAGCCTCAGGCCGTGATGCAGGTGTGAAAGGAGAAGGGGCAGAAGGGCCTAGTGGGAGGCGTCTCAGGCCGATGCAGGGCCCCGAGCAAAGGTTTCCCCCCGGAAGATTCCCCACGTCAGGCAGGAGCGAGCTGGCACATCAGTCGTTGGTGGAGAGCAGCCAGAGAAGTGTGGCCTCTGTGCATGCCTTGGTGGGGCACCCAGGGCGGCGGAGGCTGGGGCCGTGGGTCAGCTCCGCTCCCACAACAGGAGATCTACAGGGCACACTCGAGTGGCGGCTACGCAGGGATTCTAGAAAGCGTGGCCCATCTCACAGTACCTTCCCAGATTTGCTTCCCCAGAGTCATCCCAAGGGCTTCCGTGGGCCCGTGCCACCAAGTGGTAGGGCTGGGGTCTCCGCTCAGATCCCTGTGACCGCGGAAGTATGTCGGGACCGCATCAGGAACACACACCTGCTTGGCATTCACTGTCAGCGACGGAGCGTGTCAGCAGCGGTCAGTGACACAGTTGAGGCCGTAACTTTATCTGTGCTCGCTTCACGTGGCTGTGGAACCATGGTCTGAACCAAGGCCTGTCTGCTGCTGCGTCCTCTTTCCTCTCACTTCTACTGGGTGTCATCAGCACAGGGCAGGAGCACCCCTCCTCCTAAGTGCAGTCTCGTGCAAGATACACGGTCTCAGGCTCCCAGACTCAGAAAAGTCAAAGCACAGCACCATTTGCTTTTCTTCTTTCTCCCTAACCTGGCTGTCTGTGGGGAGGAACCACGCCTGTTTTGATCATCACTGATTCCCCCTTAAATGTTTGTCGAATGAATGAATGACTTATGGGGAAAAAAGCAGCAGCACCGTTGCATAACAATTCACTCCCGATATGCCTGGCCACGCACAGAGCTCTCAACACACCGCTTGGTCGGCTGAGGTCAAGCCCACCCAAGACTCTTGAACCCCAGAGCACAGCTGGGGGGGTGGGGGCAGCCAGCAGGAAGCTTGAGACCCAGCACTGGCCCAGCAAGTCGTTGGCTGGACAGTCGTCAAATGTAAAGCAAAGCAGAGGAGCATGTGTGGCAGGGCTTGTGTGTACCCTGGACACACAATTATTGGTAAGATTGTATCAGTCTGTGCACTAGGTCACCTGCTGTCTGAGTCACAGGGGAGCGGGGTCCTGGGGAAGCCCAGTTCTTTGGGAGACTTAGGAACTGACTGTGCAGGCCAGGCGGAGGTTTCCAGGTCAACCGAGGGCCAACCCCCCAACACCCCTATTTTGTCACCCAACCACTGGGGCTGGGGGCAGGGATCTTTTTCAGATACTTTGCTTCTCTGACTCCTTAAGTGGACATCACATGATTTTTTCTTGTTGAGACTGCTTAGTCTCAACGTTATGATTATCTGTTAGTATGCAAACTCCTTCTGTATTGGCCTCGAATTGTTCGGCTTTAAATATTGTTTCTAGGGGCGCCTGGGTGGCTCAGTCGGTTAAGCGGCTGACTTCAGCTCAGGTCATGATCTCGCAGTCCTTGAGTTCGAGCCCCGCGTCGGGCTCTGTGCTGACAGCTCAGAGCCTGGAGCCTGTTTCGGATTCTGTGTCTCCCTCCCTCTGGCCCTCCCCCATTCATGCTCTGTCTCTCTCTGTCTCAAAAATAAATAAACGTTAAAAAAAAAAATTGAAAAAAAAATATCGTTTCTAATTCTGAAATTGCATTTATATGCCCTCCTTTGCTGATAACTGCCACTCCTCACTGTTACGGGCGTGCCTGCCCGTAACGAGCATGCCTTGCCTTTTCAGTTTGGGAATTCTCGCGTGCTAGAGACTGAGAAACTATGCATCCAAGATTATCGGGCTCATATGCCAGTGAAGAGGCTAGTGGGCTCAGAGAGCCTCCCTCTCAACACCCTGGCAGGAGCTGTGGTGCACTCATCTTGGTAGGTGACCACTTTCTCTCTCCCGGGGCTTTTAGTGCTGCTCTCCTGGTTTCTGTCATGTTCTTAACAGACGAAGCTGCTTGGGAAATGCCTTCAGCAAAGTATGGTACGACCATCTTGTAGTGTCATCTATATCACTCTGTTCTGCAGAAGGTCAGCTAATCGAGTTGTTGGCCGCAGAGCTTGTATGATGCTTCCCTATCATAGTGTCGGACGTTGAGCCTTCTGTTAGATGTTGTGAAGAATATTGTGTGTGTCATCTGCTTTAGAGTCAAAAGAACTGGGTGGAAATCCCAAATTTAGTCTCTGAATACCTGTGTGAATTTGTGCAAATCTTTCCAAGTCTCTGAGCCACTCTTGGCACATTTACAAAATGGGGGTAACGAATGGCTACGTCCTACGTTGTGACACTTGGATGCTTTTAACGCAGTGTCTTATTTAACACCGTGACCGGAGTGGTGTAGACAGTTGTAGTTGGAATTCCTGTCTCATTCAAGCACTTTTTCCCTGAAGGGAAGGCTGTCTTTTCTAAGCTATGGGAAGTGTTGGCACAGTATTTCCTCTCTACTCCTCGAGGTCTTTGGAGAATGAAAACAGCCCTTCCGGGGGCAGTTGGGAGCCCTGACAGTTGGAAGTTTCTTTGTGCCAAGGAGCGGTCGGCCTCCGTTTCCGAAAAGGGAAAGCCGCCTTCCAGAACCCTTACAGCTGAGGCTGACGCTTAAGTTTTCTCTTGGTCTGCAGTGAACAGAGTATCTGCCAAGCCCGGGCTTCCGTGATGGTCTACGATGACACCAGTAAGAAATGGGTACCAATCAAAGCTGGCCAGCAGGGATTCAGCCGGATCAACATCTACCACAACACTGCCAGCAACACCTTCAGAGTCGTTGGGGTCAAGCTTCAGGATCAGCAGGTGAGTGCTGGGGCCACAGGTTATACTCAAGGGCGTATGCCCCCCCCCCCCCATCACACACACATATAGTGAAAATAGGTAAAAATACATAAATAAAATCAAAATTTGGAGTCAGAAGATCTGGGTTCACTTTCTGCCCCCATCTTCTCCTACGAGACCTTGAGCAAACTATCTGTTCTGAACTTCATTGTTCACGTCTGTCTTATAGAGAGGGTCATCCCCACTCTGTCTTCCTCGCTGTGTTGTTGTCATATATAACATAATATAACATAGAATAAAATAATGGATGTGAAACGGCTCTGAAAACGATATTGCAGACCGTGTTAGTGTTACTTTCTGCCTGCGTGGCCATAAGTGATACGCTGTGAAAAGGTCTGGTTCCTCGGCCCCCAGAGTGTTGCTTTGGAAGGAATGTCAAGGTGACGTGAAGAGTCTGAGATCACTTCTGTCCCTAAGAGCACATCCCGGGCACATCAGACCAGGCGGCTCGTGAGTGTGCCTGGTGAGTCTGTGCAAACACACACGAGATTAGTCCGCCTGTGTGTGTGAGGAGTAGTCGTGCCCACGTAGCTCAGGCAGAGTAGTGTGCTATGACCCGGACTAAAATGGAGATGTGGAAGAAGGGTTTGATGTAACTTAACCACAGTGACTCTGGTTGCTACTTCAGTGTTCTTCCTTCAACTCTCAGAGATCGACAGGGACATTTTTAGCAGTGAAATTAACAGTTCTGTGGTCTCAGCATTTATGAAAAACTCTACCCAAATAACGTCTCTGGGCATCCTTTGTCGGCCAAGCCCTTGCTAAACTGAGCAGCAGGTTAGCTGTTGTCTCTGCAAGAATCAGCGTGTTAGCAATCGGAAAACCAAGAACAGAAACTTAGGACTCTTGTTTTTAGTATGTTGCCTATTGAATGGGTTTCTGCTTTGGCCAGAACAGCCCTGTTAAGTTTCAGATTCTTGTGGCTGAAAGGGAGAGCCCCACCTCAGGACCCCTCATAAAGGTTCCAGCCTGGAGCTCTCGGTACCTTCAGAGGCATCACTTTCCCTGGTCGAAGAGCCTTACTGCTAGCAAGGTTTTTCTAGAAATCTTCCAGAAGCTGCTTCCCTGTTCTTCCAGTTCATTGGTTCTGGCTCCACCCGTCAGAGGTACCCTGTCCCACGTATCTCAGGATATACAGCCCCAATCCTGGCGACCGCCAAAAACATCTGCCACGTTCCCGTAGCACCCCTGGGTGGCGGCTGGGAGGGCGGCACCTCCCCGCTACGTGGCTTTGACGTAAGGCCCGTTACCCGGTGCGGTTCCTGAATCGCCGTGGGTGGTCCCTGGGTGATTGCTTTTACGATGACAAGTTTCCCGTGCCCTTCCCACCTCTTGATTGCCCTCCGGGCACACTAGGAAGACAGCGCAGTGTGCTGGAAATGGCCGGGCGCCGCAGAACGGGACTCCCCGAAGCCAACACGCACCTTGCTCTCCGGGGCCTCGGCAGGAAGCACACGTCGGGGCTCCTCTGGGAGGTGACCTTTTCCCCCACGCGGGGAGGGACTGGCGGCGGGCCTCAGTGATGTCCTGGAGAAATTTGAAGGCTCTGTTGACTCTGAGAGACTCCCAGAGGCTGACAGAGAAGTTACCGGCACAGCCTTCCACCTGGAATTGCGTGTTCAAGCAGCAGGTTCCTGGAATGTGGTTGACACTCTTTCCCCAGATGGATGGCTGTGTTCCTGGGAACAGAAAAGGCGTTCTTAGTAGCCAAGGCCCTAGAGAAAGTGGCAGGAAACCTGGCCCACAGTGGCGCCTCTGCGCCTCCAGAGAAAAGATTGATTTCCACAGATCTGGTTTTCAGTCCGTATGGAGCGCGAGGTCAAACATTTCAGGACAGGCAGAGATCCCCGGGTTTATAACCCAGTCAGGATATCATGCACATTTCATGCGCCGTATGGCTCATGCAGCACTTTACACGTCTATTATGTCAGCCTCCCAGGAACCCCAGAGGGTAACAGTGTATGAATTATCACCCCTGTTTTGCTCTAAGAAAGCCAGGTGATCATTTGTGGCGAGAGGGACGGGCACACTGTATGTAGTATCGTTAGCGGAGGGCTAGCCCGAGTCTCACATTTCGGGTGAAGAAATACCAAAAGGTTTGTAGTTGAGAATGAGTGATGGCACCAAAAATGTTAGCGAGCTGTCAGGCTGAATTAATACCAGGGGTCCAGAGGAAGGGGGTTTATAGCCCCGCTCTCTATGTGCCGGTCAGACTTCACCTGGAATGTCGGGACCGAACCCAAGTGCCACAGGCTGGGATCTGTAAAGGGAGGGCGCCCGGACGGTCACAGGTCTGCCAGCAGCACTGCACTGTGGGACGGCTCAAGGGGGAGCAAGAGAGAGTCGCCAGGAGAGGAGAAGGCCGAAGGGGCAGGGCCACGGTGTCCACACCGCCCACGGACTGTGCGTGGAGGAGAAGGCATGCTTTTCTGTGGACCCCTGAGACGGGGCTAGGAATGCCATGTGGATGGACACTGTTATGAAGGTTTGAGCTCCGTGGCAGGAAATGCGTTCTTCCACGCACGCTGTTGGAGGGTGGAACGCAGTGCTTTGCAAGCCCACAGGCTGGCTGGCTGCTTGGTAAGAAGTCTGGGAAGGACGCCCCTTCTTTGGTAGAGATTTGGATGAGCGACCAACCTGTGGGTTCTGTGGCTTTTAGACCGAGGTGAATGTGTGGGTCAGGGAGACTGCTTTCCACCATTAAGTGTCTTTTTTTTTTTTTTTTTTTTTGTCAAGGGCCCTTGACTGCTTGTACGCAGAGACCTCAGAAGCAGGCTCGTCTTCCCTTGGAAGACAGAGAAGGCCCCCTCACTCAGTCCTACACCCGTGCCCCAAATAAACACGCAGGCTTGCTAACTGTGGGCTCGTGCACAAAACAACGTAGGACCTTTTAACATAAGTTTCTCTGTCAGCAGCTGTCCAGATCAGTCCTTCCAAATCTCGGAGAATCATTTTGCAGATAAAGCTGATAAGGACACAGACTGAAGTGGAAGAGTGGGAAAAGGCAAATCTTACCAACGCCGACCAGGAGGGGGCTGGTGTGAATGTGTTACTGTTACGATAGGCTTTAAGGCCAGAAGTGTTACTAAAGGTAAACAAGGACCTTTTTAAGGATAAAAAGGTCAAAGGAAAATGAAGAAAGAACAATCCTAAAGTTGTACACATCTAATGATATATGTTCAAAACATATAGGGGTGCCTAGGTGGCTCGGTCAGCTGAGCGTCTGACTTCAGCGATGATCTCATCGCTCTGGAGTTCGAGCCCCGCGTCGGGCTCTCTGCTGACAGCCCGGAGCCCGCCTCAGTTCCCATCTGCCTCTCTCTCTGCCCCTCCCCAGCTTGTGCTTTCTGTCTGTCTCAAAAATAAATGTAAAAAAAATGTTTTAAGATAGCAAAGAAAACATATAAAGCAAAACGGACAGATCTAAAGAGAGAAATGGACAAATCCGGAAGCAGAGTTGAAGCTTCTAATCAGACCTCCGAGAAACCGACTGAACAAGCAGACGGAAATAAGTAAAGAGATAGAAAATAGCATTATAAACCAACGTGACCTAATTTACATTTATAGAAACCACAGGCAGAATATAGAAGGTGGAATATAGTCTTCTCACGTCTGCACCGAACATTTACCAAAACAGACTAGGCGCGGTCGTTGTGACCCTCTAAAGCCTCCTCTCATCTTGCCTCAAGATCCCTCAACCATTCTTTTTTTTTTTTTTTAATTTTTTTTTAACATTTATTTTTTATTTTTGAGACAGAGAGAGACAGAGCATGAACGGGGGAGAGTCAGAGAGAGGGAGACACAGAATCCGAAGCAGGCTCCAGGCTCCGAGCTGTCAGCACAGAGCCCGACGCGGGGCTCGAACTCACGGACCGCGAGATCATGACCCGAGCCGAAGTCGGCCGCTTAACCGACGGAGCCACCCAGGCGCCCCCAACCGTTCTTGACTGTAATGTGGTTTCCAGACCTCCTTCCACCGAAAACATTTCCCTCTGGCTTGCTCTGGTTGGCTCTCGGCTCTAAAAGTGCAGCACCAAAAGCGGAGACACTTGAACACAGAACTGCTGGTAGGGACTCCCCTCGGCAGAAAGGAGCAGGACCGACCAGGCCACTCTGGTCTCTGCCGCCGTGAGTGTGCTCTCATCTTAAAAGCAGCTAACCAGCACTCTCTCGCTCTCACTCTCTCTGTCTCAGTCTCTCAAAAATAAAGAAACTTAAAAAAAAAAAAAAAGGTGGGAGGTGGCACCTGCGTGGCTCAGTCCAAGCGTCTGACTCTTGCATTTCAGCTCAGCTCGCGATCTCACGGTTCATGGGTTTAAGCCCCGCGTCGGGCTCTGCGCTGACAGTGCGGAGCCCGCTTGGGATTCCCTCTCTCCCTCCCTCCCTCCCTCTCTCTCTCTGCCCGTCCCCATTCACGTAGGCTCCCTCTGTGTCTCTCTGTGTCTCTCTCAAAAATAAATAAACTTCCAAAAGAAAAGAATGGTTAACCAGAAGTCACTGTGCCCCTTCTCATGCATACTTGCCACAAAGCCTCCAGCCCTTTTTCTGGTGATCTGGAGCTAACCCTAGAGAGAGCCACCCCAGGAACGTTGTGCCAAAATGTGAAACAGTTGTTTCTTTAGCTGACTCAGCTCGCCTGAGCTCACATGTGCTCGCTCGCTCTCTCTCTCTTCCCCCTCCACTGCGGGATGCCCCAGACCCACCTTCCACCTGGCTAAGACTTGGAAAAAAGCTGTTGTGGATAGTGCCCGTATTTGCTGTCCTCTGGCTTCACCTTACCCAAAGCGCGGCAGAATGGAGCCGTCGAGAAGAGTGATAAATCAGGGGTCGCGTCTTAGGGCCTAGCCCGCTAGCAGGGCAGCTTGGCCACGTCCCTTTGTGTTTATGAATCTTTTCCTGAGCTCACCTCCCTGGCCCGCGGGGGCAGCAGACGGGGTTAGGTCCAGCTTCAGATCACAGAACCTGGAGCCTCAGAGCCAGCGGAGGCTGAGCAATCCTGAATGTCTCCTAAAGCAGGCCCTTCCCGTGGCGTCACCCACAGCCTCGTCCACGCTCTGCTTGCATACTTTGGTCTGCAGCGAGCTTGCTGTCTCTCGGTGCTCGCACACGCGGGATTTAACCCTCGCGACGCGCCATGAGGCTGCCATGCCGTGGGCGTGTCCACTCTTCCCATTTTCCAGGTCAGAAAAGGGGTGACTATTAAGTTCCATGAGGTCGGATCGTGTGACGAGCGGTAGACAGCGGCTCCGGGCCTCCCGCCGCCTTCCCCGAGCCACACTTACTACGTGTCACCTCGAAGAACTTGGAAATACTTCCCCATTAAGTGTCTGAGAGAGTAGTTGCGAGGCCAGGCCGACCCAGAGCGACTCCCCCAGCTGCTTGCGGGCACCTGAAGGTCCGGGCTCTGCCCCCATCTGCTCTCCACCTTCCCTGCTGGGCCTGGCTGGCTCCTCGCGGGCAGCCGAGGTTTGCCAGTGGATCGGCAGTGCTGTACGTTTGTGCGGCACCTTCGCTTTTCTAACTGAGCCTTTTAACTGATAGCCCGTTTCTTAATGCAGCCGAAGTACGAGACACTGTGCGCACGGGAGGCAGAGATAGGAGCCGGAAGGCTCTCGCCCTTGGGGGTCTCTGTGCCTAGAAATCTAGATAAGACGTGCATCGCAGCGTGGCCTTCCCAGCAGCCCCACTAGGCTGGGAGAGCATTACTACCCCCAGTTTATAATTGGAGAAACTGAGCCCCAGAGAAGTGACCGCTGTAGGGGGTGTGGCTGTGAGCGAGGACCAGCACTTGGACCCCGAGAACCTGACTCCCAGCTCCGGCCTCCCATCCGGAGCATAATTATTCACCTAGAAGAAACAGCTGGCTTTCAAACCCTCGCCGTTGCGTAGATCACACTGGAAAGCTGCCTGGCCTCGCTCACGGTCCCCTTCTTCTCACCCCACCCCCGCCTCCGTGTCCCCTGGTAGCCCCAGGGGACACACTATCCTTGCCCCAGAGCTGCTGTGTCCAGCTCACTTACCTTTTATTTATTTACACGCATTTCTCTGTCTTTCCCGCTTCCCCCCCCCCCCCCCCCGGCCCAGGTTGTGATCAATTATTCAATCGTGAAAGGGCTGAAGTACAATCAGGCAACGCCGACCTTCCACCAGTGGCGAGATGCCCGCCAGGTATACGGCTTAAACTTCGCGAGTAAGGAAGAGGCGACCACGTTCTCCAATGCCATGCTGTTTGCCCTGAACATCATGAATTCCCAGGAAGGAGGTAAGCGGGACTCTGCCTTGGCCTGGGGCGGAGATCCCCCCACACACACACACCCGCACCCTCCCACGGCACTGGCTGTCTGGTGTCCCAGCCCCGCCGCCGCGTCAGGCTGATGCTGTGTGGGTCCTCAGAGAGGCCTGCTGCCGTATTTAAAGATGTTTCATTAAAGATGTTAACAGTTGGAAGGAAGAGAGGAAGACGGGCACGTCTTCTTGCCTTTTGTGAACTATGTTGCTCTGTGTTGGTGCGTTCCTGAAGCTCTGCGTCCAGATACGTTTTATGTTTATTATCTTCCGTATTCTAGAGCACGCACGTCTTGAGCAGAGATGGGAGGGAACAAACACATGATTTATTCATGAATTCTTCATTCCTATGGTCAGTAAACTTTTACTAAATGTTTACTGAGTATAAGGGACTGGCCGGGCAGGACAGGTGAGTAATGAGCAGGCGGCGTCCTTCCCCTCCAGACACTTAGCACTTGGAGTAGGTACATCCCTAAACTGCTAATGTGGTGCCTCATACGTGCTCTCCCCGGGTGTGGGCCAGGTATGCAGGGGGCACAGGGCGGAAATCTGGGCTGCGGTTCTGAAGGGTGAGGGGCTCACAAGGCAGAGGAGGAGCAGGCATGTCAGGCAGAGGGAAGACGAGGGCATCCAGGCCTGAACGCCTGGCGTGTGTGGGGAGAGCCCCCTGCAGGGTTTCTGGGGCCTCAGGCACACGTGATGAAGAGCCCCAAAGACCTGGAAGACGATGGGCGGGCTTGGTACTTGGGGTCGACGGGGGCCTGGAGGAGGGAGCGGGGCCGGGTGATGCCGGCATAAGTCTCTAAGCAGGGCAAAAACACTTGTGGCTTTTATTAGAAATTGGCAGTGTTAGCTTCCGAGGGAAGACAGAAGCTTTCTAAGGCGTGGGTGTCTGGATGCCCATGGGTACGGTCCTGCCCTTTGCCAGAGATCTTAACCTTGGTAGAGCCTGCTAGTCACGAACAGGGCTTAGGGTCATGCCATTCAGTGTGAGTCGTGGCTCTGCCACATTCTAGCTAAGGGACGGGCCTTGGACAGCTCACTTCATTGTCTGTGCCTCAGTTTCCTTATCTGTCAGATGGGGGTGACAAAGGTTGTTTTTAGACTTGATTTTATTTTATTTTTTTAAGTAGGCTCCACACCCAACGTGGGGCTTGAGCTAACAAACCTGAGATCAAGAGTCACACGCTCTACTAACTGAGCCGGCCAGGCGCCTTCTAGGGGTGGTTCTGAAATTTAAACGCGCAGAGTCTAAAATGCTTAGCAGGCTCCCTGACACACATCCGTCACCCAGTGTTGGCGTTTGTCGGTGTTACGCCCACTGTGGCGGCTGGCGGAGCTGGGGTGGGAAGCAGAGGGGCTTGGTACCTAAGACCCAGGGGGTGATGGCTTCTATGTATCCATTGGGCCCGACAGATCGTAGCTTTGGGGCACAATTTAAACTCTAGGAGAATTTTCTTTGAGTAAACAAGACGTCTTGAGTATGTTCCCATGGGTCATACGCAGAACCATACCCGCAGAGCGCTCTCTCCTAAACCGAAGAGCCTCGTGCTTCGTGGTGAAGTGAGCTGGGTTTAAGGTTTCCGATCCGAACCTCCTCATCTGCCCCAGGATGTGAGCGCTAAGCTTCATTCGATCTGTTCAGATGGCTATGTCGAGGGGCAGAGACAAAGTTTTGACTTAATCAGACAACTGGCCCTTGCAAGGCAAGTGCTTACTTTAAATAAAAACTTCTCATTGCTTTATTAAATCTTTATTACGTTCACCCTGGTCACAGGGAAGTCAGCTAATCAGCCCTCGATGCCAGATGAGAGCCCCTGACTGTTGGGAGGAAGTCGCTCACACAGGGCCGCGAGGAACCCAGAGCTCCTCCGCCCGCCTTGGGCTGAGGGTGGGGTCACCGGGTGAGAGTGGCCTTGTTGACAACCCACACCGTGACAAGTGGCGGCCTGTCCCAGTTTGTCTGCTTCTGCAGGCGTGACCTCTGGTGGAAGATCTGGTCGCACCGAGAGGGTTTTAGCTTCTCCTTCACCTGCGGTGTGACCCCTGCTGGTACCACGCAGAAGCTGAAAGTGTGCCGCTCGGCGAGCTTTTACACGCGTATGTGACTGCCCCCCCCCCCACCCACCCCCGGCCCGCAGGTCCCCAGAGAGACCCTGTCCCTCCCCCTCCCCGCCAAGGGCAGGGGGTACGTCAGCTTCTGAGACGACAGAGCGGTTTGCCTGTGTTTGAACTTCGCTGTGTGTGTATTTCATATAGTGTGTCCCTGGTGCCCAATTTCTCTCCCTCGACGTGGCGTGAGGGATTCATCCAGGCGATCGCTCACCTCTGTCGTTGGTTCCTTGTCGCCGCGGGGCGCCCTGCCACCTGGTTCCGCGCTTTCTCCTCTCCGTGGTTCAGCCTTTTAGAGCTCGCTTAACACCAGCAGCCACTGCAGATGCCCTCCCGCTGCCAGACATTGTGCTGTTTTCTGTTAAATCCCCGGTGTGCCGGGCAGTCCCTTCCTACCCGCCCTCGGTGGGAGGCGGTTCGCGGTAGCGGGGAAAAGCACTTGTTCGGGGGCAGGGAGATCTTCTATTAAGTCTTTGTTCCGCCACCTGTGGCCCTGGGATAATAAACCCTCCTTCCCAGGGTGGTTTCGAAGATTCATTTTGAAAGTGTTTATAAAGCACTTAGCATCCAGGGCCTGGAATGTGATAAGAGCACAAATAATACTGGCTCTTTGCCTTTTGTTCTTGTGAAATGCGGTTATCTTCCGTAAGCTTCGGCGTCCTTCCTTGTCAGGTAAGGTTATGCGTCCCGCCACAGAGCCGTGGAGAGGGCTCAAGGGCCCGCTGTCGTGTCTGGTGCCTCGTAAGCGCTCACCTGCCCCTCTTTCCCTCTCTGGTAGGCATCTGGGGCCCGTGGCCTTTTCTAAGACTCTGTGTCTGCCCGGGATGGGTCCTGTTCGGCGGTTCCCACCTCCGCCTCCTCGTCCGTGGGCAGACGCTAGTGTGGTCCCTCCAGGGTCTCGAGAGCCGGGCGGACACGAGAGGCCTGCATCCAAACAGGTCACCCGTCAGAGCAAACGGTAGATGCTGAGGACCAGGTAGTGAATGGTCTTCACGCCCCTCCTCTTCCCCGACTCTCGAGCCGGCCCTGGGAGACGAGGGCCCGGATGACATCTGGGTTCGCAAGCTGAGGCTCAGAGAGGAAAGCGACCAGAGGGTTAGCTGGGACCCACTCGCTCAGCAGTCCTCACCGTCTGTGGCTAAAGGCCAGCAGGGAGCCACAGCCTCTGCTCTTTCTTTGCTGCTTCCTGCCTCGCCACCTAGTGAGGGCCACTAGGGCCGGGATTCTTAAGATTATTCTAGAGAGAGAATGGGCCCAGCCCAGTAGTATTTTTGCTGCCTAACGCCTGCACGAAAGTGACGGTCGGGCACTCGACCCTTGGAAGACCTGTCTGTTAACATTGTTCCTTGGTACCCACAGCATCGGTCCGTCTGCAGCAGTGACGTTCACATACTCATCGGTCGACTTCAGGCCCAGCCTAGGGAACTTAATTTAGCAAGTTACATAAAATAATTGCCTGGAGCTTGGTGGCTTCGGTTTCTGGAGGAGGACGGGGTGCAGAGCTCGCTTAGGGTTCCCTTGGGCCCCACAATCTCTGGGTTTGGGGATTGTCTCTGTGGACAAGGGCAGTCAGTCACTGGGTTATCAGGGCTTTTTCTGCAGGAACCGACATCTGGAGGTGTTTTTGGGGGGCGGGAGGAGCTGTCTGTTCCTAGCGCACGGCTGTCTTCTGTGTGGAGAAGGCGCACTCCTCCGTGTCCCCCCCGTAGGTGGAAACGGAGGCTCCTGCCTCTCTCTGGTCACCGTCGTCCATGCAGGTTGCTGGCCCCCGTTCTTCACAGAGCTTGGCTCGCAGACCATACGGTCTGCACGACAGGGTGTGATGGACAAGGATGGGCCTGTGCTGAGTTCGGGACTCAGAGTGGCACTTCTTCAGCCTAGTTGGAGGACACAGATGATGGTTAGAGTAATAATAATGTCTAGTCTCCGTTTTTTAGCCATCTCTCCCATGTGCCCCTTCCCTGCCCTTCTCGAGGAAACTTCCCACTAATCAAACAGCCTCGGGGGGTAAGCGCTGCAGAAAGACCTTGTCTGGCTAAGGAAGTACCTCCTTGTGCTCTCACGTGCTTATATTTCGGCTTCTGTTACCAGGAGGTAGTTAGGCCAGTCACTGTTACACACATTTATTCAGACGGGGAGGTGAAGACACGGGCCGTTACAAAGGGGAATGTGGCTTCCAGAACCTACCGGTGGAACTGAGACACAGGTTTGGGGCTTCTGGCTAGAAATCCAGTGTTTTTTCCATGGCCCTGCCTCAGCGGGTGGTCCCGCGCTGGGGACGGCAGGGGCTTGGGCTGGGCAGTGCACACAGCGCGGGAGGACAGCTGAAGACACGGCCCCTGTGCGGGTGAGTCTGCGTCGTCACAACCCCTGTGTCGCTGCCATCGACTCCGGGGAGCACTCCCCCGGGCTCGCTCTGTGCACTGTCTGTAGGGGGAGCTCACCACTGCCTGGTTAAAGCCAGCTTCCAGGCAGGGGGTAATGTTTACAGGCTGCGCTTGGACTCCCAGCCCAGCCCCCGTGCGGCTTCCCTCCCTGACAGTGTATTCTCTCGACAGATAGCAGTTCACAGCTCAGTAGCCTTGTATAGGCAGCTGCTCCTATATGCTTCTATGTGGGCCCCGGTTTCCCCATGTGGGAAAGGAGGGCTACGGACCTATCAAGATCTCTGTAAGTCCTAGCAGTTTTGTGCACGGTGTTGGGTGGGACTGAGTTCTGGTTCGCTGCTTACGGACCATGTCCCTGTGACCGTCACTAGGAGTGGGCAAGACGCTGTGCGGAAACCAGAACAGAGGAATGTTCTCTTCCCCCCTCCAAGGGCCCAGCACACCCGGGAGGCAGGATCCCTCATCATGCAGTCACTGAGCAAGTCGGTCCTTGGTTATCACAGAGGGTAGAAGATACAAGCAAACAAACGTTGCCTGTAATCCTACAACCCAGAGAGGAGTGCTGTTGACACTCCATAAATCCTTCCAGACGTTTTATGTTCCTAAGTGAGCGAATAGCTTCCTCAGAGATAGTCGGTATATACAGTCTGTAATCCTTTCTCACCCAGCACTGTCTTCTGAGTGTTACTCTGTGCCGAGATGGTCAGATCTTCACTCCATCTAAGTGGCCAGAGTATTGCATCGGGTGCCTTGAAGATGCACCACGAGGCACCATTCTTCTGCTGTCCCCTTCAGGTAACAGCGGGCCTTCTTGTTTCCGTGGCTGTCTGTATGTATGCTTGGTGTCTTGCAGGTGCATCCGGTTTCTTCTTGGGCACATTTCTGAGTCAGACGACGTATACATCTTTAAAGCTTTGGCGTATTTTGCCAAAATGCCTCCCAGAATGAGTGCACTAGCTGAGACTCTTCCTGGCACGTATGACAGTCATCCTCTGCCCCAGGCTTCCCCAGGACTGGACAGTCACACTCTTGCTGATCCTAGTAAACACAAGACGGGGGAAAACGCCTCGTTCCAGTTTGCGTCTCTGTTAGCCAGTACGGGTGGACGTTTCCCTTCCGTTCGTTGGGGATTTCACGGTTCCGTTATTTGCAGCAGTGCGTGTCCTAGGTGCAGGACAGCGTGGCTGAGGCTGAGCACATCCGTGTGGCTTCCCGCTCCCAAAGTGTGTGCGTCCTCGAATGACAAAAAGGCTCTTGCGTTTCCTTCGGCAAATGAACGGAGGCATGTGGCCTCGTGTGGTGTGAATCAGGCTTGTGATGATAAGTGCACCCTCCCCACCGGGCTGCGGTGAAGTCGCGTCTGCGCTGTCCACATCTTAGGAATCGTTATCGTTACTCGTGTCTGCACAGCCAGGGAAGAAAACCCTCTCTTGCGTTCTCTTTCATTCTCTGCACCTCCCCTTCCACTCGAGGAGCTTCTTCAAGTTCAGCGTCTAGAAGCATGCTGGTCGGTCACAGAGCGATTCCTGGGCTGCTCCTTCATCTGGCTTCTTACAGGAGGGAAGGGAGGTCTGAGAGTTAAAAGACCCAGATGCTTCCAGCAGCTGGCAGGTGGGGAGGTTTCCCAGTTAGCACAGGCCCCTCTCACGCCTTCCCCCACTTCCAGGGCACATCTGACCAGCGTATTTCCCTGCTGTCTGCTGGTCCTGGAACCCACCATGCTACTGTCCCTGCTTTGAAACCAAGAGAGGCGGGATTCCGTGGCTCTGGGGTTTGAGGAGGCTGGAAAAGGTACCATTTTAAATTATCTCAGGAATATTTTTAAGAAGAAAGGATGCCAAAAGTGACCAGAAAGGCACACGGGGAGCCTTCCGATGAGCTTGTGGTCTTCTCACAGAATATGCAGCCGGCAGAAGGGCACATAGCCAAGGACAAATCTAGACCTCACAAGAGTTGGATGCCCACATTTTTCAGCTGTTGCTCCCTCCCTGAGGACGTTTCTTTCCGTCACTGCCTCTCCCTGCCCTGCCCGTCCAGCTCAGCCCTCCTGTCGGAAGCCCCCTCTACCTTCTTGGCTCCCTCCTCCGGCCCCACTTTATTCCTTCCTCCTTCCTTGTGCTTCCTGTGTGCTTCCTTTTTCCCTCTCCCTGGAACTTCTGTGTTACCACGATGCCCCCTCCCCGATCTGGGCCTCGCATCCCCCTTTCTGTGCTCCCAGGGCTCCCCTGTTCACGTTCCCCTTGCCGACTGTAGTGCTCAAGCCCGGCTGCTGTGAGAGGCCCCTGTTCCCAGGGCACCCCAGCACCTTCTCGGTGCTTCCGCGCTCACGGCACCCACAACACGCTGTGGAGCGCTGAGTGCCCGAACGCCCCGCCCTGAGAGCAGGGGTCGCCTGTTGCCCTTCTCTGCGTCCACAGCCTGGAGTTCACGGCCCTGCGTGCCGCAGGCTGCGGATGTGTGAATGGTACAGGACTTACACACGTCCGCGGGGGTGGGGGGGCAAGCTGCTTGACCTCTCTGTGCGCAGCCTCCTGAACTGCAAAGAGTGGATGTTTGCCCTACGCCACGCCTCACGAGTCGTCCTGGATTAGCTGCCCTCATCCCTATACGGTGCCCAGAACACACAGTACGTGCCCCGTAAACGTGCGCTCTTGTGAAACCCACGGTGATCTTTTCACGGGGGCTGTTAACAGCCTCTGCGTTCCTCGGCCCCAGAGGACTTTACTCTTCAAGTTCCCCTGTTTGTTCAGTGGTTGTTGTTTAAATCTCCTCCCTCTCTGTCGAACTCTCGGTCGTTACTTCTCGCTGTTGATCAGGTCCCTGGCTTTGGTGCTCCTTTTCTCCTATTTGTTAATGCTGATGGCTCTGTCCCGGACTGTGAGTTATTTCCCAGTTGTCACGGCTCCTGACTGAGGAGCTGACCTCTTGGTTTGGTTGTGAAAACCCCGGGGGACGTGATGCCGCCTGCCCCGGCAGCAGGTGCGTGTCTGCAGAACAGCCGTGCCGCCAGCGAGGGACGGTGCTCCGGGCCGCTGTAGGGTCTAGTCCCCTTTGGCTGTCGCCTCCCTTTTTTCCCCTTTCTCGCGGACAACTTCTCGTAACCTTGCGACGCTCCCGTTACGGTGAGGTGAAGTACTTGTGCGTTAAAAGTAATAGAAACGGGAACAGGAACAGTTGTGATCTTTACCCTGTGCTTTGGGAGTCAGGTGCTCGGCGGAGAGAGCATCTCCGTGAATGATTCCCAGCAGTTCCCTGGGAAAGCAGGGTGGCCGTTCCCTTGGAAAAACCACACAGGTGGGTACCTTGCTCCCTCATTGAGCTTATATTTATCTGTACTTAGAAATAAGCTTAAAGATGAGAAGGATCTTAGAGATATTCAGTTTAGGCTTTTCCCCAGAACTCCGATTTGACCGTGGAGCTGCTTTTGTGGCTGACGGGGGATGCAGACGCGGGGGAGCCCCGGGCTCTGGAGAGCCCAGCCCTCCGTGGGCCGTGCTGCAGCCCAGACTCCTACCTGCTGCCACGCCCACTGCCTCCTGCTTGGGCAGCCGCACCAGCATCCTGGCCCTGCACACGCACCCCACCTCGGTCACCGCTACCCCCCGGAACTCAGGCGGGGCGGGAGGGACACACAGCTAGAGCTCAAGGAGTCAGCCTTCTGCGAGGGACAGAGTCCCCAGGTTGTGTTCTTCTGGGCTGGGACTCAGGAGGCCTGGCTCCGGTCCTGGTTCCGCCATTCGCTGTGTGGCCTCAGTAAGGCTCAGTGGTCCCCCGAGGTCTCTCACCAGCTAGTGGCCGATCGCAGCCCCCTCCGTGTGGTGATGGGTGAGCTGCGATCTGCTCAGGGACTGAGAGGCCGTGGTACTGGGCCTGGCGTGACACTTAGCGACGTGCGGCCCCATCACTTCTCTGGGCCTGGATGTCTCTGTCTGTAAGGTGGGTGACCCGTGTGCCTCTCAGCACGAGAGGAGGACAGCGGAGAGACTGGCTCGGTGGGCAGGGGTGGGGAGGGCTGTACGGCTTGCGGTGACAAAGCGGGTCCTACACGAGGATCGCTTGTACGTGTCCCTCCGAGCACATGGAGGTGAAAAAACGCAAGGATCTGAGTCAGAACTTAGCTCTGTTTTAAGAAAAAGTGCTCCTTTTTCCCTCACCCAGGTTTAACGTGTGCTGGATTCTCCAGGAATGCAACTACCACCCACTTCCAAAGAAAACGTGCTTTGGTTTGTCTATAGCGTCACCAAGAATTGCTTTCTGCTTTGGAAACACTGTCACTTGTGAGATTGTCCGCCAGGCACGCAGCTCCCCTTTGCCACCGTGAGTCTGTGGGCAGGTGTAAGCGTCTGGCTGGTGGGGCCACGTCTGCGCTTTCACATCCTGCTGTGTGAACCTTACTCTGGCTTCCTCCTCTCTCTCTCCCTTAGAGTACGCCGAAGGCATTACTTCTCTTCTAATTTGTGTAGGTGCGTTATATAGTCTACGACTTTCACTTTAGATGCCAGGGAGTTATAAAATGTTTATAGTAGAAAGAGGCTATTGAGGCTGGATGGATGGGCCAGAAGTTCTGTAAAAATCAGTCTCCTTTTTTTTCTTAATTTATTTTTATTCTGTTTTAATGTTTATTTATCTTTGAGGCAGAGAGAGACAGAGCATGAACAGGGGAGGGTCGGAGAGAGAATCTGAAGCAGGCTCCAGGCTCTGGGCTGTCAGCACAGAGCCCGACGCGGGGCTCGAACTCATGGACCGTGAGATCGTGACCTGAGCCGAAGTCGGCCGCTCAACCCACTGAGCCACCCAGGCGCCCCAAAATTCAATCTCCTTCTTGACCACATCTGCCGGTCTCATTTGATTGTCACGTGGCAGGGCCGGCCAGGTAGAGAGCGCCATGTCTGTGCCCATCTTACAGCTGAGAAAACTGAGCCCCAGAGGGCCCTAGGGAGCAAGCACTTGGCCAGTCAGTAGGAGAAGCTGGATTAGCACCCTCCTCTCTCCTCATCCGGACACCAGGAGGTGTGGTAGGAGCCACATGGCACAGTGGGAAGAATGTCCGTTTGGTTGAAGGAAGGCCACTCCTGTCTTACTCCTTCGTGTCTCCTCTGCCCACAGTCCTTCACTTCTGACACCAGCCGTGTGGTTTCCACAGCTAAGCAGCTCTGCGATGCTAGCAGGGAACCCTGCAGCTTAACTCGGTCCTGACACCGTCTACCGGGAGATGGTGTCAGACCCCGCAGGTTAAGCCTCAGTCCCACGAGGCGGCCCGCCGCTCACTTCTGATGCCAGTCAAGCCCAGGTTGTCACCCGTGCGTCTGGCCAACAGGCTGTAAATCAGAGGTTCCCACAACTACCGCCTCCCCAGGTTTGATTAATTTTCAAGAGTGGCTCACAGAACTCAGGAAGAGTTTTACTTACGAGAGAACAGGCCTAATAGAAAGGGTGTAACTCGGGGAGGACCCGACGGGGAGAGCACAGGACAAGGTTGGGGGACGGGGCAGGGAGCTTCCGTGCTCTCTGGGTGTGCTGTTCCCCACTTGGCTCCGATTTCTACTCCACTGCCTGGCACGAGTCGCTCCATCTGCAAAATGGGTACAGTAGCACATCGGTTGTCGGAGGAGTGCCAGACACGCTTCCTGCCCAAGACACTCGCAGGTGTCCCGTGAGTGCAGCCTCTTGGCTTCCGGCTTCCCCCAGCCCTGCTGCATCTTTCGTCCCCAGGGCCAGCACTCTTCTGTCACACTGCACCCCCTTCTCTTTTAACACACCACAAACGTCTCCCGCTCTTCTGGGACCGCAGGCCTCTAGGGACACCTGAAACGAGGACCCCAAGCTGAGGGGATCCAGCCACCGGGGAAGTGAACTTTTGAGAAAAGCTCCCTCCTCAAAGCCGCTGCTGGTGTGGGAGGCAGATAGTTGAGGCCCAGGCAGGCCGAGGAGTGGGGACCTGGAGAGAACCTTGGGCACCGTGAAACAGTGTAATTTTACAGATGACAGAACTGAGGCCCGGTGAGGGGAGGGGGCCGCAGGTCACGCACAGAGTCACGGGCAGAGCTGGGGCTGTGCCCGAGATCTCTCCCCTAGTCCTGGAGACCCAGGTTTGACACACCCGTTCCTTCCTAAAACAGAGTTTTCCCGGGGCGCCTGGGTGGCTCAGTCGGTTAAGCGCCTGACTTCGGCTCAGGTCATGATCTCACAGTTCGTGGGTTCGAGCCCCGCATTGGGCTCTGTGATGATGGCTCAGAGCCTGGAACCTGTTTCAGATTCTATGTCTCCCTCTCTCTCTGCCCCTCCCCCGCTCACACTCTGTCTCTCTCTCTCTCTCTGTCTCTCAAAAATAAACATTAAAAAAAAATTTTTTTTTTAAAGAGTTTTCCAGGGCACCTGGGTGGCTTAGTCGGTGAAGCATCCCACTTGATTTCAGTCAGGTCACGATCTCACAGTTCATGAGTTCGAGCCCCACATCGGGCTCTGCGTTGACAGTGTGGAGCCTGCTTAGGATTCTCTTTCTCTCTCTCTCTCCGTCCCTCCCCTGTTCATGCTCTCTCTTCTCTCAAAATCAATAAATAAACTTAAAAAAAAAAAAAAAAGCATTTTCTCTGGGACCAAGGACCAAGGGTTCTTTTGGAAGAGAGTGGAGAGACGTGACAGTCCATGCTCCCGAGGGCTTAAGAATAGCTTCATCTGTGCATTGTTTCCCCTTTTGATACTGATGACTTTCAGTCTGACCTTCCCAGTGGTAGAACAGCCTGCCCTTGCTGGCAGGACCTTCCATGTTCTTTTTTTTTTTTTTTTTTTAATGTTTATTTTTTGAGAGAGAGAGACAGAGCGGGAGTGGGTGAGGGGCAGAGAGAGAAGGAGACACAGAATCCGAAGCCGGCTCCAGGCTCTGAGCTGGCAACACAGAGCCCCATGCGGGGCTCGAGCTCAAGAACCCACGAGATCATGACCGGAGCTGAAGTTGGGACGTTTAACCTTCTGAGCCACCTGGGCGCCCCAGGCCCTTCCACGTTCTTGCCTCAAGGAGCCACGGAATCCTTCACTTCACCTTCGCATGGCCTCACCTTTCCTACTGTTAACTCAGGGCAGAGTGGGGAGACCCCAGACCAAAACAGAAGGTTCACTTCTCAAACTCCCACTAAGACCCCAAGAAACTTTCCAAATCAGAAGATCCAGCAACCTCCAACTCACCCCAAAGTCACAGCCTTTCCCAGTAGGGAGTGACAGGGGTAGCTGGCCCACCTTCACGTTGTGACCGAGCCGGAACCCCCACAGTGGATGTGAGGCCTCGCACACAGATCACCGGGGGCTGGGGCCCACGAACACTTCCTAGGCAGTCATCATACCCAGGGCTGGAGGAAGGAGCCTCTTCCCCAGGGGGTGGACTGGAATACATGTGTCCCAGCGCCTGGACTTCTGTAGCAGGACGGGCTGCCTGGGACAGCGGCCACCTGCAGGCGGTAACTCAGAGCCGCAGCCCCGGGTAGGAGCCGGGAGCAGCCCGGCCACTGTGGGCAGGCTGTCTCCTCCCGGCCAGGACTCCGAGCCGCAGTCCCTTCCTGTGGAGAATGAGGCGGTGACGCCACCTCACCTTGATCTCAAATGAGATCGAGGGCGTCCAGCAGAGTGCGGTGCTGATGGCAGGTTCTGGAGGCTGGCGGTCTGGAAATGAGTTCACGCCTCGCGGACCCCCGTCAGTGCTAGCAGGCAGATTTCCTCCGCAGGCCTGAGGCTCCGACCAGACCCGGGAGCGCCCCGGAATGGCAGAGCCTGGTGTGGGGGGCTTGGGCAGTGGCGGGGACAGAAGCGGCACAGTGGAAGGCAACTTTGTCGACAGTTCCTGGGCGGAATGGTGGAAGCTCAGACTCTCATTTTGAGGAGTTCCAAGGGTCCAGACAGGTATGCCAGGGACCTCGCCCTGCTGCAGCCAGAGTCGTTCTCTTTATCCATTGTACCCTTTTGGGCTCTGAGAAAAAGAGAAAGAAAGAGAAAAACGTGGTAGCTTAGTGGAAATCCACACGGAGGGAATTAAAACACACGACGAGGCGCATATTTTCGTTGGCCTCAAGGAATGTGACGGAATATCCTTTTCTTTCCCGGTTTGCTTGTAGTAATGTCATTGGTACATTCCAAGAGGTGACGGCCCTGGTGCGGGATGAGAGGCGTTTTCCCAGCGTCCTCGTCCTTAATCAGTACGCGATGCCACAGCCACACGGGCACGGGAAGGAGCCCCAGCGGGCGGCTCCCGGTCACACCTCCTCGTGGAGGCAGGCCTGGTTCTTCACCCGTGCCACCTCCCGGCCTCTCACCCTCGGACACCGGGCCACCTCCCAGCCTCTTACGCTCGGGGCTGAATTTCACTTCTCGTAAACCTTCCTGTGGAAAAGGACCGACCTTCTTCCCCTACAGAAAAACCCTTGGCTGTGTTCCTCTCCCGCCTGCTCAGGCCCTTGGCACTTTCTGCCTCACTTGAGACACAAGAACCTAGGCCGGCATGGCCCTACCTGAAAGCCCCGCGTCTTCCCGTGTCCCTCCCCCCACCCCACCCCACCCCCCACCCTGCCTCCACAACTGCCCTCTGGTGGCCACTTCCTGACTAGCCTCTGTGCTCAAGGTTCACAGAAGGTGGGACGGGCACGTCGCCATGCTTCCTAGAACGCCCCTGCTGTGGCCCCCGCTCGCCGCCCCACACGCTCAGGCCCCACTCCTCCTGTCCGAAAGTTGTCCCTCAGATGAAGCCTCTCCGGCCAGCACGGGAGCTTCATCCACCCCAACGCCCCGTTTTCACCTCTGCCTCCGTCACCAAGGTTCACACCACTGTTCCAACATGGGAATCCAGTCAGGTTGGATGTCATTAAGTGTCCTGTTTGTCTCCGGACCCTCAGAAACCGGCACACTAACTTCAGAGCTCTTGCCGTCTCTGTGCCAGGTTGAGCGAGCACATCAGAACCCAGGGGCTGGCTGGGTCGTGGGACTCGGTGCAGGCCCCCAATCCCATGCTCGATTGCCCTGGACAGTTCACGCCGATGCAGGTGTGCACTGTGCCCAACCCGGGACACATCCCTGACTCAGCCCACGCACCCATTGTCTGTCCCCTGCAGGCTTGTAGCAGGACCCTAAGTGGTCAGCCTCTCTTCCCTTCTTCAACCTGTCCTTCCTGCCGGTGCTTCCAATGTGACCTTTCTGCACAGCCGGGGTCAGTTTGATAAGCCCCTCCCCGGCCTGTGCCATGCTGTCCCCTGTCCGCGCTGCCCTGCTCGTGGTTCCTCGTCTGTGTGCTGCTGGCCTGCCCCTCCTTCACGGTCCTGTGCTTGGGGAGCCTCCAGGCGCCCCAGGGGACCTCGAGGCTCGCTCCCCGGCTCTGAACACGCAGTCCTCTGTCCCACTGGTTCTTAGACTGTGAGCCCCTCGAGGACAGGCACCTTGCTTTTCACGTCTCCAGCGCCCTGAGGAAGGACGGACACCTCTGGGCGTGTGAGTGGGTGAGCTGGCCACCTCGCCCCTGTGTCTGTCTTGCGTGCCTCGCGCAGCCTGGCGCTTCCTGCCATCACGCCACCCTCTGCAGACCAAGACGGCGCTCCCGAACCAGCACCGCTCGCAAGCCTGTGAAACTGGGCGCAAGGTGAGGGGTGCTATCTGTGATTGAGGGACATGGCAAATAGAATTGTCTCACACAGAAATCGCACCCGTCACCTTGGCCCGCCTACCACCAGCCCCAAGCGAAGGACGGCACCTTCCCCGGCCAGCAGCCTCGTGTTCACGGACCTACAGCCGTTGGTGGCCCTGAGGCGTGTGCACGTCGGTCGTGGAGTCGGGCGGATCTGGGCCCGAGCACGGTTTGTGCCGAGGGTGTGCCCTTGGCCAAGTCGCCGCGCTTTTCTGGGACCGTTTCTCCACGCGTGCGACGGGTTCATCGCACCTACCTCACAGGGTTGTCGTGAGGGTAACGTGAGACGGCGTGTGTGCGGTGCCTTGTCACCCGTGAATTACTGTAACCGTTTGAAGTTACTCGCTTTTTATGCGTGTTTGAAAAGTCAGCTAACGACATCACCTCCTGAGGTGACCCTGAGGGCCCTGCTCTGGGACACAGAGGGAGGTCGGGCCACACGGCCCGGGTGTTCGGGAACGCGGGGCCGAGAGGGAGCCAGGGCCGCGCCGGCTGCACGGTGGGACCGAGCCAGGAGCAGCCAATGAGGAGGGTGGGGCAGGTCTCAGTGGTTTGGGACTTGAAATACAGGCTCTGGGAAGAGGTTCCGCCCAACGTCGGGGTCTCCCGCCGCACACTGACGGCACTCTGTGTCCCTCTTGGGGGCCCCCAATTATAACACCCCGCCGTTATCTCCCTTTAAAGAGCTGCCTCTTCGTTTGCAGTTCACCTCCTGGAGGAGGAAGGCCGGCTGCCCACGGCCCCAGGATTCTCTCCCGAACGCTAATGGGGAGATTTCTTTGGGGCTCTCGGTTTCCCGTAGCTACGGCCTGCACACGGTGCCCGGTCAGCGCTTGGCACGGCGCGTGGCCTGCCTCTCTGGGTCCTGCCCGTGCGCCTCGAGCCGGCCGCCGTGCCGCCCCCCCGCCCCAGTTCCCTCTTCACGATGTGATCCGTCAGCTGCGAAGCGCCCCGAGGATGCCAGTGCGGTGTCATCGTTCCTGGGGCACCCTGTCCCCCGACGCCGTCCTAGGACCTCGCCCCTCAACAAGGGCAGGGGCACGACTGGTGTGGGAGAAGACGTGGGGCCCCGCTCCTCGAGGAGAGGACATGACCCCTTCCCACACGCCACCCGCTTGCTCGTCCCACTGGGTCTTCACGCGGCCTCTGCGACCGTCAGGGGGACATTAGGGATTCTTGTCCCCACTTTAGGGATGAGGAAACGAGGGCTCACAGCAGCAAGTGACTTGCCCCCAGGCCACGCTGGGGAGGGACATAGCCACAGCCTCCAAATCGCCAGTCCCTGTCTCTCCCATCAGACCAGAGTGCCTGTCAGAAGAGCCGAGCCCGTGGGTCAGGTGGTGGCCTCCAGGCTCTGTCCATCATAACCCAGCTCGATCTGGGTTGACTATTATGGGCACTCGGCCTGGCCCATCTTTATGGCCAAAAGCCTGGGCCTTTTGAGTAAGTCAAAAACTCACTAGCATCCCGTTTCTCTTTCTCACCTGGTGTCCGTTTCTTTCCTCAAGAACGATAACTTCACAGGTCAGCCTTCTGCCAAGTGTAGCTCGTACCGGACAAGCGCCAGCTCGTGTTATCTTAGTGAGTAACTGTCACAAGGACTCCCAAACCCAAGTGCTGAACTTGGGGTACAGCTTGCAGTTTCTGGAGGGGACAGGGTGTGAGCATGAGGCCCTGTCCCCTGCCTGTTTGCGGCCTGCCCTCATTCACCCATTATGTTCGTTCAGCAGGCGACGGGGTTTTCACAGTAGACACCTGCTTGATTTGTCTGCTTCTACGCCGAGCCCGTGATAGTCCATGTTCATATGCAAGCAGATGAACCTTCTCAAGTCTAGCTCAGGTGGGGTCAGCCCTTGCTCGGGACCCTACAGGGGCGTCCAGTCTTGCTCAGAACCGGACCCAAATCCAAAGCAAGGCCTGCACAGACCACTCGGCCCTGGCGCCTTCCGAGCCCACCTCCTCCCGCTCTGCCTCACTCCCTTCCGGTCACTTTGGCCTCCTTGTTGCGTCCCCGAGCATGCCACGCCTGCTCCTGACACTGGGTCTTAGACCTGATGCCCCTCGGCCTGGAATATTCTTCCTCCGCGTAGCCCGTGGCTCCTTCCCTCCCACCTCTGCTCACACATCCGCTAGTCGTCACCTGCCGCTTCAGTTCTCTCACCTGCTCTGTTCCTGCTCCATGCGTGTCCCGGGTGCGTCAGTTCCAGGGCAGCAGCGTGTGCGCCCGGCACACTGATACTTGTGTGATAAGTGAGCGGACAGACATTTGTGGGGCGTCCGTGCTGGGCGGGACATCCAGCACACAGAGATGAGAAAGGCAGGCTCCTGTGTTCCTGGGGCCCGGCCAGATGGAGAAGGGCAGCTGGGCAGTGCGCTGTGGCGGGTAGGAAGCACAGGGCCTGTGGGAGCCTAGAGAACAGGCCTGGCACGCGGGCTGAGGTAGGGGGACAGGGCCGTCGGGAAAGCCTCTGTGGGCGGCAAGCCTGATCTGGGTCTCCCAAGTGTGGATAGAAGTTTGCCAGCGAGAAGAGAGAGAAGCGGTTCTGAAAAGAGGCAGCCACAGGTGCAAAGGCACAGAGACTTGCCGGAGTTCTCCACAGGGGCGCTGCGCATCCTGGACTCTGTGGGAGACTAGGTGAGGCTGGGGATGGGCACGGCCAGGACTTCAGGGACAGCTTTGAGCACAGTAAGGCGTAGGCCTTCCCCTGGACGGTCAGGAAGCAGCCCCCAAGGCCCAGGCCTTCACAGCCTCCTCTCCCTGCCAACCACATCTTCAGAGGCGAGGAATCACGGCCTGGCGATCTCTGCCCGGGAGCCGTGGCTCTCAGCAGGGGCCCAGTAGATTCCCAGCTGGCTTGCAGCTTCCCGAGGCCTGGGCACATCGGCTCCGGCCGCCCCACCCCCGTGCCGCTCTGACTTCTTCCCAGACGGAGTCGGTGATGGTTTGCTCTGACGGCTGGCCTCCGTAACCACCGTGTGCTGACGGCGCCCCTGCCTGTCTCCCCGCTTCCGAGCTGCGCAGGCCCTGTTCGGGGCGGCAGAAAGGTGTAGCCGTGATTCCCGGGAATCTTGACCCAACTTGACTACCGATCTGGATGGGTGATTCACGCCTCTGAATCTCTGTTTTTCTGATCTGTCACACAGAGTGATAATAACAGCTTGTCACCTTGTTTTGAGAATTCCACACGGTGATGCGAAGCATAAATACAGGGTGTTTCTGTGACACAAGGTGCTCAGAGTCCGGCAGGGGCGCAGGCAGGCACCTACTCAGTTCGAACAGAAGGCAGCCGGGGCGCCAGGCCGGTCAGGCTCACAGGAGGAATGTTCCCTATGAGGATGTCAGGGGTGCCTTGTGGATGCCCCAGAGCAGGCCTCGGAGGAGGTGGGCCCGTGGGGCACAAGGGGGGACGTGCCGCATCACCAGCAAAGGGACCACCAGAGAGAGGCAGGAAAGACCGAGACGTTTCAGGAAGTGCCGGGCTCCGAGGAACACGGGTGGGCGTGAGCACCGGCCAGGAGCCTCCCCCACCCCTCCCCCCCCCCCGCCACCGAGTGGGCTGTGGTGTGGCCCGAAGACACTCCAGACTCACGTGGATTTCATGTCCTGCTCCTCGATGTATCTTGCTTATTTCCTTGTTTTGAATTCCTTACCTTTCAGTAAAATTGACGCTCCCGGTGGTCCGTGTTCTCCGTTCCTCCACGTACCGCCGGAGTGCCACCAAGCTGTTGGGGTGCCCCGCCCCCAGTTGGAAGGGCCGGCCGCAGGTGTGGGAGCCCATTTCAGTGTAGGAGCAGAGGGCGGAGGGGACCCGCCTCAGAAGCAGAGAGCGCGAGTGACTGGGGTGGGGGTCCTGCTGACCCCACCGGCATTGACCTCGGAGTCTCGGGCGCAGCTGAAGATCAGCCGCGCCAGGCGCCTTTACCAGGATGTTCCTATGTGACCTGGTCTAGAAATAACTTCCCTCCGTTGCTTGCCTCCATCAGAGTAAGAAATTGGGAATAAGTGCTTGTTGAACAAACAGTTAACAAACTAGGTTGTAGAGGGCCGACGGAGCCGTATCAGCCAAGATGGAGGAACCAGCCCAGAAAGGCCGACTGCGGAAGCAGTGCTCAGGTCCAGCTGTCTGCCTGCCTGTGTTTTGGCACGTGTCCTTGCTCTCCCTTGTGCAAAAGCTGGGACCGGGGCTGCATCACTGGCCTCCTGGGGCACCAGCGGCTGGAAGCAGGCAGGTCAGGCTGAGCCCTGCTGCTGGGTGTGAAAGGCCGCAGGTCCCATCCAGGTGGAAGTCAGGGAAACGCCGAAGCTGAAACAGAATTACCCCCGGGGTCCTCTGAATCTGCAGCCTGAGCTTGTGTGGCCGCTTTTTCCTAGCGGGCACCACTTTGTTTGTTTTTATTTATTTTGGGGAGAGCGAGCACGAGCAGGGGAGGGGCAGAGAGAGGGAGACACAGGATCCCAAGCAGGTTCTGGGCTCCACACTGCCAGCACAGAGCCTGACACGGGGCTCAATCTCACGAACGGTGAGATCGTGACCTGAGCCACCCAGGCGCCCCTAACACACACTGCTTTTTGCGTAGAAGTGGCCCGTTGCTGGCAGCAGGCTGTGAGCTGGCTTTTTGACTAAATGCCAAGGAGAGAGCCTGTCCCTGGCGGCCTCTGCTCCGGGCAGTCTGCGCGGTGTGACCGTTGTAGAGGGGGAGAGCGGGGCAGCGTGGGGGGTGGAAGCTGCGGTCCCGGTGCTGGTCCTGGTCCCGGTCCCGGTTCTGACTCTGTCACTCGCTCATGTGATGTAGGCAGGTTTTGATGTCTCTGGGCGTCCCTGGCCAGATGGGGTAATGATAACACCTCCTCTGGGATGCATTGTGAGAATTTCACGGACACAAAAACGTTACTCACTGGGGACTACCTAAGACGGAAAGGAAACGGCATCGGTGGGCGGGCCGCACCGTATCAGAGTCTAGGCTGACGCGAACGAGTTTTTGACCCCCACGCTCCAAGACAAGGGGTGGGTGCCTTTTATTATTTTTCAGATAAGAAAAGTTACCGTAACGTGTCCACGGCCAGGGATAAGTGACAGAGTCGGGGCCGCATTCACCTGCCAGTGCCTCTAGTCCACACGCTCTGGGGCAGGGGTGGGGGCCGCTGTCCTTACTGTGATGCCACCTCCCCAGTGCAGCCCCACAGGCAGGGAAATGCGGTCCCAAAGAGGGACTGTGACCGGCCAGCCCAAGGTCCCAAAGACCCGCAGAACGGATGTCAGCGGCTTGCGGAAGGATCTGGACAGACGGGACCGTGTGAGCCCTGCATCGGGGAGGAATGGAGGGGGGAGACGATGGGCCGGCCTTCAGGGGACCCTCCTAGGCAGCGTGTGCCACATTCCGTGAAGTCCAGTGTCGTCCCTATAGATTTGTGTGTTTGTGTATTTGCATTTGCCGCCCAGGGAAACAAAGAGGGAAGAGGGAAAGGCAGGTGGGGCCCAGCCCAGGTAAGTCACCGGCTAGCGAAAGAGGGTGCTGGAGGCGGCGGCTGGGGCTGCCGGCACGTTAGAGCGTAGGAGGCCTCGGGTCCGAAAGTGAGGATTTCCCACGGGAACTGGTGGGACCTGCAGGCTTCCTGGCTCAGGGATGGCACGGAAGGGCTTCCTGCTGTTCCATCTGCAAACATGGCTCCTGGGGGCGAGCCTGAGCCGGAGACCCCCACTCAGGAGAGCGCGAGGCTGAGGCCTAGACAGCGCAGGGAGGCAGAGCTGAGGGGCAGTTTCCCCCCAGGGCTGGCATTCCCTGGAGACCGGTAGAGGGCAGAGCGTTAAGCCTGGTGGGACTGGGGAGATTAGCATTGCTCTACTGAGAGGGGCTGACCCGTTTCCGAAGGAGAGTGTGACGCCAGGTTTGGGCTGGCCACACAGACGTCCCCTGCGCGCTTCCCGCCAGGCCCTGCGCAGGGTGCTTGGGGACAAGAAGATACAGGCGTGGGATTTGCTCTCAGGCTCACAGTCCAGTGGAGTAAACAGTGGAGGAACTCCGGTATCGGCAGTGGGCGCGTTCCCTAGGGCACAAAGGTACAGGACGCTACAGCGGAGCAGCAAAGGGACAAGGGGGAAGCTACCCTTCCTGCCACCTGAGGAGCCAGGGAACGCTCCACAGGGACAGGGACCCACTTCACCTGGGCTCTATGGGTCCCGGGAAGTGCAGGTGAGTGTTCCTGGCAGAAGGAACAGCCACTGTGCCCACAGGTGTGGCAGTAGGAAGGGGTCCCAGGGCAGTGGGAGAGAGGCGTGCCTGCTGGCAGGTCGAAGGACTGAGCTCCTTGGAGCCGATCCGGCTGGGAAAGAAAGCAGGAGTGGCGGGGACTGGTTGGGAGGAAGCAGACGTGACGGCAAGGTAGGAAGAGCGAGGAACAGCAGCAGGGATGCCCGGGGAGCCTGGGGAGAGCAGGTGGTCTACGCAAACAGTGCCTGGGCTTCTGCCTTTGGCCGCTCACCCGTTGCTTTCTGGCTCCGTGCCCACACTGTCCCATCCCACTGCCTGCGAGGGACAAGAGGAGAGCCGGGGGCGGGGGGGGGGGGGGGGGGGTCTTCTGTCAGACACCTGGTGTCACCACGGCCCGTGGGCTGGCCCCACAGGGGTCTGGCTGCTTCTCCACGGCCCCCAGAACCTGCTAGAATCAGGTAGGCAGGACGGTTCTGATAGGTTAGCTGGGAGGCTTCATTAAAGATTGAGGCAGTGAAGCCCATTTGACGGCTGGCTGGCGTATCGGTTTCGCACTGCCTGAGCCGGGTGGCCGAGGAAGGACGGGTAAGTGGCCGGGATGCGAGAGGCGCCCTCCTGGACTGCGCCCGGGGGCCTGCCCGGAATGGTCAGCAGAGAGTGGACCTTCCACTGCTTCTGCTTCTGCCACTGCCACTGCACCGTGCTTTGCAGAGTGAGCTGTAGGTGACGGGGTGCCTCCTCTCCGCTCCTCACGGGGGCTCCTCCCCACTCCTCACGGGGGGCTCCTCCCGCTCTGCATGGGGGGCTCCTCCCCGCTCCTCATGGGGGCTCCTCCCCGCTCCTCATGGGAGGCTCCTCCCTGCTCCTCACAGGGGCTCCTCCCGCTCTGCATGGGGGCACCTCCCTGCTCCTCATGGGAGGCTCCTCCCTGCTCCTCACAGGGGCTCCTCCTGCTCTGCATGGGGGGGCTCCTCTCCTCTCCTCACGGGGGCTCCTCCCCACTCTGCATGGGGGGGCTCCTTTCCCCCCTTCATGGGGGTTCCTCCCCGCTCCTCACAGGGGGCTCCTCTCCTCTGCTCATGGGGGCTCCTCCCTGCTCCTCACGGGGGCTCCTCCCCGCTCTGCATGGGGGGCTCCTTTCCCGCCCTTCATGGGGGTTCCTCCCCGCTCCTTACAGGGGGCTCCTCCCCACTCCTCACAAGGGCTCCTCCCGCTGTGCATGGGGGGCTCCTCCCCACTCCTCATGGGGGCTCCTCCCTGCTCCTCATGGGAGGCTCCTCCCTGCTCCTCACAGGGGCTCCTCCCACTCTGCATGGGGGGCTCCTCTCCTCTCCTCACGGGGGCTCCTCCCCACTCTGCATGGGGGGGCTCCTTTCCCCCCTTCATGGGGGTTCCTCCCCGCTCCTCACAGGGGCTCCTCCCCACTCTGCATGGGGGGGCTCCTTTCCCCCCTTCATGGGGGTTCCTCCCCACTCCTCACAGGGGGCTCCTCTCCTCTGCTCACAGGGGCTCCTCCCACTCTACATGGGGGGCTCCTCTCCTCTCCTCACGGTGGCTCCTCCCCGCTCCTCATGGGGGCTCCTTCCCCCTCCTCACAGAGGATCTCCCCCCTCCTCACAGAGGATCTCCCTGCTCCTCACAGGAGGTCTCTCCTCCCTGCTCTTGAGGGGGGTCCTCCCCATTCTCGCAGGGGGTTCCACCCCGCTCCTCACGAGGGGCTCCTCTCAGCTCCTCCCCGGGACTCTTCCCTTCTCCTCGTGGGGGCTCCTCCCTGCTCCTCACGGGCCCCTCCTCCTGCTCCCAGCTGTTGGGGTGGTGGGCATGAGCTCTCCTGGGACGAGGCGCCTGCCAGTGGCTGACCAGAGGGTAAATGCTGTTTTTCACGGAGGCCTTGCGAAGCACGGACAGAAGCAGCTGCATGCAGACCGGGCTTGGGAGACGGCTGCTGTCCCGGCAGCGCCGGTCGCTGGAGGCGCGTGTGGCCTCGGGTGGTTGCTCACCCTTTCTGAGCCTCAGTTTCCCCACCTGTGAGAGGTCTGATAGGTCCCGCCCTGGATAGCTGAGCAGATCAATGACCAGAATCCTGTAAAGGCGCTTTGTGACTCACGCTGTAAAGGCGCGATGTATTTTCATTGTACTTCGTTACGTTTAAGATTCTTCTCGAGGTTGGTTCTTTGTCCTGAAGCGAGCTTGTTAGGAAACGGCTACTTCACCTGGAAAGTGAGTGGCCTGGGGAGCACAGCCCGAGTGGATGAGGCAGGCTGGCTGGCAGTGTCCCGGCCTGGACCCTGGGAGCCTGGGTCCCAGCCCCCCTCCCCCCCCCCCCCCCCCCCCCCCCCCCCCCGCCGCGAGCAAGTCCTCCCTTCCCCCGGGCCTCAGGAGCCCCATGCGCCAGGACAGGGACAGGGAGGTGGGGCTGCTCGCCAGCACCCAGGCCAGCACAGGGCAAAGGCCCGTCCTCTGCAGGCTCCAGGCGGGTGCTCCTCACCGTGCGGCCTTTCCGAAACGCGGTTCCCGCATCTACACGGGCTGACCTTCCAGGGCTACGGGCCGTTTGGACGCTGGCCTCTCTGCTACAGCTCTAGACGTTGGTCACCGTGGGGTGACGGTTGAACCGTAACTAACGGGAGGGCTCAGGAATGAGGGTCTGTTACAGGAGTCCAGCGGATGACAGCTGGCCCTGGTGCTCTGAGTGAAACAACACAGGTGGGCTCACGCATCAGCCCGCTGTGAGTCCCGATTCATTGGTAAGGCCTCGGGAGGAAAGGCGCTGGAAGATTCACGCGGGGTAACTTCAGGCAAGCGACTGAACCGTCTCTCGTCAAAGCAGGAGACGGCAGTGGCAGTCAGGATCTGTCTACTGCTGAGCCGAGCGCAGGCGGGGGGCTCAGCACCAGCACCCTGGTTTCCTAAGCGCGAAGGTGCGGAGACAGCTGCTTGTCCAGCCAGAGCCCTGGGCTAGGAGACCTTTGTCCCGGGCGCTGGTCCCAGCTCTGCCACCAATTCCTGTGTGGCCTTGGCGAGGCGCCTCTGAGGACTCAGGCCCGGATCACAGACTCCGTTCCCACACGGACACTAGCTTGCTCGGCAGCAGAGGCCTGGAAACGAGAGGGGGAGGAATGCTAAGGCATTGGTCTGGGAGGCCTGCCCCCGTTGCAAAGTGCCGCCCTAAGTCAATCCAGAATGCAGGGACCCTCCAGAGGGAGAAGGAGCCAGCCAGAGACGTGGCAGAGGGGCGGAGGGGGCCTCAGAGGGGCTTGGGACTCTGCCCAGCGCAGATTAGGTAGCTGTCCTTCGCCGGCCAGAAATTCCATCAAGCATCACTGAGCAGGTGCTAGATCCTTTGTCCTGGGATCTCAGGTTCCCTCTTTTTCAGGAGGCCCAGGGGATGCCTTTCCTATAGAGGCTAACTCGAAACCTAGCCTGTCCCTTCTGTCCCAGAGGAGAGGGGAGGCTGGCGTCCCAGAGCCTCATGAATGTTAATGGACGGGCAGAAGGACAGCCTCTCTCAGGAGGAGGTGTCGGCAGTGCCTCGGCTTATCTGCCCACCTCAGGCTGTATAATTTAACGTGGGCTCCCGGGCCAGGAGCTGTAGGGCCCCCCCGTCTGCCTTGCAGCACCAGACTTACGGGGATGGAGTCACACAGGAGCACTTGTGCCCTCCCTGGGGACTCTTAGCCCTGTGCTTCTTTATTATATGGTGGTGCATCTACTCATACCTTATTTGGAAGTTTAAAAAGAGGGAAACGATCCCACAGTCTCCTCCCCATATTGGGGTATTTCCTTCTTTGTCCTTTTATTATTTTTTTTAATCTTTATTTTTGAGAGAGAGCGCGAGTGGGGGGGGGGGGGCAGAGAGAGAGGGGGGACACAGAATCCGAAGCAGGCTCCGGGCTCCGAGCTGTCAGCACAGAGCCTGACGCGGGGCTCGATCTCATGAACCGTGAATCGTGACCTGAGCCGAAGTCAGACGTTCAACCAACTGAGCCACCCGGGGCCCCTCCTTCTTTGTCCTTTTAAATTGTAGAGATTTAGAACTGTGTGATCCTTGGTTCCATCCTTCTCACTTTGTGGGAAACTGAGGCCCAGGGATGGGAGGGACTCCCCAGGATACCTGGCCACTTAGAGCAGAACCCCAACAAGAACTGGGGTGTCCTGGCTCCAGGTTCACCCTGAAGGGGATTTGTGGACACTGGAGCAGTCCAGGAGAGGCCAGCCGGGCGTGGGGAAGGACTAGAAAGTGGGAATGAGGGGTAGCGGGAGGACTGGGCCATCTTCCCTGGGGTGGGGCCTGGAGCGGGCATGAGCACCGTCTGCTGCACAGAGGCCTCTAGGCCAGCACGTGAAAGACCGCCTGTCTGGTCCCACGGGGGACCCTTGGGAGCTGGGCCCTCAGGACTCCAGCCCACGAGGAGGAAGAGCAGCGGTGAGATGAGAACCCTATACAGAGCCTGTGCACAGCACGTAGTAGCTGCTCAGCAAACTCGGGTCCCCTCTTCCCTCATCCCATCTGTGCTATTTTCCCAGCGCCACCTCCGTTGGCGACCTGCAGTGTCTCTCCTGCTGTACTGTCTCAGGGCTTATGGGGCACAGTCCCCGGCTTGGCCACTGACTGTTTCCAGCCACGAGATGAGAGCTTTAAGAATGTGGCGCCTGCTGTAGTCTCAACATTTGGCTAGAGATCTTCACACAGTCTGCCTGGGGCGTAATCGTTCGTTTAGTCAACAAATATTTGCTGAGTGTTGACCGTATGCCAAGAACGACATTATGTGCTGGGAATACAGAGAACAAAACGGTTAAGTCCTTGGAGAGTAAGTCAGACCACTCTGTTGGCCTGGGTTCGTTTTGCTGTCTGTCCTGGCACGTACAGGCGGAGTGGACAGGGAGCTCGGCGCCAGCAGGGTCCCCACAAGGAGGTGCCCCTGCAGCCGAGCAGGACCCGGGCCCCGCAGCGAGGCTGGGGGGTGCGAGTGGGGCATCGGCCACATCTGGTTCATTCTCCTGGAGCCGGGTCATGCCACCGGGTTTCCCTCTTTGAGCTGCTCACCCCTGCCCCCCTCCGTTTCCTGAGGATGGTCACACCTCGCATCGGAGCCCTTGTTAGATCCTTACGTCGAAGACAGAAGGTATAGAAGCCTTTAGAGAGTACCAGCGCCGGGCGTGGTCTCATCCCACCTCGGAACAGCCCTGGGAAGGGTGTGGTGATCATTAACACCCTGCTCACGGGCAAGAATCCGAGTGGGACTGGCCGGCCCCAAGTCCCCCTGGAGCCACGGGGAGAGGCGCCGTCCCTCAGAGACGACCTCAGACCCCCTGGCCCCACTTTCCCCTTTGGTCCGGCTGACTTCAGTGCCTCGGGTCAGTCACTTTGACTCTCTGCTCGATCTCTCAGCCTCTGGCGTGAAAGCCAGCCCTGTCCCCTCTGGCCAGGCTTCCGCGTCGCCCCTCCCCCGTGGGCCCCTGGCTGGAGTCCATGGCTCCGGTTTTGTTTTCTCCCCTGTCTTCCCCCCGCTCACTGACCCGTGGGGCTGAACGGTCCTCCTCCGGGTCTGCACCGTGCTCTGTAGAAGCAGGTGTTCGGGGGGACTTAAAGCCGTCTGGAAAGCGGCCTCCCAGACGGCAGCAAGTCAGTGCCTTCCCCAGGAAGTGTCCCCGTCCGGCGGGGGCCTGGAGGCGAGTGTCGGCGTGGGCCGCGCCCTCTGTCCCCGTCCCTCTCTGGGTGTTCAGATGGGAGGCCCCCTGCCCTGGCCTGCCCCCCGCTGCGAGCTCTCGTGCCGGCCCCGGGGCCCACACGCCGGTCGTGCTCGGGCACCTGTGTCACTCCACCTCATGTTTTCCTCCCTCCTGCTCGTCTGCGAGGCCCGTAGGGTCTTTGTTTTCACTTTGGCAAAACCTGTCGGAGGCGAGCGAGGGAGGGTGAGGGTTGACTTGGTGGGCGCCCCAGGCCACCTCCCACGTGCAACGAGCTCTGACACCGGGGCCGTCGTGGGGAGCCCCCTGGCCTTGGCGAGCCCCCTCACCTCCCAGAGACACCAGCAACGCCTTCTGCGGGGCCGTGGTGGGCCCAGCCGGGCGGCAGCAGCGAAGGCAGCGCTCTGTAAGTGGACTGTGAGGCGCCTTCCTGAGGGCAGCAGCAGCCCGACTGGGGTAAAGGGCCGTGCGAGTGCGCGGGACGCAGGCAGGTCGGTGATCGGTGAGACGTTTGGGCTCCGTGGAGAGGCCGCCCAGACCGTCTGCGTTAAAACGCTAACAAAAGCGCATGTTGCGCAGGCCTTTGTGGTTTACCGGGGGCTTCTCCGAGCGTCGTGTCTCTTCCGCACAGCGGCCGTGTGAGGCTTTAGGCTTCGTGCTGATTCTCATTTTATAGGCGACGAGGCCCGGCTCCCGCGTGCGGGGCAGAGCTCTGGCCAGGCCTCCTCCCTGCCGACCCTGGGCCGCCTCACCCGCCGGCCCGCCCAAGTCGGTACCTGTGGGGAGGGGGCCGTTGAACGTGATCTCCCCGAACGAGTGTCTGCCGTACGTGTGCAGAGGGGCACCACGCGACCGCAGAAGGTGACCGCGAGTCCGCGCGCAGCTGCGTGCAGAGCCGAGGGGCACGTCGAACAGAATGGCCTGTGAGAGGCTGGGGCAGGCTGTCTGTCTCTGAGGCTTGCCCCCAGGCGTCCAGCCAGCAGTGGGGTCCTGGTGCTGGCCGGGAACCGTCCCCCGGTCGGCCTGCTCTCTGAACAAGCCTGAACTGGGGGATCGCTTGTGTTTCTGTGGCTTACCTCTTCAGTGCTTTTCTTTGTATCTCAGCGAGGTCAGCCCCGTCCCTTCCTGTGCTTCTCCCAGCCGGGCTGGCGGTCGCCAGTTCCCTCTAACCGTCCCGACTCAAGTCAGCCAAATATCCCCGGCGTCCGGCGTGAGCCGGGCGCTGCACACACAGTGACGAGGAAGGGACGTGGTCTCTGCCTTCGAGAAACTCAAGACCTCACAGGGAGGAGAAGACTGCTCACAAAGCGTTAGTGAGAAAGTTGAGACAGAGGCCCTTGCGGGTCGAGAGGCAAGGAGCGTGAGAGGATGTGGGAAGGCTTCCTGGAAGAGGCGACCGTGGAGTTGAGCCTTGCGGACAGTACCCCGCACAGGACAGAGAGGTGGGGAGCACGGCACGTGGTCAGACTTAGGGAGTAGGTGCCAAAGGGCTGCTGCGGAGGCGGGGACAGGAGCAGCGGCTGCGGGGCCGGGCCCCTGAGGATCAGGCTTGTGTTCTCCACAGACCGCAGAGGCTGTGACATCAACGTGGAAGAGGGGCAGGAAGCACAGGGAGACAGCGGAGCCGAGGGTCCTGTCGGCCGACCGAGGCATCGGGCCCAGCAGAGAGATGCTGAGGCAGCCCCGGGGGTGGAGAGGCGGGCGGACTCAGAATCTGTGACAGGGCTGCAGTGAGACCCTGTAACCGACTCCAAGCGGGCGGCCGGAGGAGGAGGAGGCCGGGCCTCCACCTGCCCCCTCAGCTGGACCCTGAAGGCAGAGGTGCGGCTGGCCTGAGGTGACTCCGTGGTGTGGGGGACTCTGCACGCCTCCGTCTCGGCTTCCAGTCCCCCCGCACGGGGACTTGTTGGAAAGAACAGCGGGACAGATGGGGGTGATGAACAGCCCCCCAGGGCTCCCACCCTGAGGCTTCCCCCGGAGAAGCACGTGCGCTGTGCCAGGAGGTTTCCCAAGGAGCCTTACACAGTTTGGAAGGAGTTCCTCCCTGTCCCTCCTCCCTGCCTCCGCCGCTGGGGCCAGTGGGTGGGATAGGCCAGGAGACAGCGAGAGCCTCACGTCTGCTGCAGATACCCCGTGTGACGCTGGTGGGCCCTTCCCCGGGCCCTGGGCCCCGGGCCCCGGGCCCCGGGCCCCGGCCCCCACCTCTGAGACGAAGGGACCGTGCTTGCTGGTGTTAAGGATCCTCATAGCTCGAAAGAGACTAACGTTTTCTTAGTTTGGGAAGAGTGGAAGGTCTTATGCATCGTCTTATGCCAAGCATTGTCTCTTCCTGCTCTGTCGTGACTAGAATTCCAGCTGTTTTGAAAGCTGTCTGCAGTGCGGGGACCAGGGTCCCCTGGGAGCAGCCAGGCTCCTGACGGATGTCCTGCACCCTCTGGAGGGACAGGCTGGCTGAGGGCGTTAGGAGGAAGTCCAGCCCAGCAGGCGGAATGAGGGACCCCAGCACAGGACCACCACGGACCACTGTGCAGGCTGTCGGCTGCCTCCTGGGGTCCTGACAAATGTTCCTAGTGACCGAGGCCAGACCAGGCCACCAGATGAAGAGACCTCTGAGCGACTGGCAGAGCCCAGGGCATCCCGCGACCTCAGCGCCAGGGTGGGGCCTGGCTCTCCAGTCTTCAGACCAGGTGACAGACAGGGTCTCCAGGACAGGGGCTCAGCCCTGGAAGAAGGGCGACTCCAGAGTCAGACATGGGCTCAGCAGCAGAGTCCGGGCCCTGGAGCGAGGCAGGGGCCAGTTTTCCAGAAGTCCAGCCAGCGGCTGAGCAGCTCAGGCCTGATTCCCAGAACCAGGAGCTGAGGTGTTTTGAATCCCTCGTGCCTCAGCCGGGGCGAGTGGGTAGAGGCACGGAGCCTCTGGGTCGGGGTCGGGGGACACCTGTCCAGTCTGGGGGAACGCAGCCCCTTCCCTACGGCTCTGCTGGTGGCGTGCCACCTGCCACCCTCATTCTCCGCTCTTAAGCGGGTCTCCATCTGACCCCACGAGTGACTGAACAGAAGAAAGACAGTGGCCTTTCGCAGGCTGTCTGAATCTGGCTCCGCCACCTGCTGTCTGTGAGACCCTGAGCGGGTCACTTCCCCTTGCCGGGCCACGCCCTTGCCTGTCACGGGTCCTCGCGGGGGCTGCCTGCCAGGGCCGCGAGAGTGGGGAGGAGTTGTCACTGAATGGGGAAAGTGCCTGCACCGCGCACGCGGCACTGTGTTCCTGGTCCTGAGCACGAGGAGGGAGCGGCCCCAAGACCTGGGCCTCGCCCAGTAGTAGAGAGAAGATCCCCGGCGAGGATTCGTCCTGTAATTTGTTTTAATTGTTCTGATGCGCGCACCGAACACACATCACGTGCTGTTTATAGCCAGAAAAACCGACTTTTAAAAAAGAGCACAATTACATGCTAATTAATTAATTTTAAACATGCGTTTAGAGACAGGGAAAGAAAACTAGCGTTGGTTTCGCGCCCGTCGGGTGCCAGGCCGCCACGCCAGATCCTTGCGAAGGTCGCGTCTGTAAAAGTGTGCAGGCACCGTCTCCTGGCCACCGTCTGACGGCAGCCAAGGCACCAATGAGTGGGGGCGGGGCCGGCCGGGTCCACCCAGGGAGGCATTTTCCCACAAGGCCATCTCCTCCCACCAAGCAGCGGGCCCACCGCCCACCACCCGGGTCCTCCTCCTTCCCCGGCTGAAACATTCACACCAGAGCCAGGACACCAGCCAGGCAAGGCTCACCGAAAACTTGACCGGAACGGATCCCGGGGCCCAGGACGGCAAGGTCCAGAAACAGCCGGACGTGGAGGCTCACTCTGGGCGTGGAAAGACTCCACCCATGCTGTGTCCCTCCTGATGGCGGAGACAGGGCCTCCGAGGGTGGGCAGGCTTGAGACCTCGGTGTAAGAGAGAGCACGTGGTCTCGTGGGAGGTAGGGGCTCCGGTAGCTACCTGCCTGGGAGGCACACAGGACACTCCTGGGCCGGGCAGGAGGCTGCCCTGGAATCAGACGATCTGTTTCAGCTTTGAGATTCTGTTGCTCTCTGTCCCGCCGTGCCCCTGATCCGGGGGACAACCTGCTAATCCCTCAGCGGCTTGAAGCGCCTGTGGGAGAACCTTCTGTATGTCATGGAGTTTGCTGTGGGCTGAGCGTCACTGCCACTTTATCCCCGGGAGGAGACAAACCCCTTCCCTGTGCCGTCAGTGAAGTATGAGACCCACTTGCCCAGATTCTCTGCCCTGTCACTGACTCTGTGCAGCTCCCCAGTGACACCTGAGCTGGCAAAGACCAGGAACAATCAGCTCTTTCTCAGGTTGGGGCAGAAGCCTGCCTTTTCTTGTAAATGTGGTACCGCACCAGCCCCCACCCGAACATAGGGCACAGGCAGCCGACCTGGACTGCCCTGGGCCCTGCCTTCAGGGTCCAGGGCGAGGGTGTGGCCCGGAAGGCTTCGCGGTCGCTCAGTGACAGCCTCTGCCATCTGGGCCTCGCTGTCTCCTTCCCACCCACAGCCGCAGGCTCCTAGATGCAGGCAGGAGGGCCCCGCGCCTCGGTGAGGAGCGCGGGCTGTGGCGCCTCCAGACCAGGTGCGAAATCCCTGGCTCTGACGCTTAACCCGCCGCCAGGGCCATTCCTGTGCCCAAAGGGCGGGCCAGAGAGAAGGGGGCGGGACGGAATGCCTCCTTTGGGTTTTGGCGATGCCGAGCACACTGGCGATTTGGGTTGGAACGGCTTTGTAGGACGTGCAGAGGCCGGAACCACGGAGGGACGTGAGGTCGCAGCAAACACAGCTTGAGAGGGAAGGAGGGGGTCTCTGCAGCTGAAGGGCCGTCTCGGCCGTGTGAGCAACGCGGTCCCGTTCGCTGGCTCCGAGAGAAGAGCGCCGAGATGGGCAGAGAGGCGATTGAGGGGGACAGGATAGGGATGGTGGTGTACCTGTTGAGAGGTCAGGGGGTCTCCTGCAGGCCAGGGAGAGCAGAGACGGGGAGCGTTGCGGGTTGGTCTGCCGGGGCCTTTCTACCCACTAACTAACCACTGTGCTTCTCTGCCCCGCAGGCCCCTCCACCCAGCGTCAGGTGCAGAATGGCCCCTCTCCTGACGAGATGGACATCCAGAGAAGGTAACCCCCTGCCCAGCAGGGCCAGGACCCCAGAGACACACACTGGGGCGGGGGGCGGGGCGGGGGGAGGTGGACAGGCTTGACCAGAGGGAAGAGGGAGCACGTTTGTGGCTGCTTGGCCAGAGCGAGGAAGGGAACATGTGGCCTCATGGGGACGGCCGGTCTGCGGCATCCTAGGTGCGTCCCTGGGACTGAACTCAGCCCTCCCACATGTGTAGGGATAGCTGTGATGTTGGGGAGGGTGCAGTAACGCGGCCGAGGCCACCCTGCTGGAGATGGGCGGACGCGACCCTCCTGTGGCCTCGGGCGGGTGCCACAGCCTTTCAGGAGGATCTTAATCCCCTGCCCCCTCCCCTCCCACCTGAGATTAAGGTGGACAAAGGCCATGAGCGCCCTTGGGGATCACAGCTTTTCGACAGCTTGACCAAGGCTGTGTTGTTGCCGTTTGCCAGTCCGTGGAGTATGGGCCGTAAGGTGACCCCCAACTCCTCCAAGGAGCTTCTGAAGTGCTCAGACAGGGAGGAAGGGCCAGTGCCGTTGTCCTGAAGTTATAGAAGAGACCGCGGTGGCCAAGGAGGGAGCAGCCTCCCCAGGTCACGTCGCCAGGGAAGGCGGGGCCAGGGGCTCTGCCCCTCTGATAGGCTTGGAGCCAGGCTGTGCCGAGGTTCTTGGGGTGGGGGTGGGCCTGCAGCCAGACTCACATGGAACCCTGGGCCAGGAGTCGGGGAGCTGTGAGGGTCTCCGGGGCCTGTCTTCCTCTAGCCTGTCACCCACTCTAGGGAGCGAGGGCCACAACTCCGTAACCTCTGGGTGCCTTCTGGCCCCAACGGTGTACTTTGTAACCCTGGCAAGTTCCTGCTCTAGACCTCAGTCTCCCACTGGAAGAGAACAGTGATAATCCTTGCTCTGCTCACCTCCATGAAATGAGGTAAAGATGGCAGTGTGCTTCTAGACTGCCTACAGGCGGGGGAGGCTCCTTTTATCAGTTCCCATTCGTCTCTCGGTTCCCTGGGCCTGTCTCCTGGCCTCTCAGGATAGAGCGTGTTGCAGTTTATGAAAGGCTTTTACAGGCTTTGCCTCGTTTACCCCTCACGCTGACCCTCCGGGGTTCCTGTTGCTGGTACTGTTCTCACACGAGCCCGCTGAAGCTGAGAGTGGAAAGGACTTGCCCAAAGTCATGAGCAGTTAGAGGTGGAACCAGGACTGACAGCCAGCGTGGTCCCAGCTCTGCCGGGTACCCTGGCTGCCTCCACCCCGAGAGGGGCGTGCGTGAGCCCCACCGGGCCCAGGGATGACTGTTCGGGGCAGATGAGTCCAAACAGATCCCTGAGAACTGGTTAAACACCACCCTGCGTTCCCCTGACCCACCAGCCGAGTCCAGAGTTCCTTTGCAAGGCCGCCTGCAGTCTGCTGTCCGTGGGCCGGAGCATCCCCTGCAGGCCCCTCTGTGAACTGCAGGAGTCAACCCAGGCCACAGGGCAGGGGACCCTGCTCCTGCTGGTCATCTCACACGAAGGGAGGCCAGGGGAGAGGTGACACGTGGGGCCAGACGTGCGGTGGCCATTCCGAGCACAGGAGCCTTCTGTTCGCTCACAAACAGGGTCTGAAGCCCACACCTGATTTTTAAGTACTTCCAAAAGCCTCCCTTTTGCCAAGGGCTTCTGAGCCTATGGATCCTGCTGGGAAGGTTGGAGCTTCTTCCGGGTGACGCCGCCGCAGTTTGGTAGAGACGCTGATGCAGACACGGCCGGAGCTCTCCCAGCCTCTCCTACCAGCAGGGTCTTTTCCGCCATCTCGTTGGGCTCGCACGTTGTCGTCCTCACCGGAGCCCCCGAGAGCACGTGCCCTCGTGCTTACCTTGCGGAGAAGAGGCCCAAGAAAGGGGAGTGACCTACCCGCGGTCACAGAGCCGTGCTCCCAGAGCAGGAGCCAGAAGGGCCCCTCCCACTAGCGGTCCCCTCCGGAGGAGGTACTGTGCGCCAGCCGCTGGACGAGCCCGTGTACTCGTTGCTTCGCAAAGCGCTTACTGGGCAGCAGCCACGGGCCAGGCGCGGGGCCGGCCCCGGACCGGCACCAGCTCACCGCAGACCGAGGGTGCCTGCGGACGCCAGGCCAGCACCCTCCCGCCCTGCCGGCCGCCCTCCCCGCCTCCCCGCCTCCCCCGCCCACGGCCAGACCACCGCGTGCCTCCGGTGCCCTCTCCCGCTGAGCCCGGAGGAGGTGTGAGAGCATCCCCCGACCCCGTGTTTCGTGGGCAGAGCTAAGTGGAGCTGGCTCGCGCCGACTTGAAGCCTTGCTGCTGTCCCCGGTCTGCCCCAGCACCTCAGTCCCGGATTCTGAGGACCTATTTGTGGGCCAGTGTCCTCACTCGACCCGCCTTTACGAGCACCCGAGGCCGCTCTGCCTTCGGGAGCTAGGAGGTCAGTTCCCGCCGAGGCACACAGAGCAGTGCACTGAGCGTACCAGATGGCTCTCTGATGGAAGCCTGGCCTGCGGCTGGCTCTGTGGTAGGAAGAATGAGGACAGGCAGCCTTCGCGTCCGCTTCTCCTGGCAACCGGCGACGCCTGAAACTCGTTCCGGGGAACGTAGTCGGGTGTCCTGAGAATGAACGACCCTGAGGTCAGGTCTGCTGCGGCCCCAGGGCCCCCAAAGCCAGGTGGGCACGTCCGGCTTGGGGAAAAGCTCGGTCACTCAGCCGGATGGCCGCCCGAGCCCCGTCCAGGTGTGCCTGGGACTGTTCGAGGGGGCCTGCTGGCACTCGCCTGTTTGGGGACCTGGAACCAGTCACGTGCCCCACCTCCCTGAAGTGAGGGCAGCACGCCCGGCCGTCAGGGCCAGGGCGGACGAGGCAAGCTCGCTGCCAGGGCCCCCAGCCCGGGGCTCTCAGGGAATGCCAACGGAACCCGACTCTGCAGCCCGGGCTCCCGCACACAGAGCCACGTTGTTCTCGGCATCGCGAGGTCAGACCCGCTCTGCCATTGTTGTCTTTCAGACAAGTGATGGAGCAGACCCAGCACCAGCAACAGCGTCAGGAGTCTCTAGAGAGAAGAACCTCAGCCACAGGTGAGACCCCCTCTGGGAACCGCTCCCCGCCCCCTGCCACACCCCGCCCTTCCCGGGGCGCCTCGGGTGTGAAGAGCTTCTGGTTGCGTCCATCTCCACGTGTCACGGTCACGCCCGGTGAAAGACAACAGAGCTGGGGAAAGGGGAGTAGCCCAGCCTGGCCCGGCCCTTGCCCCCCACCACTCACTGGCTGAGCAGACACTCAGCGGCCACGGGCCTTGTCTCCGGCACCGTGCTGAGGGCTAGGGACACGCAGGGACGGACAAGGCAGATGCCGCCCCTGCCCCAGGGAGCCCAGTGTCCGGCCAAGGACCCCGGATCATCCCAGTGCACACGTGGTGGCCAAGTTAGTGTGAGATATAAAGACACACGGAGGAGGGCCCCGCCTGCCCCGGGAGTCAGAAGCCCTCCAGAGATGCAGTGTTATCCCAGCGGTTGAGTGGAACTCGGCACAGGACAGCAGAAGATTCGCTGAAGGGTGACAGTGTTGATTAGTAAGCCCAGGACTTCAATAGAGTGTTTCCATGTCCCTCGTTCTGCTAACTTCTCTCAGACGCCCCGTGAAGTAAGCAGGCGCGTGTCCCCCTGGCTTACTGATGAGAAAACCGAGCCCCGGCCCCTGCCCCAGTGACGGGAGCCCCCGCTGGTGCAAATGCTGGCTTCTAGCACCCCCTGTCACCTCGACGCCCTCCGGGACCCCGCCCCGCTCTGGTCCACCCTCCACGTTGCTGATGCGCAGCTGACCTCGTCACGTGTCCCCCCTTCCCGTCCCTCCCGGGCAGGCTGGCCCCCCAGTGCGCAGGCCCGGTTCCCGCAGACCTGGTGGCTCCTTGCACCTCTCCGGTGCCTCTCCGGCACTCCCCGTCCTCTTCTCCCTCCTTCACCAAACTTGACTCCTGCTCTCTGTCGCTGTCCCGGCACCGTGGGCACGTCCCCGAGGACGTCTTCTCTGAACTGGCCCTGAAGTTGAACCCCTCTTCGTGTGCCGAGATGGCGCCACGGGCCTCCCCCAGTAGCAGTTGCCATTCTGTGGGACCGGCTCACCGCCTCCCTGCGAGGCCATGAGCAGAGAGCCTGTGGCCGCCCTCCCCAGCGCCCGGCATGGTGCTGAGCACGCGGTGGAGCTCAGTAGGCCCCGGAGGGAGGGCTCGCTGGATGGTGGACAGAGGACTGCCCGGCCCTCTGCATTGCTCCCTGACACGTGCCCCGGTCGGCCCTGCGACCGTGGGTACCTGCCTCGGTCCCCCGAGGCCACGGTCGGTCACAACGGCATCTGAGGGACCTACCTCTGCCGGTGCCCAGGGTAAAGCTAGGTACGGAGACGGAAAACGAGTTACGCACCAGAGCGCGTCTGTCACGGGAAGACCACGACAGGAGCTAGAGAAAGTTAGCTGAGCTCAAGGAATGCTGGGAAGACCAGCGGAGGGAGCGACTAGACCAGGGCTAGGTGCGTCCTGCGGGGGCTTCCTGGAAGAGGCAACCTTGAGCTTGTCCCTCAGAGGAGCAGGCTGCCTGCTGTCCGTCCTCCCAGGGGAGCACCAGCTGGGGACTGGGACCTGACTGAGCCCCACCCTTGTATTTCAGGACCCATCCTCCCACCAGGGCACCCCTCGTCTGCAGCCAGCGCCCCCCTCTCCTGTAGTGGGCCCCCACCCCCGCCTCCGCCCCCTGTCCCGCCTCCACCCGCAGGGGCCACTCCGCCTCCCCCACCCCCACTGCCAGCCGGAGGAGCGCAGGGCGCCAGCCACGACGAGAGCTCCGTGTCAGGACTGGCCGCTGCCTTGGCTGGGGCCAAGCTGAGGAGAGTCCAGCGGGTAAGCGTCCCTGGGTGTGGGCGGGCCGGCCCGGGGCCCTTTCGAACTGCCCTCGTCCACCAGACGCTGGGAAAGGCCCCCAGCCTAGACGCCACCCCTGCCACGCGGTGCCACACCAGCCACAAGGTGCTGGCGGTTGCTGCTGACCGTCACGAGTGGGGCGGGAGGCCTCGCAGACGAGAACTGAGGCATCGGCGGGGAAGCGGTTCGCCTGCCATCCAGCCCGTCAGCTGCAGGGTTCGCACTCAGCCCCGGGTCTCCTGGATCTGAATCCATCCTGCTTCCCCCGCGACCCTGGAGGCCAGCCGCACCCCACCCACCGCCTGTCCCAGCACGTCTGGGGTGGCCCGGAAGGGGGAGCGGCCCCAGGGCAGCTGAGGGCAGCTGTGGCTCTGAGAACACCCGCGAGACAGAGTTTGGCTTCCTTCCCGAGAGGTCCCCCTCCTCCCGGTCATGACACACCCGCCTTGGCAAGGGCGCTGACAGGGGCCAGCAGACCTGGGGAGTGTCTGTCGACTGCGACCGGCCAATCCTGGTGCCTCGCTGGACTCTGCTTGAGTCTCCGGCGGGGCTGGGGGGACGGGACCCGAGGGCTGAGGGCCTCTTCCAGCGCCTCCATCGTAGGGGTCCCGTCCACCCTTGCGTGCACCCCCCGCCCCCCGGTGACGTCCCACCCCAGACGCCGGACTAAAATGTGGTGTCCTGACCCTTCAGCCAGAAGATGCGTCCGGAGGCTCCAGCCCCAGCGGGACCTCTAAGTCTGACGCCAACCGAGCGAGCAGTGGGGGTGGAGGAGGAGGCCTCATGGAAGAAATGAACAAGCTGTTGGCCAAGAGGTGGGTGTCCAGTCCCCCCTGCCCCAGACGCAGCTACTTGTCAGGGGTCTCCTGCTCCTTAGCATCAAAGCGCAGGCCTTGCCCGGCCCCGGGGCCCACCGCCACCTGGACTCAGCCCAGCAGGGGACTGTTAAGTTCCCCTTCTCAGGGGGTCAGCCTGAGGCATCGGGCCCAGAAGAGTCCCCTGACCTCCCAGCCCTTCCTCATCTGGGTGTGACAGCGTTTACTGACGCATCCTCCGCGTACCAGCCTCGTCCTGAGTGGACAGAAATTTGGAGATAATCTCAGAGACCAGTTCGGGGGAAGAGAGGCACATGCCCCACACTTACGATCCCGACGTAAATGACACAGTCTCACTGCTGGAGCCGCTCCGAGTGACAACGGCGAACGCGTGCTGCGGGGCCGGTCCTGCGGGGCCATCACGGAGGACACGGGGGAGCCTTCTGAAGTGGCGGGAGTCCCGAGGGCACCACCCCGGGGGATGGGACAAGAGTGGCACCCGCGTCGCGGCTGGGCTCTGGGGCCCGGGGCCCGGTCAGCCCCTTCGTCCACACCAGCAGCCGTGACGCCAGCTTGCCCCAGGCCGTCAGCCTGTCCCCGTGCCTCCTGGGCGTCCCCCAGCTGAAACGGCAGCGGGCGGAGAGGCCAGGCAGCTCCTCAGAAGGGTCGCAGAGCCTGGATCTTACTCGTCAGCGTGGCCTGGCGGCAGGAACGTGCCGACGTAGGTTGCGAATGCCATGCTCCCCGGGCACCGGGGGGCTCAGGAGCAGACCCCCCTGTGGGAGTGCTCCTTCGTGTCCGCATAAGCAGCCTCTGGGCCCCCCTCCCACCGGGCCCCCGCCCCCGACCTCTCTTACTGTCAGGCACTCCCACTGCCCTCCAGGTGGGCTAACCCTGAGTGGGAACTCCCCTGGGCCGGGGCTTTGTGTTGCCCTGGCCACGGCTCTGTGAGGGCGAGGGGGGGAAACGGGTCCCCAGAGCGCAGGTAGGTGCCCTGGCGCTTTGCGGCAGGACGGGGCCGGCGGGCCTCTGCTCACACGGCCGGGGGTGGCGGACAGAGCCAGGAGATTGATCCACGGCACGCGTGGGTCACCAAGGGCAGGAACAGACTGTGAGCAGTCGTCACGCAGCAGAGCAGAGGCTCGCACACCAGTGCCGGCCGCCCCCGGGCGAGCCAGGAGGGCCTCACGGGGGAGGCTCCACAGGGGCACGGCCCGGAAGGAGAGCCCTCCTCCCAGCCGAGGCGAGCGGGCAGTGTTCCGATACTGGGGAGGCTAGAGACCCACCGGGCCTAGAGCCCAGGGTGTGGTGGAGGGTGGCGGAAGGTCGGGCTGTGAGAACAAGCCTTGTCTGCAGGCGTGCAGGGCTTCACCCCAGAGAGGTGGACGGGCCTTGTATAAAAATAGATGTTGTTCAAAAAGAAAATAGTCCTGCTTCTCTCAAGTCCAAAACCGACGCGTTAATAATAACAGGCCTAGATGGTTCAGACCAAACACAGAGGAAGTTCCTGAGGACAGGAAAAGGCCAATGTCGCCAGGAGCCCGTGAGACGCCCGGACGCTGGCGTGACGGTCGAGGCCCCGCCAAGAACAAGCACGGGTGCACCGCGCCCACAAGGGTTCAGCGAGCCACTCTTTGAAGCCCACCCCGCGGCGGGGGCTGCCTGGAGCCGTAGTGACAGAGCCCCCGCAGGCTGTTGTTTCGATGAAGGTTGGAAGGGAGTTTCTGCCTCCCCTGGGGCCGTGTCTCTCTCCCAGCAGCAGGGTCTCCAAGCAGTGGGGTCCCAGCGATGGGGTCTCCCTCCCTGCAGTGGGGTCCCAGCGGCGAGGTCTCCCTCCCAGTAGCCGGGCTCAGACGGGAAACTCGGCGTGGACAAGAGCTATGTCCTGAGCCCTCCCGGGACTGGCATGCCGGCCCGCTCTTGGCTTCAGAAAATTCAATGCTGGCTCTGGGTGAGGACAGAGTGTCGTGGAACAAAGTGGCAGTGGGCAGCCCAGCAAGGGGGCTGCTGTTGTCCAGGAAGAGGCACTGCAGGCCGGCACTAGGTGTTGGAAGTGAAGACGGGAGGACAGACTTGAGCTACGAGGCACAGGCAGGGTTGGCTCCACTCTGTGAGGAAGAGGTTGGTGGGGGGGGGATCCCCTGGGTTTCCGGGAGGAGAGACGCCCCATGGGCCCATCTCTCGGCTTGACAGCCTCACCTCCCGGGTGCTGAGTGCTGTGGCGGCTTCACACAGTGGGAGATCCCTGACAGCACATCTCTGGGGGCTATCAGGGGTGTGTGTGCAGATCTGGGAGTCAGCCAGGTATAGATGACCACTGAGGCCAAAACGTAGGGGTGGGCTTTAGAGGATATGAGAAGGGGTCCGTGCAGGTGGGGAGTGTGCGGAGCGACCGGAGAGCATCAGCTGGAGCTCTTCAGGGCCCTGCCCTCTCTGGGCAGGGGCAGGCTCACAGTGGTGTTCTGGATCTGAAAGGGGGAGGGGGGCGGCTGCAGGGCTAAGGTCCGAGATAGGAAGAGGTCATGGAAAAAGGTTTCCCACAGGTAGCGGGATTCGGCTACCTAAGCCAGTCAGTCTGAAGACAGAATGCTCCCACAGCCCTGACCTGTGACCGAGGGGCACCTCTCCCTGTCCCACAGGGCCCGGCCTCGAGTGTCCTGGGAGAATGGCTGCCACCCCAGCCCAGCCGAGTCCCCTGGGGAACCTGGACAGGCTGCAAACCAATTTCTTCCACTCCTCAGGTGCCATAAACAGAGATTAGAATGTCCCCCAGACCCTGTTCTCCCTTCCCAGACCAGTTTTGTGTTTAGGGTCATGGGACAAGGACAGAGGCCCGGACGCTCACCTAGGCATTGCCGTGGCTGCTCAAACAATTGCCTCCTTCACACAAAACGGGTCAGATCCCCCCCACAGATTCCTCTGAGGGCCAGGCGGTGTCCAGCAGAGGCATCTGGGTCAGCGTGAAAACAGGAGCTGATGTGTACCCTTCTTCCCCTCATGCTAGGAGAAAAGCAGCCTCCCAAACAGACAAGCCGGCTGATAAAAAGGAAGATGAGAGCCAAACGGTAAGCAGCCCCCAGCTTCCCCACCAGTGTGAGGAGACCAGGCCTTTGGGGCCCTGAGGGGCATGGCTGGTTTGCATGTACATGTGGTAGAAATTTCACCAGGTGGTTCACAGGAGGGACAAGAGAATTGGGGAGGCAGAGGGGACAGAAGAGCCAGGGGAGCATTCATGTCTGTCCCTCCCTCACTCCGGGTGGCAGGGCTTTGCCCTGGTCCTCACAACATCTGAGGTCAGGCAAGAAGCAGGGAAGCAGGAGCTAGCCCGGGAGAGCCACGAGGGGAAAGCTTGGAGCCTGGGAGCTCAGAGGGGCCGTGCAGACGGGGCCTGGCCTCTGCCAGGGATTCGGGGTTCAGGGAGCACGCTCGCGGTAGGCACCGTGTGCTGGGAGACCAGGGCGGTTTTCGTTCTCAAATCATTTCTCAAGTGGTTTTTAAAGACTTCACTTGAGTCCATCAATTCCAGCAGGAGCTGTAGGCGAGCGGGACAGAGGACACAGGGACTCCAGCTGTTGTCCTTAGCAGACCTCCTGGAGCCCAGTCTGGCTGCACAGGTTCCAAGCATCTGCTTCCCCTAGGAGTGGCTAATTCTCTTTCCCCCCCGTTAAGCTTTTCTAACAAAAGTAGGCCCCTGCTGCAGTGGCTGAGCTTAGACCTTAACCATAAGGGCATACAGGTTGCGTCTCAGTAATGGGAGCCAGAAGAAACAACCAGCCAGTGAACTGCCTCGCGCCGCCCGACCCCCGCTTCCATCAGCTGAGGCGAACCTGGGACAGCCCTGGGCTCCAGCCCTGCCAGCCGGCTTCCTCTGACCCCCATGCCTGGGGACGTGCAGTGTGTCAGCCCTTCCAGCTAGCTTCTGCTCGCCTACACTTCTCTGTGTAAACACTGATCCCCCAAAAGATAGCCTCCCAGACCCCAGGCTAAGTAAGGCTCCCCACTACTCGATCTTTAACCCCGCACACACACTTTTGCTTGTTCAGACTCACTCTTTTTTTTTTTTTTTAAATTTTTTTTTTTTTCAACGTTTATTTATTTTTGGGACAGAGAGAGACAGAGCATGAACGGGGGAGGGGCAGAGAGAGAGGGAGACACAGAATCGGAAACAGGCTCCAGGCTCCGAGCCATCAGCCCAGAGCCCGACGCGGGGCTCGAACTCACGGACCGCGAGATCTTGACCTGGCTGAAGTCGGCCGCTTAACCGACTGCGCCACCCAGGCGCCCCAATGTTCAGACTCACTCTTAACCTGTGGCCCAAGCCCCTATGTCGCCTGCCTTGCACGGAGTCTGGAGTCAGCCCCGGTAACTCCCCACGAATTTCTACAACTGCAGAGACCTTTCCGGCCGGGAGCCACAGGGCAGTCATCAGTACCAAAAGCCCGTGTGGCCTTGCTTGGGCATCTGAGTCTTGAGTCGGTCTGTGCTGGACAACTGATGTGCCTCACGGCCCCGTTCAGAACACCCAACCTCCCCAAATCCCCGGCTCCAAGAAGAAGAGTGGGTTCAAATCCCAGGGACTTCTGGGAGAAACCTTCCACCCCCAGTGGGGAGTTCTCATCCTCTGACCCCCACTTTTCTTTCTGGTTTGAATAAGCCTTGGGATCCTGCTGGTTCCCCTTGCTGCAGTCCCACACACGGTCAGCAGGCCCCAGCCCACACACCGGAGCAGGTTCGCAGCGGGCCCTGGCTTTCCTTTTTCAGGATCTTCCAGAGTCTCTTCCCTGCTCCTCAATGTGCACAGACTAGGTTTAGTAACAAATGGAAAGCAAGCAAGCTTCGTTTAAAAGAAGGAAACAGCCCCGAATATGGGGCCGGAGGTGGGGTGGGTGCCCTGCCGCCCACTGGCTCTGAGGACAGGCCCAGGGTCCAGGGCAGGAGGGTGTGAGCCCCCGGCCCCAGCGGGATGGTACCACGTGGTGCTGTGGTGCTCTCCTTCCTAGCTTGGGAAGAAAGGGGAACTTCTCTGTGAAGGGAGCATTTGTTTGAATTATTATTTTTTTTAACGTTTATTTATTTCTGAGACAGAGAGAGACAGAGCATGAGTGGGGGGAGGGGCAGAGGGAGAGGGAGACCCAGAATCCGAAGCAGGCTCCAGGCTCCGAGCCGTCAGCACAGAGCCCGACGCGGGACTCGAAACCACGAACTGTGGGATCATGACCTGAGGCGAAGTCGGACGCTCAACCGACTGAGCCACCCAGGCGCCCCTGTTTGAATTGTTTTTGAAAGCATAACAGGATGGCATTGAACGAAAACTCCTGGTGTCTCATTCTGTTTTAACCTCTGCAGCCTCCATTCTTGCCCACCTCCTTCGGGGCCTGGTGCCCGGGCACACGTGTGGATGCCCACCGTTTCAGTTACTCAGCCCTCCCTTAAATGAGAGGCCCGAGGAGACTCTTGCTGAGACCCAGGGCCCAGCACAGCATTCCGTCTCTGGGCCAGAGGCCCCGGGAGTTTATTCATTCACCCCACAGATACCTGGGGCCTGCTGATGGGTGCCAGGTCTGTTCTCAGTCTGGAGACAAGTGGGTCTCACAGGTTCACGTTGCCCAGGGGCAGATTGCAGTTGGGGGAGGGGGAGGCCTCCCGCTTGGAGCACTGAGCCTGGCATCCTGGTCCCGGCCAAGAGGCCCACACCTCAGATGGACCAGAGGGGAGGGAAGCAGCTGACAGAGAATGTGGCCCAGGCAATCCCACAGGCGGTTCTTGGCTTCGGGTCAGAATTCACTAGTTCAGTCTCGTCAGGGTGGTTGACTCTGCCTGGTCAAAAGCTCCATGTAGCAATCGTGTGTGTGTGTGTGTGTGTGTGTGTGTGTGTGTGTGTGTGTGTTTCTTAACATTTTTATTACCTAACAAATGCCCCTCTCTTAATAGTATAAAATCCTTCCAAAATGTGTGTGATAAGCATCAGCTTTTTTTTTTTAATATTTATTTTTTGGGAGAGGGGAGGGGCAGAGAGAGGGGGACAGAGGATCTGAAGCAGGCTGTGCGCTGACAGGCTGACAGCAGTGAGCCTGACGTGGGGCTGGAACTCGCGAACCGCGAGATCATGACCTGAGCCGAAGTCAGACGCTAAAGCAACTGAGCCACCCAGGCGCTCTGCAAACATCAGCATTTTTGTTGTCGAGTTATTCACCTCCTTTCTTTGCGTTTCACCACGCACATTCCACAGGCAGAGCAGACACGCATTTGCCTGCCTCCGCGGAGCCCTGCCGTGGGCCAGGCACTGCGTGTAGAGATGTGGGCAGAGGCACGGGGAGGCAGCGAGAGGCGGCCCGGCTCCGGCTCCTGCCTGGCTCACCTGTCAAGCCTGCCTCCCCCCACCGGTGGGTGCTTTAGCAGAGGGGCACTGAGGACAGAGCCAGGTTCTAGAGCCCACTTTGACAGCAACACTGATGAACTTGTAGGCTGGTTGGGCAGAGAGAAGGGATTCTCACCGCGTCCTCCTCTCTCGGTGAAAGAGAAGTGAATGGGGTCTCCCACCACCAGGTGTCTGGGGTGAAGGCCGTGCCGTGGGCGGCCCTGACCCTCAACTCCCAGAGCCCGGCCCTGCTGCAACCCACGTGCACGGCCCCGTAAGGCCACCTGACATCCGGTCCTCACGCCGGCCAGTGGAGCAGGGAGCCAGGCCTAGAGAGGGAGTCCCTTCCGTGGTCCTGCCCGGCCACTCCCACGGGCCGCCCAAGGCTGCCAGCGGACAATGGCCCACAAGGAGTCAGCCCTAGGGGCCCGTGGCGGGCTCAGTGACGGCAAGGGCTTGTTGCAGATCACAGAGAAGTCTGCCCGGCTCTGCAGGAGACCGTGTCTCCCTGCAGCCTCCCCCCACCCTGCCTGTCCAGAGGCTGGACCACTTCCCCACCAAGATTAGGGCTTTTCGCTTGTTGCTGATAACAGTCACTGTTCTGCTGATTACAGAAGTAACACGGGCTCCTTAGAAAATGTGGAAAGCCAAGGTTTGCTAGTGACCTGGTCAGAGGCGTCCTGCCCTTGCCCCGACGGGCCTTTCTAAGCAGACCCTGAGGGCACAGCTTCTCTTTTCCGTTTCAGGAAGAGCTGAGCACCTCTCCATCTCCGGGGACCCGAGCAGCCAGCCAGCCGCCCAACTCCTCAGGTAAGGGACGGCGTCCCGCCCCACACCAGGCACGAGGTCTGAGGGCAGGAGGGGGCCGTTCCGGGAAGATGATGCGTCCCGACCGCCTCCCTCCACAGATGAGCAGTGAGGGCTGGTGAGGTGGCACAGTGGGGTCTCCCTGACGTCTTCTGGAAGCCCTGAGCCTCCAGGAGGAGCGGGGGCAGGTGCTGGAGCCACCGCCTGTGCTGACGTCCCGAGGGCATGAGAACCCTCACATGGGGGAGGAGTAGCCGGGGGGGGGGGGGGGGGGGGGGCTGGGGTTCCCGGCCTCGGGCCAGAGCTCTGAAGAGGAACACGCCTGTCACACGCGTGTCTCCCTGCGAAGAGCCCGCCGTGCTAGATGAAACCGTCATCACCCGTGAGCCTCGCTCACTGTGGTGCTGCTAAGAAGTCTGCTGGTGATGGGGTAGGGGAGAAACAGCCCCAAACCCTGCTCAGAAGCCCTGTCGGCACTCGGGGCGCAGGGGTCCACGTAGAAGAGTGCCTTGAGGCTGGAGAGTGGGAAGAAGCCGCTGGGGTTGGTCACTTGGTCGTTCAACAGACCTTTGTTCGGCACCTACTTGAAGCCTGTGCTCTCGAGAGTGGTGGGAGGGGCAGAGAGGAGACAGGCCACCACACCCCAGCAGAGGGAGGCTCTCGCCAGCTGCTGGCTGCCTCGTGGGGGCGTGGCCCTGCCGCCGCACCTGCCTCCGGTCCTGATGCTCTGCCGGCCAGGCTGCCTCCCTGTGACCTCCCCTTCTGAAAAGGTGCCACCGTGGAATCTTGGTGAATGCGTGAACACCACACACCCCAGTGAATGGCTATGTATGCTGTGTCCCAGTTTAGGAGGTGACGTGGTTTGTTCGGGGCCACAGCCTGAGCCTGGATGTGGTCCCAGATCTTGTGCCTGCAGGCCCAGCGTGGGCCCCAGAGCGGGGTTTTGGGGAGAGGCCCCCCCCTCAGACCCTCAGGTGGCTTCCTTGCCACCCCTAGGGAGTTTTCTTCTGCCTCTGCTCATTCTGCAAAGACAGGGAATTCAATTCAGTCCAACAAACCTTTTGAAGTAAACGAAATAGGAATTTAACACCACTTAAGAAAGAAAATGGAAAGAAAAAACAGCTTTCAGGGCCAGAGCGGGAGGGAACCAGCTGGTACCCGGTGGGGCGGGGACGAGCAGTCTCTGGGCTGCCCTGAGGGCAGCCAGGCCACGGGCTTCCTCTGCTCCACTCAGCCCTTTGCCATAGTCGGGGCTTGACTGTAGAGGTCACGGTTAAGAGGCTCTCACTCCAAGAAGAGACCCAGCCATGGTGAGAGGACTCAGAACCAGGCCACAAGTCAGGGTCAGCCAGGTCCAGGGAGTGGGAGCTCCGTCCCGAGGGGGGCGATGCCAGGTGACAGCAGTGCCATCCACAACCCTGCAAGGGCCATCCTGGGCCAAAGAGAGCCTGGGAACAAGGAGCGCGAAGCAGACCTTCCTGCTGGGGCAGCTCTGCGCCCTCAGTGTCCGGGTGGGGGGCCTCCTGCCTGGGGTGGGGGGGGGGGGTTGGTTTGGCCACTGAGAGTCCTCCCAGCTCTGAGGCTCTCCGTCCCCTGTCTGAATCGACAGAGGCTGGCCGGAAGCCCTGGGAGCGGAGCAACTCGGTGGAGAAACCCGTGTCCTCATTACTGTCCAGGTGAGCTGCCCTGGGGAGGCCGAGCTGTGCGTCCGGCGGGGCCGAGGCGGGCGACGGGCCAATTCACACGTGTGTTTCATTCCGTGCCGTAGAACCCCGTCTGTGGCAAAGAGCCCCGAAGCTAAGAGCCCCCTTCAGGCGCAGCCTCACTCTAGGTACCGAACAACCCCGTCCCGTGGACCTCCTCTGTCCGCTGCCCGCGACTAACACCCCCAAACTCCCGTGTCCTGTCACCTAACAGTTTGCTCTGGGAAAGGGTGGCCTGTTCCTCAGACCTGGGGAAGGTAGGCAGGAGGGCCTTCAGGGCTGTGCACACCTGCTCCTTGCTGTCCCCTCGCAGAGCGAGAGGTGGGGCCCTGGGGAGGGCAGTAACGTGGGGCTGGCCTTGAACCCCAGCTCTGGGCTCACTGACTGTGACTTCGGGCCAGGCCGGGCGGCCTCTGCGGGCCTCCACTCCTCCCGCATCCTATAAAGCAGCTGTGCAGACAACAGCCGGACACAGGAAGTGCTCGCTGGCCGTGGCCACATCCCACATTTCGGCTGATCCCGGGACCAGCCGGCACCCTGCCTCCCCTCCCTCCCTCCTCTGCCTACAGCTCTCCCCCGAGAAACACTCACCATTTCCCAAACCAAAAGCTGGTGTGGTAGCAGGATGGAGTATTTGAAACGGAGGTGTCTCCAAAAGTCAGAGGCAAACAGCCACGTGGCCTGAATTTGCAGGTCTCTGGGACCCATATTGAGAAAAGTCCCTGTTGCCCACGACAAACTGAAGGGGACCCGCACTTAGCACAGATACAGGTAGCATCTGAGCCTAAGCGTGCAGAGTAGACAAGGCTATCTGAGAGTGCTCCGGCCGGGCTCTGGAATGGCAGTGACGTTGCCAGTGATCAGGACGAGGTCTCGGAGGTCAGCCAGGTTCGGAGCCGGGGCCCGCAGGTCTCTGCCTGCAAGGAGCCCACGTGCTGTGTGCAGCTGTGAGTTGTGAGACGTGCTCTGCGGAAGACAGTGGGGACAGAGTGCTGTAGCGTGTGGGCGGGGGCAGGCCCCTCAGAGGTGGCATTGGACTTGACCTGGATAAGGAAGAGCCTGCCCTGCAGAGAGCTTGGGGACAGCCTTCCGAGCAGGAGGTAAGTGCCAAGGCCCCGTGACCAACCCGGCAAACTCAAGGACGGAAGCCGGCCAGTGTGGCTAGCAGGTGGTGGAAGGTGGGGAGGGCTGAGGGCAGGGAGCGTAGAGGGGCCAGGAGAGGTCACGTGGCTGGAAGTCTGGGTTCGTTCTGTGTCCCCCGTCCTGGAGCTCTAACGCAGGGAGCCCTGGGGGACCAGTGCTTTCACTCCAGCTATGAAGGGACGGGGGACCCTAGTGGGGCAGGAGCCAAAGGAAGGGTCCTGGGAGGAGGCAAGGCCGCCAGGGCAGCCCGTGCCCCTCAACAGGCAAGGACGCTCCCAAGGGCATTCCCACCGGGAATGGGGCTCTCCACCTCCAAGACCAGTCTGTTCTCTGGTTTCACTGATGGCTCCGAGCAGGGCGTGTGGAGCCCCCCGAGAGAGGGGTCCCTCTCGGGGTGACTGTGGGGGGACTGAGGCCCTGAGAGGTGAAGCAGGCTGCCCAGGGGACCCAGAAAACTGCTGCTAGAACAGACACTTGAACCACAGCATGGACGCTACCCCTCTTCCCCCGTCAGGATCCAAACTTCCTTAGCCTCCTTCAGAGCCACCCCGGCCTCTTTCTCGAGTTCAGCCAGGAGGGACCAGGAACACCTCTTCGTTGTTTTTTTTTTTTAATCCAGGTTTGGGCACTGGACCACTAAACTTTATTTATTCAGTGGTTTGCTTTCCCTGCTTTATTGGGCTACAGCTGGCATCTAATACTGTAGAAGTTTAAGGTGTGCACCGTGGTGATGATGTCTGTACATATATTGGGACATGGTCACCGGGACAAGGTTAGTTAACACAGCCACCACCTCACGGTCTCAAGATCCGCTTTCTTAGCTGCCGTGAAGCAGACGGCACAGTGGCGTTCACCGTGGTCGTCATGCCACAAAGCACATCCCTGAACTCTCTCGTCTGCACCTGGAGGGGTGTGCCCTTTGACCTCCCTCACCCGGCCCCCGGCCCCCGGCAGCCACCGGTCGACTCTGGGTCCACGCGTTTCCCTTTTCAGAGTCCACGTATCAGCGAGATCACATAGCGTCCGTCTCTGCCCTTACGTCACCCCTGTTGTCATACACGGCAGGACTCCCTTCTTGGTGGCTCAGTAGTATTCCGCCGTGTGTGGACACATCTTCTTTACCCATCCGTCTGTCAACAGATCCTTGGCTTGTCCCCACGTCACGGCTCCTGTCAATAATGCCGCGGTGCCCCTGGGGGGCCCGTCTTCGGGACGGCCACCTCCTTCCCTTCAGCTACACACCCAGAAACGGCTCTGGGTTCGTTTTTGAGGGGCCTCTGCGCTGTTTTCCCCAGTGGCTGCCCCACGCTTCGGTTCACGTGCTCGCTGTCCCTGGCACTGACCCCTGCCAGGTCGATGTGTGTCTGCCCACGCTCACCCCGTCGGTCCCCAGAGCCGGCTCGGGCCTCACATTTCCCTGGACCCGCAGGCTCCCACCGCCCTTCTCTTCTCGGGAGATAAGTGGGATCCAGAAGGCGTACCTTCCTCACCACCGCCCCGCTTTAAAAGGCCGAGTGGTCAGATGAGCATTTTCTCCACATTTTCCCAGGGACGGTTCACACGCCACTAGCTAACCTCGGTTCGGCAGCTTTTCAAAGAAGTACGATCCGTGAGACCGAAACCTTTGCCTCCAAAGAGCAAAACCACATCCAAACACATTTCCTGGGGGGAAAGTTACACCCAAGGACCGGTTACCTACAGCAAGGACACCGGTTTGTGTGGAAGTGGATGCCTTTAGGATGAGGGTGTACCGTGTGTTTTTTGGGATTCTGCGTGTATTTAACACCGCTGTTCCTGGTTCTCCCCAAGCTGCGGGTCAGCCGGGAACATAGACCCCTCACCGAGCAGCTTGCCAGTATTTTTTTCCGGAGGTGGTAGCATGTGACCTGTAACTGCCGCATTGCCACCTGCGTGTACGAGCTCCCAAACCAGAAAACAACCCCTTCATTGGGCCCCCAGTGACCCCTGGGTTGGGGAATACGGTCACAGCGTCCATGCGACCCTGTTGAGGTGGACACGGGACATCGGGATCCTTTTAGCAAAGCTTAAGAGTGGCCTGGAGTAAAAGCGTGGTCCCCAGCTGAGCTTGGAGGCCCTGGCACGCCCAGCCTGCCTTCCCCCAGGCGGTCCCGGCGTGGAGGGCGCCCGCCAGGCTCCCCACCTTAACGCACCCTGCCATCCTCTCCAGGATGAAGCCGGTGGGGGGTGTGAATGACGTGGCCCTGGATGCCTTAGATTTGGATCGGATGAAACAGGTGAGTGTGTCCTTTCCTGAGAGGTCGGGAAGGAGCCAGAGGCTGGGCCCCTGCCGGGTGCACGCGGGTAGGCAGGCCCATCGGGGTGGCCAGCAGTGGGGGAAGGGGGTGCCCATGCTCCTGGTCAGAAGAGCATCCCTCTGCCCTTCCGGACATTCCAGCCTGCCCCGGGGCTCCCCGCACCCCCGGGGCCGTCCCTGGTTTCTGCAGCAGGACTGGGGGTGTCCCGTCCCTCAATCACACTCCATCCTTGCCTTGTGGGAACACGGGTGAGGGCCCCTCGGACATGCGGGTCCCTTCACCTGGAGGCTCTGCTCCCAACAGGAGATCCTCGAGGAGGTGGTGCGAGAGCTCCACAAAGTGAAGGAGGAGATCATCGACGGTGAGTAGAGGCCGCGCCCTGGCCATCACCCAGGGTCCTGGAGAAGCGGCAGGGCGGCCGGGCCCGAGGGCTACAAGGCAGCGGAGCTGTGATGGCCCCGCCGGGGAGGCCCGTGGTTCCGTGCCGACGGTCCCGTTCCCCCTCCTGACCCCCACGTCACCCCCACCCTCTGGTCGAGCAAACCGAGGCCCAGACGAGTTAGGTGACTTTGCCTGAGAGATGCACTTCCACGGGGGTCGCCGACTGGGTCAGCGCTCGCCCGGGCTTCCACCCGGCTGAGCTGTGAGCGTGTGGAAGGGGAGAGTGACCGGAGAACGCGTTCCAGACCAGGGGCGCTGAAGCGGCCCGAACCGTCTGCCCCTCGTCTGCACACCCAGACCGCACACTCACTCCTTTGATTCTGCCACCTGCCGGTCACCGGGTTGGGGTACAGGGGCCACTGCTGCCGTCCCAGGGGGTTATGGGGACCAAGACGCCACAGAGCGACCCGTGGGCCTGAGACAGTTCCCAGCTTGCCTGGTTGGCCCTGGGCTGGGGGAGCAGACACGCGGCTCCCCCTCAAAGAGCCTCTGGCTCCAGAGGGCAGGGTCCCGTCACGTCCGTCCTTCCGGTTCCTGCCAGAGCCTTTGATACAGCTGGCTCAGGGCTGGAGCCAGAGGAAAAGGAGAGGTTTGGGCAGAGCTGGCTCGCCCGGGGACAGAGCAGCGAGGCGCAGCCTAGACACCAACCCCCACACGCCCTCGCCAAGGCTGGGCCTGGCCCCCACAGGAGCAGAGGCGGCGGGGCGAGAGAGGGCTCCGTGACCTGAAAGGGGTGGGCCCTGGTGGCAGAGGGCTGGACAGAGGGGAGGCCGGCGTGGGAGCCCACCTGAAGCGCCCGCTGACCTGGACCCCCCCCCCCCCCCCCGCCCGGGGCTGTGTGAGCCGCACCCTGTCCTTGTCCTCGCTTCAGCTTCAGCTGAGGATACTCGGTCCTGTTTGTTCTGCACCCCACCCCACCCCACCCCCCCAGGCCTGGGCTGGGCAGATGGGCAGATAAGGAGTTAATGAGTGAAGTGCAAGGCCGCCCCGGAGCCGGAGACACAGGCCAACTATTAACTCTGCTTTATTGCTGGGGGCCCCACCTGGGAGGGGCCGGCCAGCTGGCCCCAGGGCCAGAGCTGGTGTGTGGCCGGAAGCAGGGCTGCACAGCCAGCCTCCCTGCAGAGGGAACGGGCGGGGACGCAGGCAGTGGGGTGCGGCGGGAAGCATGTCTCCAGGTCTCGCTCTCCCCTCTGCCGTCGGTGCAGCCACAGGTGGGAGCTGCCTCGTGGGTGGGCCTCCACCTGCGGCCAAGGCCCGCAGGAAATGGCGGGCAGCGCGGGTGCTCCAAGAGGCATCCCTTGTCACTTGAGAAGGGCCCAGCACTCAGCTCTTTCTCCTGGCCTTTGGCTCCAGGCCCAGTGGGGTCTGTCCAGGGAAAGGCCCAAATCGGGGAGAACCAGGAGTGGTGGGGACAGGAGGCAGCCCTGCAGGGAAGGCGGGAGCAGGAGCCATTCCCCCTCCCCCCCCACCGCTCAAGGCCAGGCCCTTTCTGCTGCCACTGCCAGAAGCGGGGCCCCGGGGCCTCCAGGCAGAATCCGGTGCCCACCGTGCCCAGAACTGCCCGGGGCTCCTGGTGTCCACAGGCCCTTCGCCAGCCCCGAGGCAATAGGCAGGTGAAGCCCCCCCACCCCTACCTCAGCTCATCCTCTACCTGGAGGGGGTGCTTTGCTGTCACCCCAAAGTCTGCATAGAGTCTGCTGCCCCGCTTGACCTCTAGCCTGTGCCTCGCGACCTCTGGGAGCCTGGGTGAGGCTCTCAGGAGAGCAGGGCAGACGCCAGAAAGGACCTCTGGGCGGGGGCGGGTGTGGGGGACAGGGCCTGCCGAGAATCAGGGCTCGTCCCTGCTGTGCCTGAGCCTGTCCTGTCCCGTCCCTCAGCCATCAGGCAGGAGCTGAGTGGGATCAGCACCTCATAGTGCCCTCGGCCCCCGCTGCCACCGCCGCCGACAGAGAGCCCAAGCCACCCGCCGGCGGGGACACAGCGAGGAGCCCAGCCGCCGGCCCCAGGCCTCCAGCGCCCACGAGCGCTCACCGACGCTGGGAGGTGCTCCAGTTACGAGTGTTAACGCGTGATAGAGTATCAAAATGAGGAAACAAGTTCCAATTTCTGGATTTTTTTAGATTCTACCTGACACAGCACCGGTCTACTCGCCTTTTTTGTATTTTATATTTGCCTATTTAAGTGTACATTTCCTTGGTTTATAGAGGACTCCCCAGATCACACGCTTCATTAGATGGTTTCCGAGTTTTCTCCTAGGTGATGCGGTCAGCGGCGAGCGGTCCCCAGCGTCGTGGTGGTTGAAGTCTGTCCACGCACCGCGGTGTCTGTGTCCACGTGCTAATAAACGCTTACTGTCCACACCCCTGGCTCCGGCTCACTCTCCCACGCCGGCTCCGGCCGCTCCTGGCTGAGGACGCCGTCCCCCGGGGGAGCAGAGGGGCCAGCAGGGCCTCGGCCGGTAGCCAGGCTGAATGCAGACGGGGAAGGCGGGAGCCGGGGCAGCTCGCGCGCTTCCAGCCGGCCCGCGATGGTCTCCCCCAGGGGTGGGCCCTGAGTGCCGTCCACACTGCAACCTCAGACTCCACGTGCGTCCTGACCGCAGGGCCGGGAGTGGCAGCTTGGGCTCCCGGAGGCAGTAGGAGAGTGAGGCAGGCCGCATCCTCCAGGAAGGACCACCGCCCTGGCCCGCACGCCCGCCCGCCCGAGGCATATGCCAGCGCTTCTCACACGGCACACGTTCCCCTTCCGAGCCAGAGACGGTCTGACCCCGTGCCGGGAGCAGGGCCCCGGCCAGTGGCCAGGCCTTGGAATCCTGGACCATCTCACGGCCACCACAGGCACGGCAATGTGCCCAGCCATCCTGCGGGGGCCTCGTGGGAGGGGAGGAGGCGGGGCCCGCCGTCCGGCTGATGACAGGGGACTGCTGTTTTCTAGCCGGGCTCTGGACCACCCCCCCCCACCCCCATCTCCTCGAGTGCTCCCAACAACCGAGCAGACAGGAGCCGCGGGTAGTTCTGTCGGGAGGTGAGCAGCCCCCAGGGCCGGCAGTGGTTCTGGTTGTAACCCAGGGCGACAGATTCCAGGCCCACTGATCCTGTCATCTGGGGTCTGGCGGGGAGCTGGCAGGTGGTGACAGTCTCCTCCTCGGGACAGCTCTGCCGACAGGTGGGCTGGCAGGCCCCGAGGAGTCCCCAGGCCGGCGGCGGGAGGGGCTGCGCTCACCTGGCTCGGGCCAGCCTGTTTGCACAGGGAGGGGCCGGGCCCCCCCGTCCGGGCTCAAAGTACTCCCGCCAAGCTGCGCTGCCTCACACAACAGCCCCGGGGCCCGGGCCTCTTCCCAGGGCCATCCCGGTATCAGACCGTTCTCGGACACAGGGGTGCCTGGCACCACATGAGGCCACTCCCAGTCCCGGGCAGGAAGTCCTTGCGCAGCACCGGCCAGGTCTCGGGCCCTGGGAGCTGCCACGTGCCTTCCTGACAGCCCTCCTCCCTCTCTCTCCTGGGCCAGCTCACAGGGCCCAGCGGTGCCCACGGCGGCGGGAGGGGGGGGGGGTCCTCAGCCTCCCCAGCTTTAGGCACCCCTCCTGCTGCCTGCCTGCCTCTGGGAGACCAGGACCCCACCCCTTGCAGCCCCCAAGGGCCAAGGGCCGTGCCCCCACCAGTAAAGACAGGGCCACCACCAGGGACACCAGCCTGCTTCTCTCGGGGCCGTGGCTCACTCGGGCAGCCACCTGTCTGCCCAGTCACATGTCTCCCCTCCGTGCATCTGGCCTGCGGCACCTGTTTATGAAGATCTCCAGTCCTTGGGGAGTCGGTCCGGGAGACAGACTCCACCCTGTCTGGGCTAAAACCTCTAGGGTCAGGGAGGGCTTCCCTCACGGCAGAGCATCGAGGTGGGGCGGGAGCACAGCTCAGGGGGGCAGTGTCCACACTCAGCCGGGCTGGAGAGGAGGGAAGGCCGCTAACGAGGGGCTTCAGGGCCACGTGGACCCCCCAAGCCCCAGGATGTGCAGGGGGCCACTCACAAAGGCAGGACCGCAGGGGTGCTAAGCACACAGCGTGAAGCGGCCGCAGTCCCCAAGGCCGGAGAGCAGGCGGGGTGCAGCCGGGGCCGGCCTGGAAGGAGATCCACAGGCCTGAGGCCTGCAGCGTCCGGCTGGGGGGGGGCAGGGGGGGGCCTCAGTCTGAGGCTGGGCTGGAACCACGCCGCCCCTGGGAAGCACGGTCTGTGGATGTGAAAACAAAACACCGAACTGAGTTTAGGGCACGGGAACACCAGGGACGTCAGCTCGGTGGAGGCGGCACAGAGCACCCAGGGCAGGGCCAGGCCTCCGTCCCCGAGGCCCAGGAAAGGAGGGCCTGGCCTGGGTCGACAGTGCAGGTGCGGACCAAGCTTCTCCAGGCTGCATGTGTGCCTGCTATGGCCGGATGCAGTCCTGGGTTCTGGGGGACAAGACCGCGGTCAGTGCGGGAACCAAATGCAGCGAAAGCAGCTCTGGGCACTGGGCTGGGGGTGGGGTGGGCAGTGACAACCCGCTCTGCAGCGGGGGGGGGGGGGGGGGCAGGGCGGGGCAGCAGGCCCCCGGGTTCCGCTGGGTCCTCCGCCCCGGGCTCACAGACGCTCCTCCGCCAGCTTGCACACCCGCTTCACCCTGGCGTAGGGCCCCAGGGAGTCCTCCAGCACGAAGTCCCAGAGCACCTTCACCCACGAGTGGTGCTGCGGTAGGTGGTCGTAGTACTCGGGTGCGATCTTCCGCACCTGCAGAGGGGGCGGGCAGGGTCAGAGGTCGCAGCCTGGGGCACGCCTCTCTGCCACACACATGCACACACGTGCGCGTGCACACACACACACACCGTCACTGCCCAGGGTACCCACGTCTAGCTCAGCCAGAGTGCTGCCTGAGGCGAAGGGGCCGCTGGCCGAGCCCCCTGCCCTAAGTGGGGGTGAGCGCTTAAAAACGCGGCCTCCCCTTGGCGGAGCTCATGCCAAGTTTCTGCCCCTGGGACCCCAGGTGGCCCAGCTTTCGTTCCCTCAAGCGCCTGTGGGGTTCTGAGACGAAGCCTGGCGCGAGTTCGGCTGAGCCACCGTCGTGCCCACACTCCTCGCGCCCAGCATCCCGTGCCCTCTCCCGTCCCCCACACCCTCTGGCCTCGGCTCCCACCAGGCCCCCGTCCATCACCTGCCTTCCTCCCAGCCTCACTAGTCCCCATTTCCCAAATGGCGCACACCGCTCCCTCTAGCCTCCTGCCCCCTCGGCACCCACACCCTCAGCCCGCCTCCTCCAGGAAGCACTCGGCCGCATGGGCACACCGCCGCTCCACCGCCCGCCAACTTCAGGGGATGCCCTTCGCGCCCGCGCTCAAGGCCCACTTTATAGCTGACGACCCGGCTCGAGAGACCAGGTGGCCCGCACGGGGCGTGAGCAGTGGGAGAAGTAAAGGCTCGCAGCGAGCCGACCACACGTGCTTCCGCGAACACCTTGGGTCCAGATTCTGGCTCTGCTACTTCGTGGGGCAGGGACCCCCCCCCCCTTGTCTGAGCCTGTGCCTCGTGTGTGAAATGCGGATAATGGGGAACGGGGGTCCTCGCTGCACGGGCTTGTGGCGAGGCCGGAGGGAGATGCTGCCCTGGTGCCTGGCACACAGCCGGACCTCGGCCGCAGCGGCAGGAGAGGAGGGGGGTGAGGGAGGGCGGGGCTGGGGCTGCACCCCCCCCCCCCCACCTCCGGGGCCGGGCACTCGGGCCGTCGGGAGTCCAGAGTCACGCGGCCAGGGCACAAACACCCGCGCGCCCCGACGAGTGCTCCCACTTCACCGCATGCACACACACACACGCGTCCTTGTGTCGGCATGCTCAGCCACACGCGCAAACATCTGCACACGCAGGCACGCGCACAGGCTCAAACACTCCGACTTCCTCCCCACCGATGGATGCCTCCTCTAGCCACCCTGCGCCTCAGGTCTCTTTCTAGCCCCCCAGCGCCAGAGGGGCGCTCCTTCCCCTCCCCCTCCTTCTTTCCCTCCCTCCTCCCTCCTCCCGAAATTCCCCCCAGGGGGGCTCCCAAGGCGGAGAAAGCAGCTCAGGCCGAGCCACTCGGGTCACAAAGGGCAAGGCCCACCCCATCCTCTCTGCCACCAGGGCGCCCTGGAGGCCCACAGGGCAGTGACAAGAAACGAGCAGGGACAAGGGAGGCAGGGGCCAGGAACGGGAGGTGTGTCACACGCAGGTGGCTGTGCTGCACCCCCCCCCCCGACCCCCCGAGGCACAGAGAGGGCGAGTGGCCCGCCCCAGGACATACAGCCCGGGAACCGTTTCGCTAAACGGTGAAATGCCCCTCGAGCCCCTGCCCTCCCTGAAATCACCCCCTCACTCCGCAGCCAGCGGGCCCTCGCCTGTACGGTGCGGCCCCTCCCGCCGCCCCGGGGCCCGCCCCCCCCCCCCCCGCAAGCGCCCCCAAGCCCCGCCCCCCCTCCCGGGGCGCCCCTACCAGGGGCAGGTTGCAGCCCGGGATGCTGGGGAAGTCGTGGTGCTCCACGTGGTAGCCCACGTTGAAGGTGATCCAGTTGAGGGGCCCGTAGTAGGAGTAGGTCTCGTGGCCCTTGAGGAACATGTAGTGCTCGGCCACGAAGTGGCCCGAGATGGGGTGCAGGCCCAGGCCCAGCAGCGTGCTGGCCAGCAGGTAGACCACGGGCTTGAGCCCCCAGAGGGCGAAGATGGCGGCGTCGGCGGCCAGCTGCACCAGCGCGTTGAGCACCTCCATGCGGGTCACGGCCTTGGGGTGCACGCACAGCGGCCGCAGCGAGTAGAACAGGGGCTGCAGCGCCAGCCACAGCAGCTTGCGGGCCGGCGTGCAGAAGAGCCAGCCCTCGAGGCGCGTGGGCACGTCCACGTCCAGCCCGTCGCCGCCCAGGTAGCGGTGGTGGTCCACGTGGTACTTCTTGAAGGAGGCGGCGTAGGGCACCCCCACCGGCAGGTTGGCGAACACGGCGAGCCAGCGGTTGCGCGCGGCGCGGCCCGTGCCGAAGGCGGCGTTGTGCGAGATGTCGTGGATGGCGAGCGTCAGCGAGTGGTTCACGCAGCCCCCGAACGCGTAGGCCCAGAAGAGCAGCCAGCGCCACGCCAGGCCCCGCACCAGCCAGCAGGCCAGCAGCTGCGCCAGCACCAGCCCCAGCACCGTCCACTTGAGGCGAGGGTCGGGCCGCATCAGGGCCTTGAGGGCCGGGTACTTGGCTGCGGGTAGGGCCGAGGAGACAAGTGAGGGGGGCGTGGCCACGCGGCCGGGCCTCCCCCTCCCCCGCTTCCCTTTCCCCGCCCTTCCTCCCTCCCTCCCTCCCTCCTTCCAGCAGCCACGGGGGAGGGGGGGAGCGGGGCGGGGGTCACTCGAAGGCGTGGCCCTGCGTCTGGGGACCTAGGATCGATCCTTCGGGGGCAGGGGGGGCCCGCGGAGGCAGCCGACCTGCCTCCCCCTCCAGCTGGGGGCTCCCGCGGGACTTCCCAGGGTGGGGGGTCTCTGCCGCCCGCCCAGGAGCAGGCGTCAGCACAGGTCACAGAAACGTAGTGCCCGAAATGGAAGCGGCACATGGCTATGTGGGGGGGAGGGGGACTTCCGTGAGGCTCCAGGGACGCGGTGCACGTGTCGCCCAGGCACATCGAGAACCTCGGAGGGCGCAGGGGAGGGGACACAGAGGGCCCTGGCTTTGTCGCCAGTGTTGCGGTTCTTACACAAGATCTGAAGGAAACATGATAAAATGGCGAATGCATTCGTTTGGGGTGGGGGGTGTTTGTTATAGAAACTTTGGTACTTTTCTGTATTTTGTTCTACAGGAAAGAAAAGGACAATGACAGTGAGAGTGGGCCAAGCAGGGGAGGGCCTTCCAGCCAACAAGCAGCCAGACTCAGCAGGGACAGCACAAGAGTGGGGGGCAGGAGAGGGAAAGGGGGAGAATGCCTTCTAGAAGCCTCCCTGACTGCTCTGTGGTGGGGGGGGGGGGGGGGTAAGGAGTCTGGTGCTGTGTCCAGGGATGGGGAGGAACAGCACCAGCGGTCGTCACATGCTCAGGGTGACAAGTGCTCCTCAGGTCTGCTCTGTCCCCTGGTTCCCAGGGCAGGGCACACAGGCCCTCAGAGGCAGAGCACAGATATGGAAACTGAGGCTAGTGACAACAGGGGTTTATCCCAGGCATGCTCAGGACAGCCGGTGCCAGTCTCCGGGCAGCCTCGGGCTCACCAACCACAGGCTGGCACATGAACAGCGTCCCCAGGACCACAACAGAGGCTGGGGCCCAACTGGAACCAGCCAGATGAAGGGTAAATCCTGCCCAGCCCTTTCCGCTAACTGACCCAGGAAGTCACTTCCCTTTTGTGCTCAGAAGGATGTGACAGCTCGGCTCAGCCCCCCTTCCGCGGCCCCCATGGCCAGGCCCCTCCACCCTCCTCCCAGCCCACAGAACTTTCTGTCAGAGCCACCCAGTGATGGAACAGTCTGCTTCATAGGTGGTGAGCCGCCTGTCCCTGGGAGTATGCAAAGAGAAACACAACAACATGGGTAAAGGGATTCTGCCCCAGTCAGAAGGGAGACTCAGGTTCAAAATCCTCCTCCTGCCCAAGGGGCCACACTACAAGCCCATCTTGGGGTTAGTCTGGATGTTGCTGTGTGGCCGGAGGTGTGTTCCCACCCTCTCTGGACCTCGGTGTCCTAGCATGTGATGGCAAGGGTGTGACATGCCTCACAGGCTATCTGTCCCCACAGAACAGTCCTGGTTCCACGAACGCAAACAGCCTTCATCTGCCGGAAATGCTGGGGGGCGTTGGGGTTCCCAAGTCCTAGAACAGCAGGCCACCTCTGCCCAGAGATCAACAGAGTCTCCCCCCAGGCAGCACTTACACCAGCTGCGACCCCCCTGCACTCAGGGACCACCTCTGGGACAGTGCCAGCCCTCAGGCCTCCAGTCTTCACAAAGCCACCCGGGCCCTTTGATCCCGGGACCCCTCTCCCTGAAGCTCGGCCAAGGACACCACCAGGACAGTGGTCACAGCACAAGTATAAAAGCAGAACTTGGGAACAAGCAGGCAAGGCAAGTGACAGGTGACAAACCTCAGCTCCACTCAACGGGAACACAAGGGCGCCAGCATCCCGGGGGGTGGGAGAGAGCGGCATTATGAGCAGGTTCAGACGCTCGCTCCAGATGACAGTTTAATATCCAAAATATATAAAGATCTCCTACAGCTCAACAACAAAGACAGACAACCCAATTTGAAATGGGCAAGTGACCTGAACAGACACTTCTCCCAAGACGTGCACCTGGCCAATTAGCACATGAAAAGATGCTCCACGTCAGCCATCAGGGAAATGCAAATCAGAGCCACAAATGAGACACGCTACACACCCGCTAGGATGGCTGTAATAAAAACAGCTAATACCAAGTGTTAGTGAGGACGTGGCCGACCTGGAGTCCTTGTTCGTGCACTGCTGATGGGAACGCAAAATGGCGCGGGCGCTGTGGAAGACAGTTGGGCGGTTCCTCAAAGAGCTAAATGTAGACTTAGCATGTGCCCCAGCAATTTCACTTCTCAATAGGTACCCCAAAGAACTTAAATCAGGGACACACACGAGACCTGTACACCAACGTCCAGCACACTAGTCACAGCATCCAAAGGCGGAAAACAACCCACGTGTCCAACAACAGATGAACGGCTAAACAAAAAGGGGGCTGGCCACACAGTGGGATATCATTCAGCCATTGCAAGGAACAAAACTTCCAGTCGAAGAACAACCGAGTCCCGGGGGTGCAGTGGCCGCCACGGTGACTATAGTTGATAACACCCTGTTGTAGATTTGAAACTCGCCTCGAAAGTAGATCTTCTTCCATCCGGGAACCTAACGACAAAAGTGCCTGTAAGCACCCGTGGTGACACATGTTAAGGAGATATACTGTGGCGATCTTTTTGCAACATATACAAACACCGAGTCCTCCTGTTGTACACCTGACCCTAGTATCGTGTTATATGTAACTATGCCTCAATTTAAAAAATTCCGAAAGGGGCGCCTGGGTGGCTCAGTCGGTTAAGCATCCGACTTCAGCCATGTCACGATCTCGCGGTCCGTGAGTTTGAGCCCCGCGTCGGGCTCTGGGCTGATGGCTCAGAGCCTGGAGCCTGTTTCCGATTCTGTGTCTCCCTCTCTCTCTGCCCCTCCCCCGTTCATGCTCTGTCTCCCTCTGTCCCAAAAATAAATAAACGTTAAAAAAAAAAATTAAAAAAAAAAAATTCCGAAACACCTTCTCTGTTTCACAATGCCGACTCCCTAATCCTGCTCCCTGAAACGGACTCCCGGGTGAACTACCAGCGCTGCAAAAACAAATTTTTTTAAAGGGAGGAAATGCTGACACAGGTTACAACATGGACGAGCCTTGAAGACACGACGTGGAGGAAAGAAGCCAGAAACAGAGGCCGCGTGGTTTATGACTGTACCGACACGAACGTTGAGAACAGGCAAGTTCATAGAGACAGAAGGGAGGGGTGAGCAGGGGCTGGGGAGGGGGTCGCAAGGGTGGGGGGGGGAGCGGTGACGGGTCTGTTGGGAGCCCCAAAAAGGTTTCTGAAACAGCAACGGCACACAACTGTTGCCACCAGATCAGGCATCTAAACGTGGTTACAGCGGCAAACGGTACGTTACATGTATTTCACAATAAGGAAAAAGTTAAGAAAAACAACCCCAGCTCAGGGCGCCTGGGCGGCTAGGTCAGTTGAGCGTCCGACTTCGGCTCCGGTCATGATCTCACGGCTGGTGGGTTCGAGCCCCGCATCGGGCTCTGTGCCGACAGCTCGGAGCCCGGGGCCCGCTTCGGATTCTGGGTCCCCCTCTCTCTCACTCTGCCCTCTCCCGCTCATGCTGTCTCTCTCTGCCTCTCAAAAATATATGAACATTAAAAACAAAAAAACGAAACTACAGTCCTGGCTCTGGGCAGGCTGGTTCGACCGCAAGCCTCCGAGGCTGAACCACGGCCGGGGTCACCGGCAGGACTTAACAGATAAGGCACGGGGCAGCTCCGGCTGAGTGGCCAAGGCGGGCACGCCGACCAGCCTGCAGTCGGGATGACCGCCTGGTGCACCGGGGAGGCCAGCTTTAAGGAGCAGGTCGCCAAACACGGCCACAGAGTCTTGCCGCTGTGCAAATGGGACACGGGGGACTGCCTTCACCCCGGGGGCCGGCCCGCATTGCCTAACGGCCGCTGAGCTTGCGCCTGCGTTGAGGGAGGTGACTGGGCCGCCTCACAAAGGCCAGAGGCCCCGTGGGGTGCACGTGGGCAGAGGAGTTCTCGGGATGGCAGTGCGAAAGCCCTGCCACCTTAAGCCAGGAGAACCCCTTCACAAGATGGAGGGAGACGCCGGCAACGGGGGGGCGGGGGGACAGAATGACGGCCCCCCACAGCCCCTCACGTCCCAATCCCATAACCCGCGAGTAGGTTTGACGCCACAGCAAGAGAGAAGCAAGGTCGAACAGGGCAGTCAGGTTACTAGGAACGGACCTTACTACACGAGAATGACCCTGGATCTTCCGGTGGCCCAGGGTCATCCCAGGGCCCTACCCGTCGGGGAGCAGGCAGGAGAGGGGGTCCCGGGGGCGCCGAGAAGGGCTCCGCTGGCCCCTGATGGTGTGAAGGTGGTGCTGGAGGAGGCGGGTGCAGGTGCCTGCAAAGCTGGAAAGGCCTGGAACCAGATTCTCCCCCAGGGAGAGCACGGCCCTGGGACACCCTCACTTCAGCTGGGTGAGACCCGTGTCAGACTTGTGACCTCCAGAACTGTAAGAGAACATGTGTGGTGTTCGAAGCCCCCCGGTTTGTGGAAATCTCACCCAAGAAAACTCACCCAGCACCGGGACCAGGGAGGAGGAAGCCGCACGGCTGGGCCAGCCACCCGGGTCTGCTCCTCCTCTGACCTGACGTCTGGAGCTGGGCGCGGGGCCACTCACACTCGGTCCTGCCCCTGAGGGCCCGAGGGGGACGAGCCAGCACTGCGCTCGCCCAGGTTCTGCCCCCAGGTGGGCAAGAGACCAAAGGACCCGAGCCTGGGAGCGGGGACTGCCGTGGGGGCCCCACGCAGAAGGGGGGACAAGGGGCAGGCCTCATCCAAGCTTGCTCCTGTCCCAAGAGTGGGTCAGAGTGACAGGCGACACTTCAGAACACAGGCCTGTATTTCCTGGGAAGACCAGTGCTGGGGGGCGGGGGGATGTTGGTGGAGGGAGTGGGGGGGACTGGGAGCTGGGAATCCAGCAGCCACAATGAGGTGAAGCCCGAGAAAGAAGAAAGGTCTTCACGACGGCCAGGAAGTTCTGGCCACCTCAGCCATCAGCCGACACGCTCACCCACAGCCCGGGGCCGGGGACACCACAGAGTCCCCCTAACCTCTGCACAGCTGGAGGTCAGCTTGGGACATCCAGGTCACAGGTCACAGGGCTCTCCGCCAGCCTCCCTTTTACGAGGGGCAGCCCCCGGGGCACCAGCCCTCCCCCCCGGGCAACCAGCGGCCTGGCCGGCACCTGCCAAGACACACGTGAGAGCTGACCCAGAAAGCTGAAGGCCAGCAGCTTCTCCAGGGTTAGTTCCTATGCTTCCCCTTGGAAGGAGGCCAAGCGTGGGCAGCACGGGGGGGCAGGCCACACCTGCACCAGGTGAGCAGCCTGGCAAGCTGTGGGACACTGGGAACCAGGACCCCAGCTCTGGGGTCAAGGCCAGCAAACAGGCCAGCCCCGTGCTCCTCAGAGGCAGCTGTGACCTTGGACAGTGGGCGCCAGATGCCCCACCTGTCGAACAAAGACAGCGAGTCCTACCTGTGGGGAGCAAAGGAGCGCACCCTTGAGGACCCACCCCTGCCGAGCCCACCTTCGGGGAGCCCGGTGCCCCTTCTCCTTTACCTGACAGTGTCCCAGATCCTCGGCTGCCCCCAGCCCAGGCGGCCACACTACCTCCCCACCCTTGTCCCCACATCTGAGAAATGGAGTGACACTCCTACCTGCCTCCCGGGGCTGCAGTGAGGCTGGGATGACGGCTCCGGGCCCTGGGAGCTGTCTTATTGCTATTAAATGCAGTTTCCTGATCTGAGAATAAAAACATCCTACTTCTGACCTATGGGGGCTCGGGTGCTGCTCCTGGAGGCTGATCTGGCCCAGCTTGCTTTGACCTACGAGAACGAGCCCAGCGCTCCCGGGCCGGGAGGGCCACGGGGTCCGGCCATCCTGCTGGAAGCCTGGAAAGTGGGACCGATGTCCCAGCTGGACTCCAGGCAGGGCAGGGGCGATGCCTACAAGGGGCCAAGCACGTGAGCCCCAGATCACCTCCACTCCCTGCCGGGAGGCGCTTCCTGGACACGGTGCGGGGAGGAGGGGCCCAGCAGCCATCAAGGAGAAGGCAGAGCCCAGGGGCCTTGGCTGAAAGTGTATGTGGGGCGAGGCACCAGCAGGGCTCAGAGACCACAGTCAGGGAGCTGGGCCCCACCTTAGGAGCGGGGCTACTCTGGACCTTCCCATCACGAGAAAACTCAAGCCTCACTCGAGGAAACCTCAAATACCTGACTTTTCAATTCCAGAGCTTCCCGGTTCCAGAGGAGATGCTCTGGGGACCACTGGCCACTCAGGACCAGAGGTGGAGGTCACTGGGCACCGTATGGAGCGGGGTAACTGAAGCCACGGGCTGGAGGTGTCTAGCCAAGGAGGGGCCATGAACAGGAAGACAAGACAGGTGCCCCCAGTGCACTTAGCAAGGTCATGGCGGCCTCAGCAGGAGCCATTCCAGCACAGCCAGGGGCCAGATGGCAGTGGCGGGGGACAGGATGAGTGCGGGCATGGGGGGCATGGGGGACGGAGGGAAGTTTGGCTGGGGGGTAAGAGGAGAAGGAGGAAAGCACCTGCGGACAGCAGAATGAGAGGACGGAGATGCTGGGGCGGGGCTCACGGAGCAGGCAAGGGGGTGCTGGCCCTGTAGAAGCGGGGGCCTCTTCCAGGGGCTCAGGGAAGGACACAGCCCTGGGCTCCATGTTCTCTGGGCCCCAAGAGAGGGGGATGCCCAAAGACGAGGCAGAGAACCCCACACTCCTGGCAGCTCCCACGAGGAGCCGCAGCCCTGGCTGGACATCCAAGCCTGGCCCAGCCTGACCAGGCCCTTCCCCACGGTGGGACCCCAGCTGATGGCGGCGGGGGTCGGGGTGGGGGGGGCCCTGACGACTCAGGCCTCCAGCTCAGAGACCACAGTAGCTGGACTAGGCCCCGCATGCTTCGAGGGCTCTCTGCTCCACAGGCAGCCTGGAGCCCCGCCTGGACGGCCACCTGGAACCAGAGAAACACAGACCCATGCAAATGTCTTCTAGCAACAGCCCAGGGCGGGCACGGCCCAAGGCAACTGGGCAAGCAGCCACCAACAACAGCCGTCGTTAGAAGTCCCACTGCCCAGCCCTGATGCGGAAAGGAGGGTCTGAGGTGTAGGCAGGCCGGGAAAGAGGGTGACAGTGCCGAGACTTGGCCTGGGGACCCCCACCGCCAGGCCCGCAGGATGCACGCAGGGGCCCGGGTGAGGGCTGGGACATCGGCAGGTACACCACGTGGGGAATCTGACACACGGGGATCCGGCCTTCACCACCCTGCCCCGGAGGGGGCCATCCCGCCACCGCAGAGACGAGGAAGCAGGGGTCCCCCCACAAGGTGAAACAGCGTGCCTAATTTCCAGAGCACCGTCCCCTCCCTGCCAACCGGAGAGCCAGAAAGAGCGCTCTGAGGGGCCTCAACCCCCGGGGGGAGCCTCTTCCCAGGACCGGGCTACGTCGTTGCCAGGGCAAAGCACCCAGAGAAAACCCTGGGTCCCAGCTCGGGAGACCGGCTCTACCCCACAGGGACCGGCTCTGTCCCTCTCTGGGCCAGCTTGTCACTGTCCACCTTGAAGGTGCTGGTTCTGACCGTGCTGGGGCTGTGAGCGCGCGGAGGGGTTGCCCAGGGCACCCAGTGTGGGGAAGCCTGGCTCCAGCAGAACTGTTCGTTTACATGCATCGCACGGATCTACACGCGTGACAGACGTGTTCGCGGGACCCAAACAGCGGAGCGGGAGGATGGGCCCGCGGGACCCAAAGTGCCCCCACACCAGCCCCCCAGAGCGGCGTCACCATGGAAACTTCTCCTGAGAAATGCTGCTGGGCCCTCAGCCTCCAGAGGTAGCCGAGGAGGTCCCAAGGCCGCCCGGGCTCCCCCTCCCGCCCCCTGCCGACTGCTGGCCTCGGGCAGGGCCCCCAGGAGCACGCGAGGCTTCTTCCTGCCGACACTGTGCCCCTCCACGTGCCAGGCCTGGCACCATCTGGGACGACATGTTCCTACCACCTCCCTGAGGAGCCCAAACCCCACCGCGTGACAGCCTCCACGGCCGTAGGGGAGGTCCTGGCCACTGCCTCTCATCGCCTAAGTGCTCCCAAGTCTAGAACATTCCACGGCACACAGCAACTCATGCTGTCCACCTGCTTCCCACCCCGGTGCCCAGAGCGCGTTCCCTCACGTCGCCGCCCGCGGTAACTTGACTACCCTCCCCACAAAGGCCCCTAAAGCCCTCATAATCCCCTCCTTCCTAAACGGCTTCCTTGCGGCCCTGCCCTGGCTCAGTGGCCTTCCCTCAGTGACCCCCACCTCCTTTTCCCTTCCAGAGCCAGAAGGCAAGTCTAACCCTGTCTGGTCAGCGCGGGAGGCACTGTGGGGACCCGGTTCGGCGCAGATAATGTGGAAAGTGACCCAAAGTGCCTTCAGGAGCCACCAGACCCACCTCCTCACCTGCATCTCACTAAACCTGCTTTTTGTCCATTGACAAATATTTGCCGAAGGTCTTTGGCAGCCAGGCCCCAGATCCTGGAGATGGGAGGGGTTCCCAGGCTGTGCAGGGGTGGGACACTGCCCTTCCAGGGCACGTATATAGTGTGTCCCAAAAGGACCACACACACACACACACACACACACACACACACGTACACACACGTACACACCCATGCATGACATCAGGGCGGAAATCCGAAAGATGGAGAGTCTGGATGTAAGAACCTGGGAGTGACTGCACCTGTTCACAAGGCATCTTCCAGGTAATGAAAATACTCCAAAACTGGATTATGTAACTTCAGTAAAGTCACTGGCCTGTGCCTTTCAAATGAAGGAATTTACGACATGTAAATCGCACCTCATAAAAGCTGGTACAAATTAACGAGCAAGGAGTTAGGGAGGTGGAGGAGGCCGGGGCACATGCCTCGGTGTGGAGGCTGGAAATGAGAGCTGGCACCTGTTCGTGAGTTGTCTGTCAGGGACAGTGGCTCTCCTCGGGCCCCGGGGACAGAGGAGGGTGGAAGACAGGCCCCGGCTGGTGCAGCCATGGGTCAGAGGTCTGCCTGACCCCTGACCGGCTGGGTAACTGCACGAGTGACTTAACGCGTAGAGAGCGTCAATGTCAGGAAGGCAGAGACAGGACAGGCCAGGACAGGGTACAAGCGGCCCCCAGGGGGTGGAGGAGGGGCAAGGACAACAGACGGGGGCTTAGAGGAGAGGTCCGTGCTGCAGCCACCCTTCCCACATGCGTGCTCAGCACCGCGTGCTGGTAGCTTGACATTGGCCATGAGAGAAATATGTCCAGAAATTTGCCAAATGCCCGGCTTGCAAACCAGGGCTTTTTATCCCCTCCAGAGAACACCAGCACATGCGCGCACAGGAGACAGGAGTTCGGTACATAAAGAATAGGGGACAAGAATTCAAGCAGAGGGAACAGCATTTGCAAAAGCCATGAAGAGGGAGATGAGCGGATGGGGTGCGTCCCACAAAGTGGCTAGAGAGCAAAAAGCAAGGGGAAAGGGCAGGAGCCAGAGATGGGGCGCCCCAGGCGCCAGGGCAGAGGTGAGATTTTACCCTTTGGAGGATTTCAGTAGGGGAGGACGTAATCGGGTCAAAGAGGGTCCCCGAGTAACCCCTTAGGGATCACCTGTCATCTGTGCTACCCAAATACCCAGCATGCCTCCTTCCCTCCCCACCCAACTTAGGGTCACAGCACCCCTTGCTTTCCTCGGAGAGCCCCTTCTCTCTGCTCTTACGATGCGACGCGACACTGTGGGGCCCCTGCCTATCACAGCCCCCTGCCCGCTGACCAGCCCCCGGACCCGAGGCTCCCTCCGGCCAGAGATTACCTGGCTCCAGGCCAGGCAGCTACTCAGGGCAGGAGGAGAGGGGGGCAGCTCTCTTTCTTCTGTGGGATCTCAGAGCTGGGGGGACCCAACCCGGGTGCTGCCTGCGGCCCACCTGGCAGAGGAGAAGGCCCATATGGTGACCGAGGCAGGGACGAGGGGCATGGAGAGAAGGGCCTTGTGGCCTGCCTGCCCCCCACCCCTGCAGCGTCTCTGTGGTTGGGTGAGGAGAGGTCACAAACTCCCCCCCCATCCCCAGCCTCAGCCAGCTCTGTTCTGGAATCACCACTTGCCACTGAGAAAGCCCCGGCAAGGGTTTCTTGCCTAAGCAAATAATCCAACAATTGCCAAGAGTCTTACTTCCTTGTTTCTTCTTTTGTTTTCCTTTGATTATTTGAATTTTTGTGTGTGTTTTGTTTTACCATGTGTGTGCCCTGTTTTCATAAGAAAAAAGAAATCACAAAGCTATTTGTTTTTAAAGACAAACCCAAAGCCAGCTTCTGATTCTCCTGCCACGCCTGGCTTGGCCTCCGGTCTGCGGCGGCGGGTCACAGTCCTGCTGGCTCGGATCCGCCCTCACAATACAGGGAGCCTCAGGCGTGGCCCCGGGAGGCATGGCTCTTAGGGGGCTGCGTGGGACCCCCGTTTTCTTAGGATGCTGTGCCCTGAGGAGCATGTCCCCATCTAGGCAGGAGCTGGAGACAGACTTTGGCGCTGCCCCAAGGGCACTGTGGTTAGCTCCGAACCAAGGGCTTCCTGGGTTCTGACTCCCTCCCCGATTAGGATCTTTCTGAGCGTCCGCTGCCCACCCCACCCCACCCCCACACCCCCGGGGCTTGGCATGAGCCGCAGCGGCCAGGTGGGGCCGGAACACATGGCCAAGCAGGACGTGACTGGAACACCAGTCTGGCCCCTGCAACCTGTGATCTGTGCGGTCCTATGCAAGTGACCTGCCTTCTCTGAGCCCGGCTCTGCTGTCTCTTCTATAGAGAGAGACACCAGCAGCTTCACACGGAATTTCTCTCTGGCTGGGAATAGCACGGATGGCAGAGAGCAGAGATGCAAAGGCATTCCCTGTCCCTGGGGAGAACTCACCTGTCTGCCAGAGGAGCAAAGATCATCGCAGCCACCCGTTACTGAGTGCTGGGCTAAGTAAGCACTTAACGCCACCTCATTTGATCTGCCCAGCAACTCTGGAAGGAATAACAACCCCTTTTAACCTCACCAAGGCTCAACTCGCTCCTCTGTTGGTTGACCTGCCCAGGGTTTACATGGCTAACGGGTGAGGGCTGAGGATGAAATCTAGAGCCCTGCAACCTTCCCCAGAGAGATAAGGACCTGATGGGTTGGAGCCTCGGAGGGAAATCCCAGAGGAATGCCGTCCCCAGCGGAGGCCAAAGTCCAGGAGGGCAGCCGGGCGGGGGCCGGGCATCCTGCAGGAAATGGAATGGAGCAAGAGCCCTCACTAAACTCCAGGGGCATTTTTCACAGAACTAGAACAAACCATTCTAAAATGTCTACGGATTACATATACCGTGGAATACTACTTGGCAATGAGCAAGAATGAAATCCTGCCATTTGCAGGAACGTGGATGGAACCGGGGGGGTGTTATGCTGAGTGAAATCAGTCAGGCAGAGAAGACAGATGTCATATGTTTTCACTCATATGTGGATCTTGAGAAACTTAACAGAAGACCATGGGGTGGGGGACGGAAACAGAGAGAGGGAGGGAGGCAAACCATAAGAGACTCTTAAATACAGAGAACAAACTGAGCGTTGATGGGGGGTGGGAGAGAGGGTGATGGGCACTGAGGAGGGCACCTGTTGGGATGAGCACTGGGTGTTGTGAGGAAGCAATGAATTATGGGCATCTACCACTGAGCCAAGAGCACGCTGTATACGCTGTATGTTAGCCAACCGGACAATAACTTATATTACTAAATAATAAAAATGAGAAAGCACACAGAAAAAAAAATTCCTATGGAAGAACAAAAGACCCTGAATAGCCAGAGCAATCTTGAGGAAAAAAAGAACAAAATTAGAAGTATCACGCTCCTGGGCACCTGGGTGGCTCCATCGGTTGGGGGTCCGACTTCGGCTCAGGTCATGATCTCATGGTTTGTGGGTTCGAGCCCCACGTCAGGCTCTGTGCTGACAGCTCAGAGCCCGGAGCCTGCTTCAGAATCTGTGTCTCCCTCTCTCTCTGCCCCTCCCCAACTTGCGCACACACTCACTCTCTCTCTCTCTCTCAAAAATAAATAAAAACATTAACAAATGAAGAAAAAAAAACGAAGTATGACACTCCTGGATTTCAAACCACACTAACAAAGCTGTGGTAATCAAAACAGTATAAATTAGCATAAAAATAGACACACAGGATCAATGGAACAGAATAGAGAGCCCAGAAATAAACCCACACGCATACGGTCAATTAACTTATGACAAAGGAGGCAAGTCTATGCAGTGGGGAAAAGAAGGTCTCTTCAGTTAATGGTGCCGGGGAAACTGGACAGCCACAGGCAAAAGAATGAAACCGGACCACTTTCTTACACGATGCACAAAAATAAACTCAAAATGGATTACAGACTTGAATGCAAGACCAGCTGTCCAAAAGCTGCTAGAAAAAAATATACGCAGTAAGCTCCCTGACATCAGTCTTGGCGATGATTTTTTTGGATTTCACACCAGCAGTAAGTAAAGGCAAGATAAGTAAAAATCAAACAGGTGGGATTGCATCAAACTAAAAAGCTTCTGCACAGTGGAGGAAACCATCAACAACATAAAAAGGCATCCTGCGGAACGGAAGATGTTTACAAGTCACATATCCAATAAGGGGTTAATATCCAAAGTATGTAAGGAACTGATACAACTCAATAGCAAACAAAAATTTGATTAAAAATGGGCGAGGTTGGGGCGCCTGGGTGGCTCAGTCGGTTAAGTGTCCAACTTCGGCTCAGGTCACGATCTCGCGGTCCGTGAGTTCGAGCCCCGCGTCGGGCTCTGGGCTGACAGCTGGGAGCCTGGAGCCTGCTTCCGATTCTGTGTCTCCCTCTCTCTCTGCCCCTCCCCCGTTCATGCTCTGTCTCTCTCTGTCTCAAAAATAAATAAAAAATGTTTAAAAAAAATTAAAAAAAAAAATGGGCAGAGCACTTGAATAGACATTTCTCCAAAGAAGACATCCCGATGGCCCACAGACACATGAAAAGATGCCCAACATCACTCATCGGCAGGGAAATAAATATAAAAACTACAATGAAATGCCTTGTGGGAATGGCTGAAATCAACAACACAAGAAACAACAGGGGTTGGCGACCATGTAGAGCAAAGGGGGCCCTCGCGCAGTGTCGGTGGAGACACCAACTGGTGCAGCCACCGTGGGAAACAGCATGGAAAGTCCTCAAAATATTAAAACTAGAAATACCATATGATCCAGCAAATCCACACCTCAGTATTCATCCAGAGAAAATGAAAACACTAATTCGAAAAGATATATGCGCTCCCCTGTTCATCACAGCATTATTTACAATCGCCAAGACATGGAAAGCAGCTCTTTCTGCCCATGGATCCTATCCCAGTGCGTTAATAAAACCACGTGTTTGCACTGGAAAAAAAAAAAAAGAAAATATATGGAAACAATATGTCCGTCAACAGATGAATGGATGAATAGAATGTGTTATATATATAATCCAAAACTACTCAGCCACATAAAAGAATGAAACTTTGGGGTGCCTGGGTGGCTCAGTCAGTTAAGACTGACTTTGGCTCAGGTCATGATCTCACGGTTCATGAGTTTGAGCCCCAGGTCAGGCTCTGTGCTAACAGTGCAGAGCCTGCTTGGGATTCTCTCTCTCCCTCTCTCCCTGCTCCTCCCCCACTCAAGCGCTGTCGCTGTCTCTCTCTCTCTCAAAAATAAATACACATTAAAAAATAAATAAATAAAACAGATTGTGTCTCCCTCTGTCTCTCTCCCCCTTCCAGGCTTGTGCACCAGCTCTCTCTCTCTCTTTTTCTCTCTCTCTCCCCTCTCTCTCAAAAATAAATAAACATTAAAAAAAAAAAAAGAATGGAATTTTGCGACACGTTTGCAACGAATGAATGGCTCCAGAGGGTATTAGGCTAAGTGAAATAAATCAGTTAGACAAAGACAAATACCACGTGATTCCACTTATAGGTGGAATCTAAAAGACAAAACAAGACCCAGATTGATACATACAGATTGGTGGTTGCCAGAGGGGGAGGGACATGGGGGAACCTCTGAAGGGAATTAAGAAGTGCAAACTTCCAGTTATAAAGTAAATAAGTGATGGGGATGTAATGTACACCACGGAAACTGTGGTGGACAAAATTGTAGCAATTTTGTGTGGTGACCAATGGTAACTAGGTTTACTGAGGTGGTGATTCCACACTGCATACAAAGGTTCAATCACTATGTTGCACACCTGAAACTTACTAACATAATATTGTACTTCAGTAAAACAAAATAAAGAACCAAAGAGCAAGGAGGGGCGGAGCAGGAAGGAAGGACATCTAGGCAGGGCAGGATCACACGCCTGGGATTGAGGGAAAATGGCACCTTCCAAGTTCATGGGTTCAAAACCAGACAGCATCTGGAGGAAACGGTACAGAAGAATCCACAGCACCCAGTGCAAACTGGGAATGAGCAAAGCTTCCCGGGGAGTCAGCCCGAGACCTGCTGCTGTCCCCGCACTGGCCCAAATCACCTCCTCTCTTCAAGTCTTCCAGCCTTCCTGGCCACCTTGTCCAGGAAGCTTCCTCTAATGGTTCCAGGGCGGTGGCTTCTCTCTCTCTCTCTCTCTCTCTCTCTCTCTCTCTCTCTCGTGTCCTGGAGTGCTGGGTACCACACTGGGCACCTTTTAACTTCCAAGGGCTCCTTTTAACATCACACCCTCTATGCCAGGCAAGATGGCTGTGCCCATTTTGCAGATTCAGAAAGTGAGTCTGCAGCCCAGAGTGTCTGGACCCCTCCAGGCAGCTCTGTGGGCCAGGATATGTCTCCCAGCCTTCTCCACCTGGGGCCAGGTGCTCTTATAAGGGCAAGGCAGGGGACAGCCAGGGAAAGGGAAGGAAATGGAGCCCTGCCTCAGCCCTGCGGTGGGAACAGCCAAAACACTTGCCCTCTAGGGAGACACAGGACCAGATAGTCACCAAGACCCCCCTGAGCGCCCCCAAGCAGTTCACAGGTGGTGGAGAGGATTCCGCCACACGTAAGACCACAACAGTGCTGGGTTATTGTTCGCCTCACAGCAGAAAACCACGAAAGTCACAAACCCACCCAGGGGTCTCGAGCCCATGAACCCCCAGCCACAACAGAGTACAGCCATGCACTAACCACTCAGCAACACCCGGTGTCTGAGAGCTTTAAACATAGTAAGATGGATATTTCCACAGTCTTGGAGCGGGGCAGGAAGACACCAAAGGGAAAACTCGAAAGAAAAAAAAAAAAAAGCCAATCCATTTGAACGCATTAAAAAAAAAAAAAGCTGCCTTGATAGCAAAAGACAAATTGTGAAGGAGAAAAATATGCGCAACATGTAGGACAAAGAGTTAAAAGCCTCCCATACAAAGAACTCCAACAATCAACAAGCGGACGACCATCCCAAGAGAAAAACAGAAGAAATTAAAATGTCCAATCAAACGTTGGAAACAATCATCCAAAAACTGCAAATGAAACACAGTGAACTAGTATGTGTCACGTGGTCGGTCGGTCTGATTAAAAGGTTTGCCAACCCCAGCTGTAGGCGAGGGCGTGGGAAACCGGGACCTGGACATTTCTTGGGAGGGAGGGGAGCAAGTCCACCCTGCTGGACTCCGGCCTGGTGCCGTGGCCGTGACTTGGTGGCACGCAGTGAAAGCTGTTGGGCAGGGGCGGGCCCTTGAACCTGCAATCCCCAGGGAAGGGCTGAGCACCCCAGGTCTAGAAGGAGTCACCGGCTGGAATGACGGCGACTACGCTGGTAAAAACGACTTCGCAGGACCCTGAATGACAGCGAAGGGCGGCCACCGTGCGTTAAGCTATAAAATACAGGACAGAACGGGCAAATGGGGTTCTTCGGTATAAGCTCTGTTTAAAAAAAAAGTGTCTCTCTTGTTGCACATTTGCTTCCTTCGAGGCGCTCAGTCGGCCCTAAACTCCCTGAGCTCAGCGGCCTCTGCGGACCCAGGAGGTCTGCCTTCGCGGGCAGGACGGCGCATCCCGCACACGGAGGGTCCCCGGGGGCGGACCCCTGCCCCACCACGTCGCCGCGCCCCAAGTTCACGTTCGGTGTACCCCCCCCCCCCACCCTCCGGCGAGTGGCTTGCGTCCCACAACCGGCACGCAACAGTCGAGACGCGCTTCCCAGGCACGCGGATCCGGGCTCGGGTCCTCGGATCCTGGACCCCAGGACGGAGGCAGACACGCAGGGGAGTTTCAGACCCGGGCAGGGGGACTGTCGGGGACCCGGGGCAGGGACCCCTGGAGGAGGAGGAGAGGTGGCGCTCCCACCCTCCCCGAAGCAGGGGCGGAGGAGTGCGCGCCGGGCACCCGGGGCTCCGCTGGCCCGCGCCGTCTGACCGCCACGCGGGGCTGTCCCCACCCCGCGGCAGGGGCCGAGCTGCGCTCACCGAGCATCTCTTTGCGCCGCTGCGTGTGCGGCTGGTCGGTGTAGACCCACTCGAAATCCGTGCGACCCGCGCAGTTGCCCATGGTGGGGCCCGGAGCGCAGCACGGAGCGCGGCTCGCCGCTCCGCTCGCTTCCACCTGTCTGCTCGCCGGCGCCGCGGCGCGGGGACCTGACGGCCGCTCGAGGCGGGGCGGGGCCGGGGGCGGGGCCGGGGCGCCTCGGGAGGCGCGAGGGGGCGGGCACCGCGGGGCTGGGGCGCCGCCCCGAGCCGAGCCCGGGTTACCTCGGCTCGAAAGGGGACTATCCGCGCGCCACCCGCGGGAGTCCCGGCCGCCAGGATGTGCGGGGACCTTCCGATGCGCTCGCTTCCCCCGCCCCCGCACCCCCGCCTAGCTCGCCCGGACGGGTCGTCCGGTTTCATGCAGGCCCCGCCCCGCGGAGCGCCAGCTCTCCCCGTGGCCCAGACGCACCGGCGCTCCCGCCGCCCCTGCCCCCACCGACGAGCCTGTGACAGCGCCCCCTCCCGGTGGGGCCGGGGGGTCAGGAGACGAGAGCTTAAATGGAAGGGACAGTGCGAGTCAAAGGAAGGTGGTCGGGAAAGACACAGGGATTCTCCCTCGCCTACCGATTCCCTACTCAGCCCTTTCACGCAGTAATGCAGTGGGCAGACGATGTGTCTGTGACAACCTCTCTCGGGTGAGTCAGCCCCACCCCTGCCTTCAGGAAAATCGAGGGACACAGGGACACAGGCACAGAAGAGGCCTATTATGACTCAGGGTGATACATGCCATGACACAGGTAGGGGTAGCTAGCCAGGGTCCAGAAGAGGGGTCTTTTGCATTGGGCCTTAGAGGATGAGTAGGAGTCAACAGCCAGAAAAGGGGAAGGGCACTGGTGGTGGCAGGAACAGCAGGTGCAAAGGCCCAGGGGCCCGGAAGAACCCAGACATTGTTAAAACAGAGGGTCCAGTGTTTGGTGGCTGGGGGACACAGGGCTCTTCCTTTCCACCTTTTCAGGGATTCTGCTCTCTTCTTCCTCTCGCTCCCTCGGAACTTTGGAGGGAGTGCCGGTTGACCTGAGGACCAGGGCCTGGCCTGGCCTGGGAGCTGCCGGGGTAGCAGACTGGCCTGGCAGCTGAAGGTGCAACAAGCGGGGAGGTGCTAATGGTGGGATTCCCTCCAGCCTCCTGGAAGCCCACGGCCCAGGCTTGTGGTACAGTTGGCAGACCTCCCTCAGCCCAGGGCCAAAGGCAGTCCTGGCATGAGCTGGAAAGAAAAGCAATGGTGCAGGGTCCAGGTGTGCGAAAGTGAGCCGGCACAGAGGTTGGGTTCCCAGTCCAGCAGGAAGACCGTCGGAGCTGCCCTTGCGCACCCACCGGGGCACCCGGCCCAGCTTGCACGCCCTCGAAGGCAGAACTCCCCGCTCCCCACGGCAACCTGTTCTTTTTTCAGCCAGAGGGACCCTCCCACCAGCTGGCCCTTTACCGATGAGTAAACCGAGGCTCAGAGCTGAAGAGGGCCTTGCCTAAGTACACAAAAAGAAGCAGCAAAGCAGGGACAGGCCCCTGATCTTTGACAATATCAGAGTGTTAGCCCTTGTGTCACGCTCGGGGAGATCTGAGTCCCGGCTCTGCCCTGTGGGACACCGTGAGGCCTGCCGGCTGCCTCCACCCTGCGGCACGGATCAGAAAACTTCACTCATACATCTGGCCCAGGACTCAACCCGTGCAGACGAAACTAGCCCAGTGTCCCCACTTGACAGATGAGCAGACTTAAGCCAAGGTGGAGACAAGTCAAAGGGCACCTGGACAGAGACTTGAGAGCATGACTCCCAATCTGATGCCCTGGCCAAGTAATTCCCAAGTCCCCGAGGCCAGCCTGACCCACAGAAACTGCCTTCAAGATGGTGAAGTAACCTCCCCGTCATGCCCCTGGTCCTAGCGATGAAAGAGAGTACATATTCGTCTGTGAGGGGGTGTCCTGGGTGGGATCCCGGACCAGAAGAGGGGCATTAGGTAAAAACTTAGAGAATCTGAATAAACTATGGGCTCGTTAATAATAATGGATCAGGGGGCACCTGGGTGGCCCAGTCGGGTAAGCATTGGACTCCTGATTTTAGCTCAGGTCATGATCTCATGGTTCATGAACTCAAGCCCCACATTGGGCTCTGCACTGACGGTGTGGAGTCTGCTTGGGATTCCTCTCTCTCTCTCTCTCTCTCTCTCTCTCTCTCTCTCTCTGCCCCTCCCCCACTTGCTCTCTCTTTCAAAATAAATAAACTTCAAAAAAATAGTAACGCATCAGTAGTGATTCCTGAATTATAACAAACACATCATACTCTTATAAGATCTTAAAATAAAGGATATCGGGTGTGGAAGCTATGTGAATTCTTGACAGTATGCTCCCATTATTTCAAGAAATCATAAAGTTTATTTTAAAATGAAGTTTATTCTTCGAAAATCCTTACGATGTATGGTCTATGTAGCCACTCTCCTGTGACTTCTCCATAACCTTCCCCGCCCCCGTTGCCCTGGGAGGGGCAGCAGCCGGGGTGGGGGGCTCACCGACTCTCAGGAGGGACCCCGACCGGAGGCCCGGGTGTCCTCCACTGCCTGTGAGGAGCTGAGGGTACCTACCCCCCGCCGAAGCCTTAGCTGTACTGTTTGCCATCCCAACACAAAGCCCGATTCTGCCGTGCACCTTTGCAGAGAACAGGCCAGAATGCATTCCGCAGGGCGGCCCTTCCCACCCCTGCCCAAAGCCAGGAGGCTAACAGCCCGTGAGTCACAGTCTGCTGACAAGGACTTCCCTCCCTTCGTGAAGGAAGGGCAACCATCCCCAAGAAAGGGAAGAACTCCCCACCTGGGAAAACAGAGCTATTGGAAAAGCAGAACCAGACGGAGAAACGACAATACTTTTTGCAGGAGGCACAAAAGGCTACTGCCATTTCACCCATGAAGTAACTAAATAAATAAACCAGAGGTGGACACATATAGCTCGCTGGTTTACAAGAAAAGAATCTTGAGGGCGCCTGGGCGGCCCTGTGGGTTGGGTGTCTGACTCTTGATTTGGGCTCAGGTCATGATGTTACCGTTGTAAGATCAGGTCATGATCTCATGGCTGTAGGATAGAGCCCTGCATGGAGCTCTGCGCTGGGATTCTCTTTCTCCCTCTCTGTCACTCCCCAGCTCCCACGTGCTCTCTTGCTCTCTCTCTCTCTCTCAGAATAAATAAACTTAAAAAAAGTTTTAATAAAATAAAAAAACGAAAAGAAAACCCTCCATTGAAATAGAAGTACATGAAAGAAAACAGACATGAAGACAGGTACAGAATCCAAAAATCTGTCTCAAGAGATTTCTAGGATAGAGCAAATGGGGGAGGTGTGACACTTGTGCCTCCATAGTCTTATTTTCCTCGTAGAAGTCATCTGTCACTGGAATTATAATTTAATTATGTGTGAGGATGACTATCCCTCTCTGACATAAAGCTTTATAGCATGTACTTACTTACTTGATTATTGTCTGTCTCCTCCCATAGAGTGTCTGCTCTCTTGGGTTCACCCCTGGTAACCCCAACGCCTAGAATATGGATGCCCTTAATAACAATTTACTAAATGAAACTCAACACCCAAAAAACAAATAATCCAGTGAACCAATGGGCAAAAGACATGAATAGACACTTCTCCAAAGAAGACATCCAGAGGGCCAACGGACAAAAAGATGCTCTACGTCACTCATCATCAGGGAAATACAAAGCAAAACCACAAGAAGATACCACCTCACACCTGTCAGAATGGCCAACATGAACAACTCAAGGCAACAACAGATGTTGGCGAGGATGCAGAGAAAGAGGATCCCTTCTGCATTGTTGGCGGGAACACAAGCTGCTGCAGCCACTCTGGAAAACAGGATGGAGGGTCCTCGAAAAGCTAAAAACAGAACCACCGTACGACCTATGTGGAATTTAAGAACCACTACAGTTGAACATAGGGGAAGGGAAGCAAAAATAAGATAAAAACAGAGAGGGAGGCAAACCATAAGAGACTCTTAAATACAGAGAACGGACTGGGGGCTGCTGGAGGGGGGGGGTTGGGGGATGGGCTAAATGAGTGACGGGCCTTGAGGAGGACACGTGTTGGGATGAGCACCGGGGGTTGCATGCAAGTGATGAATCATTAAATTCTATTCCTGAAAAAAATAGTAAATAATGCAAAAAAAAAAAAATACACACACACACAAGCGAACTAGCCCACTACTTGGTTCTGAAGCTAAAAATAGTAAAATAATAAAATGTATTTAGAATTAAAAAATAATTTACTAAGTGAAAGGATGGATGAATCACGTCAAACAAGAAATAAATGGGGTTTCCTAAGGTCAGAAGTAAGACGCGAGTCTCTCGACCTGAGCCGAAGTCGGACACTCAACCGACTGAGCCACCCAGGCACCCCATCTGCCGTAACATCTCTTAAAGCACCACACGCACCTGCCTCTGATCCAGGAATTTCACTGCTGGGCACAGAGCCCAAAGAAACAAAAATATATAGCCACCAAAGGCACGTGTAGGAATATTCATAACAGCTTTATTGGTAAAAGCCCAATCCTGGAGAGAATCCCAACCTCCAAGCACAGCGAATGGATAGACAGACTTCCCACGGTCATCCACACGCTGGAATAAAACAGGAAATGCTATGCACGCACCAACACGGTGTACCATCCGTGCATTTTGATTTTCTGTATTTCTTTTCTTTCTTTCTTTCTTTCTTTTTTTTTTTTAGGTTATCTCTACATCCAAGGTTGGGGCTCGAACTCCCGACCCCAAGATCAAGAGTTGCGTGCTCTTCTGACCGAGCCAGCCAGACGCTCCTGATTTTCTGTATTTCTGGTGCTGACATCTGCAGACCCTGAAGAGACTGCCCCTCCCGGGGACTAACCCGTTCCTGGCGATGGTAAACGCCGGGCAAACTAACCCATCCAGAGCTCATGCGGGCCACCTCCTCCTCCTCCACACGTCCAAGGACGACTGGAATAAAATGATTCAGGCTGACCAGTCCTAAACCTGTTTACCCTGCCTCACCACACCTTCCAGTGGAAACCACATTCAAGGCTCCTGGCCTCTCTGCCCCAGCCTCCGGGGTGGCCCTGTGACCTAAGGTGTGCGCCCTCCTACCTGGAACTGCACATAACAATGGCAGCTGTCTCCAGATCTGTGGGCCTAATAAAATTGGTGTGGTAAACAATCAGCACAGCAAGCGGGAGGTCTGGCCTCAGTGGGGACTGACATGCCACCAGGACGCCAGGGGCTATTGACCCGCTGCACCAGGTGTGAGCTGCAGCCTGGGCCGGGATGAAGCCTGCAGGTGCCCTCCCCCCCCCCCCCCCCCCCACCGCTGGTACATTTGCCTGGGGTGGCCCTGGACTCCCACCCGGACCTCCTTAGGCTCTGGTCTGAGCTGTGACCTGCCTAGATTGCAGGGTTCCCGGGCACCCCTTTTCTTGGGGGACTAGCTGAGTGTATGGCCAGGCCAGAGTGCACAGCACGGACACCCTGCTCCCTGCCTTTCCGCCTGCCCAGCGGAGCACGTGGGTAACACCCGTGCGTAGAGCCACCCGTGAATTCAAACCACACACAGAGCCAAGGCAAGGGCAACCCGCTCGGGGACCACAGCACCCCACAGGTCCTGTGGGAACGGCCGCGATGGTGCTGTTTGCCTGCGATAGTCCCAATTCCTCCCCTGACTTAGTGGGGGGAGGAGGGATCACACCCATGGAGAATCTGGAGGGAGGGAGGAGGGGGGGGGAAGAGGGCAGGCAGGAGGAGGGGGAGAGAAAGGGGGACGAGGGAAGAGGGGGAGAAGAAGGAACCAGGCCACTGGGCCCCTGTCCCCAATACCCAACATTACTAGAATTACTAACTCCACCCAATCTCTCCACCCAGGAGAGATTTTGCCCTTAGAGATTTGGCTGATAGGTTCTACTCGGCTCCCATTTCAGTGTGCCCTCAGCCCGTCTGCCTTCACCCCTGAAGTGACACACACCTTTTCCAGGCTACCCGGGGCGTCCACAGCCTTGGCTTCCCCCACCATCCTCGCAGACAAGACCTGGCAGGCACCCACCTTCCTCCAGGAGCACAGGCATCAGACATTACATGGCTGGCATCTTCCTCTAGCGAGAGTCATCCGACACACCCCTTAAGGTCTTACAAATCCACATCTGTTAGTCCTTTTGGCAACACGTTCCTCATTTAGAAATTCTACCTAAATCTGGGGCACCTGGGTGGCTCAGTCGGTTGCACGTCAGACTTCGGCTCAGGGCATGATCTCACGGTCCGTGAGTTGGGGCCCTGCGTTGGGCTCACTGCCTTCGGTGCAGAGCCTGTTTGGGATCCTCTGTCCCCCTCTCTCTCTGACCCTCCCTCCCTCTCCCTCTCTCCCTCTCTCCCTCCCTCCCTCCCTCTCTCTCTCTCTCTCTCTCCAAGATCAATTCTACGTGGGGCACCTGGGTGGCTCAGTCAGTTAAGCCTCCGGCTTCAGTTCAGGTCATGATCTCGCGGTTCATGAGTTCGAGCCCCGCATTGGGCTCTGTGCTGACGGCTCAGAGCCTGGAGCCTGCTTTGGATTCTGTGTCTCCCTCCCCTGCTCTGTCTCTGTCTCTCTCAAAAATAAATAAACATGAAAAAAAAAACTTTTTTTAACCTTTATTTATTTTTGAGACAGAGAGAGACAGAGCGTGAACGGGGGAGGGTCAGAGAGAGGGAGATACAGAATCTGAAACAGGCTCCAGGCTCTGAGCTGTCAGCACAGAGCCCGACGCGGGGCTGGAACTCACAGACCGCGAGATCACGACCTGAGCTGAAGTCGGACGCTTAACCGACTGAGCCACCCAGGCGCCCCGGAAAAAAATTTTTTAATAAAAATAAATTCTACCTAAATCTAACTGAGGCTACTACTTAGAATCAGCCCAGCTTCAGTGGGACCCCTCTGATGAAAGGCTCTAAGATTTGTCCAAAGTGAGTCAACAGGCTCCCGCCATGCCTCGGTGACACCTTCACCCCTTCACTGCAGAGGTCTCACCCATCTCCTCTCCTGCCCCTGGGCTCTCTGGACCACCCAGGATGGCCATTAGGGCTTCTGATGCCCCAAATGCCCCAACGGCTTCTGATGCAACAAATGCTCCTCTTTGCCTCTGGCTAAACACTGTTAAAAACAAAATTGCCGGCTACATACTGGGCTTTCCTGCTAATAGAGGTGCTCACAGACGCTGAGCCTAGGACCCTCCAAATGCAGCTACCTCTTTGCTTGGGTCATGGAAGCGGCACCCCACGAGCTCAGCACGGCTGATGAGGCCTCCCTCAACAGGAAGGAGCCAAACCTGGGCCCTCTGGCATATTCCACCCGGCCTTCCCTGTCCTCAGTCCCTGGCCAAACGCCATGTGCTCCTCCCAGGGGGGAGGTCACCCCTACCCCGGCCCCTTGGCTCACCAGGAGCCTCCCATTAACTGAATGAACACCAATGAGAGTGTGAATTGCACCGCCCATCATCATAAAAATGACAGCGCTCATTGGAACATGGCTGCTTTTCATCTCTTAGGGTGTCCCAGACAAAGGACAGGACCCAATGTCAACATACTTGGCCAGACTTCTGGCAGCATCTCTGCACTGGTGCCCTGGCCAACAACTGGTCCTTCTGTGCGTTGATTACACACCGTTGGGCCACTGACTGACGGTGAAGAACTCTGGGAATCTCTTGCTTCACAGATACCCAAAATGTAAACCCAAATCCCCCCCCCCCCATATCCTAAAGCCACAGAACAAGGTCTGGCCAGCCCACTCCCATCCCCTCTGGAGTTACACAGGTGCCCATTTCACTTCTCAACGTACACAGCGCTGGGCTCTTGGAAGAGGCCCTCAGTAGAACTTTCCTGTCCATGACGGGCGCCAGAGAAGTTACCTGAGAGACATAATGGTTTCCTCAAAGGTTTTCTTGTCAAATTCCAATCCAGCAAATCGACCCCTAACAAGGCCTCTGTCTTGCCCCAGGCCTTAAACTCTCTTAATTCAAGGTCCTTGGCCAGTTCAAAACTCAACGTGGAGTTTAAAAAATCTTCCACTCACCCTTTCCTACATTTAAAGGGGGATTCGTCTCCCCTGGGTGGACATAAAGACTCATTATATATTATATATGGGCCTGTAATAACGGCTGCCCCTATCTTTATCCAATCTTGCCCCCATCCCAGAAGGACTGGGGGCCAGAGCGAGGACACCTATTCTCCTGGACCCATTAACCCCAGACTGTCCCATGGGCCAGGCAGCTGCTCATCTGATTGGGGGCCCATCCGAGCCTGATTCATACACTCTCACACACACATGGAATAAACACAACACCTGTCAAGTGCAACCACACCCTTTCTGTGGACTATCGGTGTCACTACTCTCTGTCTGGGCGCTTTCATTGGTTTGTGATCAAAGGCCCAAACCCTCCCAGTGACCCATTGTTTCAACCAGGTATCGAGTTTGCTTAATCCAAGCGCCACAAAGACCTCCCCACTCTACCACCAACCAAACCAACAACTGAAGCAAAGGGCCCGTAGTCATCGGCCAGATCGGAGGGCCTTCGGTCAGACTCGCACTGGAGCCCCAGCTCAGCCTTGTCATAGCACCCCAGAGCCACAAGAACAGCACCCTCATCTCTCCGCGTGGGGACCTGCTTGGAAAGCACAGCCCAGGCCCACATTTCAGACGACATCTCCGTGGTCCAGAAGCTGGAGATCACTGGGACAACTTCGCGCAGACGCCTGAACCTCTGCCCGCGGACCGCCCCCGCTAAGGCACCAAGTGGACACGGACCCTGCCTGCTTATCTTCCTTTGAGATTAGGAATTCTACCGTGCTTCTGAGCTTGCTGTCTGCTTAGCCAGGAAGCTACACACCTATGTGTACATATGCCAACACTCCCACGCCTAAAGGCAAATCTGGCCAAGGTTACTACTGTCCCTGCCGGTCCACCGATTAGTGGAGACATTGCTTTCCCCAGGGGGCACCTGCCTCACACCAATTAAACCCTGACCCCCCTGGGGACAGGACTCCTCCTTCCCCCACTGGCCCTGTGGTTCGCCCCATGACCGTGACCGCCCTTCTTCCTGATCACACGTGTCCCCCACACAACTTCACACAGACTTTCCTAAACCAGCCGTTCAAGCCCCCAACAGCATAACTGCTGCACCTGCCACCCTGACCCTCGAAACACACACCAAGGTGGTATTCTTGAAAGAGAACAAAATGAACACACACACACACACACACACACACACACACACACGCGCGCGCGCAGGAAAACCTTGGGCTGGGAGTAACTTGTCCCGTAGGGTTCCGCAAGACGAGCAAACATTGCTAACAAATTTTAGCTTGATAAACGCGCCAGGTCTTGCAATGCAACTGGTCCGTGATGCCAAAGCCTCAGAGGGCCAATTGCACTAATCGTTTGTTTTCCGTAATTCTGATGTGACGATATCTCGTTGGTCTTGAAGAGCCTGCCCTTCTCAGGGCTAGCCAGTTCTTAGAGATAGTAAATGACTAGCCTCTAAGTGTGACTTTCACGTACAAAGGTATCTATTCAGAGCCCACGCACCACAATAGGAAGGAGTAACAAAGTTGGAGGACTCATAGGACTAGATTTATTTATTTTTTTAATGTTTACTTATTTAATTTTGAGAGAGAGAGAGAGAGAGTGAGCACAGGCCCACACACCCAAGCAGGGGAGAGGCAGAGAGAGAATTCCAAGCAGGCCACGCTGTCAGCCCAGGGCCCGACGTAGGGCTTGATCCCACAAACTGAGATCAGGACCCGAGCCAAAACCGAGAGTTGGACACTTAACCAACTGGGCTACCCAGGCACCCCTCATAACTATGATTTCTAGACTTAACTACAAGACAATGTGCCCTGGTGAAAGAACAGACACATAGATCAATGGGACATAATAGAAAGCCAAGAAATAGACCCACACAAATTTAGTCAACTGATCTTGGAATGTGAGAGGTAAGTGAGATGATTTCTTACCAGAAATACCAAATAGAAGCTGTGCTGCCTAGTTAACGGTAGGTTTACAACCTGTCGGGAATATGTACCCAACACCCCACCGCCACAATGGAGTCCCAAACCCTTAGACACTTCACTTCCTGATTCCTCTGCCCCTCTCCATCTCATGAGCTTATTTTTTGAAGGCTTTGCAATGAGCATGCGCCAAAGACCTGAAGTCCCTCAGGAATGTACATTGGTTCCAATCAGACTACTTTTTGCCTTACATGGGCATAGGCGACTTCAGGGCAAAGCTGTAACCTCTGTAGTGCTCAGCCAATAAGGGACCAGGGGAGGGACTTACCTCTTCAGTGCTCAGCCAGTGAGGAGCCAGGGGAGGGGCTTACCTCTGTAGTGCTCAGCCAATGAGGAATCGGGGGAGGGGCTTCTTGCTAGGAGATAAATTGTCTGCTGTTACTGCCTCCAGTGAGCCTGTCCATCAGATACCTGCTTTTGCAAGAGCGTTGATCAAAGCCTCGCTTCACTGTGTCCAAGTCTCCACGTCCCTCCTTTGATCGGGTCTGTGGGCTCATTTCTCTCATTGGTCAACAGAGTAAGAGCAATTCAGTGGAAAAAGGATAGTCTCCTCAGAAAATGGCGCTGCAACCGTTGGACGTCCATATGCAAAAGAATAAATGAACTGAGACACAGACCTCACACAGAAATGGACTCAAAATGGGGGCACTCAGTCATTAAAGCCTGTGACTCTCAATCTTGGGGTTGTGAGTTCAAGCCCCATGTTGGGGGTAGAGATTACTTAAAACTAAGATCTTAAAAAAATATATACTCAAAATTGATCACAGACCTAAATGTAAAATACAAAATGTCAAAACTTCTTGAGGAACACCTAAATGACTTTGGGTTTGGTGATGAGTTTTTTTTTTTTTTAAGTTTACTTATTTATTTTTGAGAGACAATGAGAGCGGGGAAGAGGCAGAGAGAGAGAGAAGGAGAGAGAGAATCCCAAGCAGGCTCTGCACCGTCAGCACAGAGCCCAACAGGAAGCTCAAGCTCACGAACTGTGAGATCGTGACCTGAGCCGAAACCAAGAGTTGGATGCTTAATTGACTGAGCCACTCAGGTGCCCCTTGGTGATGAGTTTTTAAACACAACACCAACGGTACAATCCATGAAAGAGAAAAAAAAATATGGTTTAAACTTTGTTAAAATGTATAACTTTTTAAAAAAATTTTAAGTGTTTACTTATTTTTAAGAGACAAAGCATGAGTGGGGGAGGGGCAGAGATAAAGGGAAACACGGAATCTGAAGCAGGTTCCAGGCTCTGAGCTGTCAGCACAGAGTCCGGGCTTGGCTGGAACTCATGAACCATGAGATCATGACCTGCGCTGAAGTCAGACGCTTGACTGACTGAGCCACCCAGGTGCACCTAAAATTTATAACTTTTGTTCTATAAAAGAAGGAAGAGACAAGCCACAGACTGGGAGAAAATACCTGCGAAACACAAATCAGAATCTAAAAGTCAACAGTAGACGACAAAGAACCCAATTAACAAGCGGGCCAAAGATCTGAACAGACACCTAGCCACAGGAGACATAGATGACAGGTGAGTGCATGAAAAGACACTTCAACGTCATTTGTCGTCAGGGAAATGCAAATTAGAGCAATAAACGAGATACCTTTACACCTACCAGAATGGATGACATCCGGGACGCTGACAATACCAGATACTGACGAGGACTTGGAGTGACAGGGACGCTCATTCATCGCTGGGGATTACACAATGGTGCGGCCACTTTGGAAGACAGTCTGGCAGTATCTTACAAGAGTAAACCACACACCCCAGCAGCTGTGTTCCTTGGTATTTGTTTACCCAAATGATGTGAAAACTTAGGCCCACACAAAACCTGCGTGTGCGTGTTCATAGCAACTTCATTTGTAGTTACCTAAAACCTGAAGCAACCAAGGTGCCCTTCGATAAGTGAATGGATACGCAAACTGTGGTCCACCTACACAAGGGAATATCAATCTGAGATAAAAGGAAATGAGCTGGGGGTGCCTGTCTGGCGCGCTGGGTGGAGCGTGCGACTCTCGATCTTGGGGTCATGAGTTTGAGCCCCGTGTTAGGTGTAGAGATTATAAAAGAATAAATAAGTAAACCTTAAAAAAAAAAAAAAAAGGAAATGAGCTAACACGTCACTAAAAGACACGGAAAAATCTTACGTGCATACTGCTAAATGAAAGAAGCCAGTCTGTAAACACTAAGTACTGTATGATTCCAATGATATAACATACTAGAACAGGTAAAGCTAGGGGCGCCTGGGTGGCGCAGTTGGTTAAGCGTCCGACTTCAGCCAGGTCACGATCTCGCGGTCCGGGAGTTCGAGCCCTGCGTCAGGCTCTGGGCTGATGGCTCGGAGCCTGGAGCCTGTTTCTGATTCTGTGTCTCCCTCTCTCTCTGACCCTCCCCCGTTCATGCTCTGTCTCTCTCTGTCCCAAAAATAAATAAACGTTGAAAAAAAAAAAAAAGAAAAGGTAAAGCTATAGAGACTATACAAACAGAACAGTAGTTTGCCAGGGGTGCTGGGGGGTGGTGAGGGTTGAACAGGTGCAACGCAAGGGAATTTTTAAGGAGGGGAAATTATGGTGAAGGAGACAGCAACGGTGGGTAGAAGACATTAGCATTTATTAAAACTCAAAGACCTTGGTATCACAGAGTGAATCTTCATGGACACACAGGTTTTTTTAATGTTTCTTTATTTTTGAGAGAGAGAGAGAGAGAGAGAGAGACAAAGTGTGAGTGGGGGAGGAGCAGAGAGAGGGAGACACAGAATCTGAAGCAGGTTCCAGGCTCTGAGCTGTCAGCACAGAGCCCGACCCGGGGCTCTAACCCACGAACCACGAGATCAGGACCTGAGCTGAAATCAAGAGTCAGAGGCTCAAGGACTAAGCCACCCCGGGCGCCCCTGTATGTTACACTTGAATTAAAAAGTGAGCACAATATAACAATAACTGAAAAGCTGGGCATCACCATCTAGAAACACTGTATAGACATTTCTGGGCGCCCCAGAAGAAAAAAACCCCAAAGGCTTCCAAGAAGAAACAGAAAAGACATTACTTGCAAAAGAACAAGGCTCGGCTTGGCCACTGACCTCACCAGCCACACTGTGGGCAGGAAGGCGGTGGAGCAGGGCCCCTGCCCCCCTCGTAGCTCTCCCACTGCAGCCTGGTCCACGCATGCGCATGTGCACACACGGCTGAACGCCCATCCCCACGCTTCCCTGTGTCCCCACGTTTCTTATCCCGCTCACCTGCCTCGTCTCCAGTTTCTCATGCCCAGGCAGCAGGCACTACCTCTGTACTCCTGGCACATAGCCCCTCGGTCATCAGCAGGGGTCAGCAGGGAGAACCAGGCTGCTGCGGCCGGGAGCGCACTTGGGACCTTGTAGGAAGTTATCAGCTGCCCGG